>NC_041390.1:282251398-282263324 GCF_002162155.2 Triticum dicoccoides
GATGAACAGTGAGCGGTGGCATTGCCTCTGGATGAACAGGAACCCGTGGTGTGGAGGGCTGGATGAACAGTAGACGGTGGAGGGGTGCCCGTGGAGGGGTGGTTGAACAAGACCCCGTGGTGTGGAGGGCTGGATGAACAGTAGACGGTGGAGGGGTGGTTGAACAGTAGCCGGTGGAGTACCGCGCGGTGGAGGCTGGATGAACAGGAGCCTGTGGAGGCTGGAGGAGGTCGACGGTTGCCCGTGGAGGCTGGAGGAGGTCAACGGTGGAGATGAACAATATCCCGTGGAGTCCCGTTTTGCGGTACGCCACACCCCTCCCGATGAAAAGGACCCCCGTTTCGACCGTAGGAGGTCCGTTTCGTCTGTTTTGCGGTACGCCACACCCCTCCTGATCAACAGGACCCTCGTTTCGGTCGTAGGAGGTTCGTTTCATCCGTTTTGCGGTACGCCACACCCCTCCCAATCAACAGGACCCCCGTTTCGACCGTAGGAGGTCCGTTTCTTCCGTTTTGTGGTACGCCACACCCCTCCCGATCAACAGGACCCCCGTTTCGACCGTAGGATGTCCGTTTCCTCCGTTTTGTGGTACGCCACACTCCTCCCGATCAACAGGACCCCCGTTTTGACCGTAGGAGGTTCGTTTCCTCTGTTTTGCGGTACGCCACACCCCTCCCCATGAACACGATGCATTCCGTTGCCTCCCCATGAACACGACGCATTCCGTTGCCTCCCCATGAACACGACGCATTCCGTTGCCTCCCCATGAACACGACGACAATGTTGTTTCTTTGTTTCGACCCAGCCATGTACACGAGCCCTCGCCGTACGTATGCGTGAGTAGGCATTCGAGACCCTGCCCGTATGTACGTACGTGGCCGTATTTTCTTTCTTGCACCTAGGCCGCTGTACGTACGTGTACATGCTACGTGCGCACCTCTACTATGACACGTACGCGCCTCTACTACGACACATGCGTGCCTCTACATCAACTAATATATATGTGCGTACACGTTCGCGGCCAGAATGACAACGCTACGTACGCTTCGACCAGGTGGGTCCCGACTGTCAGGCACTTCCTTGCCTGCGAAGATGTAGCTGGTGGGTCCCAGTAGTCGGGGGGCGAATCATTTTGTTTTTTTTGCCAGGACGCACTTCCTTGCGTGCGAAGATGTAGCTGGTGGGTCCCAGTAGTCAGGGGGGCAAATCGTTTTTTTGCCTGGACGCATTTCCTTGTGTGCGAAGGTGTAGCTGGTGGGTCCCAGCAGTCAGGGGGGAAACGTTTTTTTCGTGAAATACGGTGGCCCGTCCGGTGGGTCCCTGCTGTCAGGTGGAGGAATCATTATTTTCCGCGTAATAAGGAGGCACTTCCTTGCCGCCGCCATGGACCCAGCTGTCAGCCTCTCCACATACAGTCCACATCTGATGGAAGTCGTTCCTTGACCATGTTGACCACGTCGCGCCGAGAGAACCAGGGCGGTGGAAGACGACGAGGCCTAGGAAGGGGACGACACGGAGCCGGTGAAGACGCGGCAGTGGATGCCCACGCAGAGAGGAGTATGAGGGTTCACTCGTTCGGCTGCGGTGTGAGGTTTCCGTCGTCGCAGGGCCTGGCCAGCGGTGGGAATAGTAGGGGGCGGTGAGGCCTCCGTGGCAGCACAGCCGGCCGCGGTAGGCAGGAGCAGGCGGCACGACCGGCGATGCTTTGGGCGGCTGGAGCAAGAAGACCAGAGGTTGAAGAAGCACTATGGCCGTTGGATGGAGATCATACGGTCACTAGAGCTAGAATCGTTTATTTTGACTAAGTTGACAAAGCCCTCCGTCCCCGTCAACTTAGTAGGCCCACAAGTTAGCCTCCCACCAAGGTGGGTCCCGGCTAGCAGGGGGAGTATTCATTTTTTTTGTGCATAATAAGGAGGCACTTCAGGTGGGTCCGAGCTGACATTGGGGGGAACGTTTTTTTCACGAAATACGGTGGCCCGTCCGGTGGGTCCCAGCAGTCAGGGGGAAACTTTTTTCGTGAAATAAGGTGGCCCGTCCGGTGGGTCCCCGCTGTCAGGTGGAGGAATAATTATTTTGCGTGTAATAAGGAGGCACTTCCTTGCAGCCGCTGTGGACCCAGCTGTCAGCCTCTCCACGTACAGTACTCTTTCGATGGAAGTCGGTCATTGACCACGTTGACCACGCCGCGCCGAGAGCACCAGGGCGGTGGACGACGGCGAGGCCTAGGAAGGGGATGACACGGAGCTGGGGAAGACGCAGCAGTGGGAGCCCGCACGGAGAGGAGTACGAGGCTTCACTGGTTCGGCTGCGGTGTGAGGCTTCCGTCGCCGCAGAATAATAGGGGGTGTGGGTGAGTGGAGGGATGGCTTGGCCAGCGGTGGGAGTAGTATGGGGGCGGTGAGGCCTCCGCTGCAGCACAGCCGGCCACGGGAGGCAGGAGCAGGCGGCACGACCGGCGCTGCTTTGGGTGGCTGGACCAAGAAGACCAGAGGTTGAAGAAGCACTACGGCCGTTGGATGGACATCATACGGTCACTGAAGCTAGAATCGTTTATATTGACTAAGTTGACAAAGCCCTTGGTACGCTCCAACTTAGTAGGCCCACAGGTCATCCTCCGAAGCAGTGCGCCACAGATATCAGGGGGGAGAATCATTTTTTGGGCGGCCGAAGCTAAGAATATCCGAGATTGAAGAAGAAGCACGACATCCGTTGGATAGACATCCAACGGCCACTGCTACTAGAACCGTGTGTTGACTATAATAAGTTGACAAAGCCTTGCATACACATCAACTTATTTTTTTAGGGGACGTGTCACTTAGTAGGCCCACAAGTGTGTGGCAGAGAATTTATAGCCCATTTGCGTTTTGTAAGAATGTACAGCCCATTTTTGAATTCTAATGGAATTTACAACAGCCCATTTACAATTTCTTAAAAGTGCAGCCCATTTTCTAGCTAGGACAACGATTAATAATTTCAACCAACCGTTGAAGACAGAAATCAATAAAATTTCCCACATTTTGATGGGATCCGAAATATTTTTATCCCAAAATTTCTATTCAGATTAAATATAAATTTGTATTACGTAAAAATCCAACGAAACATTGCGCGCGCAACAATGAAAATTTAAGATTTTCAAAATCCATAAATAATATTTTATAAACTAATTTCGTGTTTGGTGCATTTTTTATAGTTACTGCCCAGTTTTTATAATTACATCCCATTTATTATTTTTCAAAGCCCATTTTCCTGTTAAGCCTAATGCGGAGAATAACAAGTTGACCTTGCATGGGTATTCCTCAAAAAGACGTATAGCTAGGCTAGCCATTTTCATCTTGAAAAAAATAGTATCTGGGCTGGATATCTGGACTGAGCTAGACGGGCCACAGCCCGCCTAGTTAATAGCCTGCTCTCCTCTGAACAACAACGAAATCATTGCCAAGAAAAACTCTGCAGTGCTCACGCCTCAAAAACACAAATACTGCTCGAGCTGCTTGGTCCCAGCTGTCGGCCGCACCTTGTGCAATTCTCTCGTTTATATTGACTACATAGGTTGACAATGGTGTGGGACCATGATGTCAGGAAACCAGGAGAAAGCAAAAAAATATAGTTGTACATAATAAGGAGGCACTTGAGTACGTACGGCTATGGCCCTAGTGGGTCCCTAGTGTCATACAGTCAAAATAAAGTCATCTCCTGAATTCTCATGTTTTTTGACGATGTTAACAATGCTCGGCGCCACGGCGAGCGCAACAACTCGAAGGACAGCGGAGAGGGCCTCCCGGGCCCTATGGATGGTCTGATACAGCGCCCGCTGCTCATTCACGAAGCCAGGATCATCGGACACCTATGAGCACCTTCGAGAACTGAGACGGCATGAACGGTAAGGCCGCGCTTGGGAGCTCTGGTTTATTTCAAACCTATATTAACATACAAGTGTAATTTACTCATCATCGGAAACAACGCGTAAAATACAGGCGTAATGGAACCGAGGGCCCGAGGTCTGTAAGTAAAACCGGCGGGCTACGCGTGTAATTTGAGAGACCAGTGTAAATTTTACGAGCACTGCTATATGGACGACATTACCAGACGATACATGCACGACGTGTGTATCATGCCATCCATGGGCAAGGCTGAAACAATAGCTAACGGCTGGATTAGCAATCGTCCGAGTGTCGTTCAGCGTTTCTATCGTGTGTGAAGTACTTCCGATATTTTACTAGTCAAAATTGACCAACCAAGCGCCTTCGCCCGAGACCATCTGCTTTAATTTACAAGCATCAGTTTTACAAGCGGTTTTGGTTGGAAAACAATGATCCAATCACGGCCTAATATCATGAGTTGGTCAGAAGATCATATGGTTTCACGTCTAACCTACCCGACTTGTCGTATAGGCTATGAATGAAACATCAGACGATGAACTTCTTAAGCACGGAAACAACAGAAGAGGATGATCTTCTTAACAAGCAAATCACTGGCATTTGATCGACATGCAAAACAATACGAAGCATTATTCTTAGGAGGCACGGTGAACAGCTCGTGATGCCGCATGCCACAACATTCCAAGCTCAACTTTGCAATCAAACACAAGGCCTGGCATTACATAGACAATATTTAGAACAAACTCTTAACACAGGAATATCTCAGCAGAGTAACTATTTACTTCTAAACTGAACACAGGAATAGCAAAAAACACTTGACGCTGCTCACAGCAAGGGCGTCCCACTCAAAAATATCAAATGCATGTCTTCTGGCTAACATCAATGAGCAAATTTTGACAAGGTTTTCTAATTCCAATATATGAAACTAACGTCTTCTTGCTAACATCAATGATTAAACTTTGACAAGCTTTTCCCATTCAAAATATGTAATGCCTATGATCGTGGAGTCCTGTCGTAGCTTCTTGTTCTTGTTTGGGCACTTTTTTCCCAGGGCACTCCACGTGTTGTTAAATTGCCAATGGTCTCTGCAGACTAGTCTTGTCATCGGTGTCTAATAATACTCTGTAAAGCTTCTTGGTCATTCCTTCTGTAATGTAGCGCAAATAGTGACTGCTTCTTTCTGCAAAGTGGAACGACCAACTGGACCCAGTAATGCAACAGTTTGCCTTACACATTGGCTCCTTTTGTGCAGTTCAACTAAAATCGAAGTTGGAATAAAACCGAGCTTATTTTGATATCCCTGTAAGCAACAATAGGTATAAGGGAAACAATTACTGAGAAATAACGGTTGATGACTTGTACTCCCAGAAGAAAAGCGTCTATTGATCTACTTTATCTTAATGGGAAACAAAGCAAGAGAGTAGCAATTCTCCATCAGTGTGATTCATTCATATTGAATAAGACATTATCTTAACAATGTCTTGTTTCAACATGTATAAAGAACGACAAAGCAGAAAAGTACCATTCCTAAAACAATGCAACTGATTCATTTTAACAGAGACATTATCTTAACAATACCTTGGTTAAACATGTAGAAAGAACTACAAAGCAGGATAGTACCATTCCTAACAAGTGTTGGAGTTTTGAACTAAGATCTAGTAGTTAATTAATTCTGAGAGTGGCATTGCTTAATTTTACCAGCGGCATTAGATTAACGAAAAGCTTAAACAGTTCCAGGGGAGAGTGGTCGCAACAACAGTATGTGCTTCCATCTACTTAGAAAGGGGGTGATGCAGAGTTTGTTGTAACAAAGCAACAAGCATCATGTCTGGGTTGGTCCCATATTTGTTCACTACTTAATGGGAAAAGACAGCAATACAATAGCTTCAATTCAACATTTATTTAAAACAGTACCAATACAATTAGCACAACATCTCAAAGCACACTGCACAATCATGTGGATGAAGGCCTTAACTGACCTTTCGTGAGACGGACAAGATAAAATACGAATCTGCCAACACGAATAGGAAATCCAATCTTGTTTTGTGCAGTTGCACTGAAATCAAGCAAAGTGTTTTGCGTAGCGAAGCAAAATGTCGCAATAGCAACAAGTTGAATAGATATCCCTATTTAAACAGAGGCAAAAAAGGAATGAATTACTGGCTAATAAAGGAGGATGAAACATGCAGCCACAAAAATGGTAATCCCGCCAATCCCTAACAAGTGTTGCAGTTTTGAAATAAGATTCAGTAGTTAATTCTGAGAGTGGCATCAATTACTGGCTTATAAAGGGGGTGATGCTGAATTTGTTGTAAGAAAGCAACAAGCATCATGTCTGGGTTGGTCCCATTTTTGTTCACTATTTAATGAGAAAAGACAGCAATACAATAGTTTCAATTCAACATTTATTTAAAACAGTACCAAAACAAGTAGCACAACATCTCAAAGCACACTGCACATCATATGGTTGAGACCAAGATTTGAAACAACTCGCCACGAAGACAGGAAACAAATCTCGATCTCCTTTTGTGCAGCTCCACCAAAATTAAGCAAAGTCACCGGTGTGACATTCAAGTTGAACTGCACAAAACATTCTTAAAACATAAGTGTTTCGAGTAGAGAAGCAAAATGTCACAATAGCAACAAGTTGAATCAATACCCCTGTTTTAACAGAGGCAAAAAAGGAAACAATTACTTGCCGATAAAGGAGGATGAAACAAATGATGACAGAAAGAAGCATCTAACTTACCTTGGATGGAAAACAAAGTAGGACAGTAGCATTTCTAAAACGGTTGCATTGATTCATATTAACAGAGACATTCTCTTGAAACAACATTCGTTAAAAAAATGTAATTTACTTTTAATAGTGGCATTGCTTCAATTTTTCGGCGGCATTCTTAGATTAACAACAGCAAAATAGCTGTATGGGACATGCCAGCACCATGTGCGTCCAAACGTATAAATGGGTGATGCAGAGTATGTAGCCAAGCAGCATATATGTGCTGGTCCGATATTTGTTCTCTTTGAACCTTCTTCCTATGTGAGGGCAGCAAATCTAGTCCTACACAAACTACCCGACCCCCAGTTTCTTTCTCTTTTTAACAAAGAGATCGGTTCCTTATAGATGTGTGTACTGGGTTACCCCCTTTTTTCCTTTTCGACCTACAAAGCGGTTGGATAGCCAGTCTATACTACTTTCTGCCCCTCCTTTCCTCATTGAACCACGTCCTAGAGTCTTGCTCCAGCCCACCGGACCCTTCTTTCCTCTTTGAACCAATACCTAGATTCGACTACAGATCGAAAAAGATCCACATGCAGCTAGAGTGTGATGCCCCCGATTTGACCGTACACTAATCATACACGTAAATGTGTACGATCAAGATCAGGGACTCACGGGAAGATATCACAACACAACTCTACAAATAAAATAAGTCATACAAGCATCATATTACAAGTCAGGGGCCTCGAGGGCTCGAATACAAGAGCTCGATCATAGACGAGTCAGCGGAAGCAACAATATCTGAGTACAGACATAAGTTAAACAAGTTTGCCTTAAGAAGGCTAGCATAAACTGGTATACAGATCGAAAGAAGCGCATGCCTCCTGCCTGGGATCTCCTAAACTACTCCTGGTCGCCATCAGTGGGCTGCACATAGTAGTAGGCACCTCCCGAGTAGTAGTAGTCGTCATCGAAAGTGGCGTCTGGCTCCTGGGCTCCAACATCTGGTCGCAGCAATCAAGTATAGAAAGGGGGAAAGAGGGAGCAAAGTAACTGTGAGTACTCATCCAAAGTACTCGCAAGCAAGGAGCTACACTACATATGTATGCATTTGTATCAAATGGATTAAGGGTATCATATGTGGACTGAACTGCAGAATGCCGGAATAAGAGGGGGATAGCTAGTCCTTTCGAAGACTACGCTTCTGGTAACCTCCATCTTGCAGCAGAAGAAGAGAGTAGATGGTAAGTTCACCAAGTAGCATCGCATAGCATAATCCTAACCGGCGATCCTCCCCTCGTCGCCCTATTAGAGAGCGACCACCGGGTTGTATCTGGCACTTGGAAGGGTGTGTTTTATTAAGTATTCGGTTCTAGTTGTCATAAGGTCAAGGTACAACTTCAAGTCATCCTGTTACCGAAGATCACGACTATTCGAATAGATTAACTTCCCTGCAGGGGTGCACCACATTTCCCAACACGCTCGATCTCTTTTGTCTGGACACACTTTTATGGGTCATGCACGGCCTCGAAAGATCAACACGTTGCAGCCCTACCTAGGCACAACAGAGAGGTCAGCACGCCGGTCTAAATCCTATGGTGCAGGGGTCTGGGCCCATCGTCCTTTGCACACCTGCACGTTGCGTACACGGCCGGAAGCAGAACTAGCCCCCTTAATACAAGAGCAGGCTTATGGTCCAATCCGGCGCGCGCCGCTCAGTCGCTGACGTCACGAAGGCTTCGGCTGATACCACGACGTCGAGTGCCCATAACTATCCCCGTATAGATGGTTAGTGCGTATAGGCCAATGGACAGACTCATATCGAATACCAAGATCTTGTTAAACGTGTTATCTTGAAATAACCGCGAACGCCGACCAGGGCCAGGCCCACCTCTCTCCTAGGTGGTCTCAACCTGCCCTGTCGCTCCGCCTCAAAGTAACAGTCGGGGGTCGTCGGGATCTCAGGCCCACCACTACCTGGATGGAGCCACCTGCCCCTTCAGCCCCCACATCAAAATCACTTGCGGGTACTCAACGAGCCGACCCGACTTTAGTCACCACCTATATAGTATGTATATATGTATGTATTTAGCCATGATCAACACCCGACGTGATCACGGCCCGATAGTACAGCATGACAGACTGATAAGAATGTAGGGCCACTGATGATAATCTAGCATCATATACTAAGTATTTAGGATTGCAGGTAAGGTATCAACAGTTGTAGCAACAATGACATGATATGCATCGGAATAGGATTAACGGAAAACAGTAACATGCTACACTACTCTAATGCAAGCAGTAGAGAGAAGAGTAGGCGATATCTGATGATCAAGGGGGGGCTTGCCTGGTTGCTCTGGCAAGGAGGGGTCGTCGTCGATGTAGTCGATCACGGGGGGATATCGGCGGCAGTCTCGAGGTCTACCGGAAAGAAGTAACGGAGGGGGAACACAAATAAATAATAGAGCAAACAAAGCAACACAAAACATAGCATGGCAATACGTGGCGTTAGGGGTGAGCTAACGCAAGGATAGGTGATACCTGTGAAGGGGGGAAACATCCGGGAAAGTAATCCCGGTGTTTCGCGTTTTTGGACAGATGAACCGGAGGAGGAAAGTTACGTGTCCGCTATTCTAGAGACGTGTGGCTGACAAACAAACTGCGTATTCGGATTCGTCTTGTCGTTCTGAGCAACTTTTGTATATAAATTATTTACATCCGACTTACAGTTCATTTTCTATGAATTTCCAAAGTTTATATAATTTTATGAAATTTTAGCATTTATTTAATTTGAATTGACCAAGTCAAATTGACCGGTCAAAAGGAAAGGTAAAGCCCACATGGCATAGACTATATGTAGACAAAATAAATAAAATCTAACTTAACTAAAAGAGGTCCACCTGCCATAGGCTAGCAACTAACCTAACAAAGATTACACAATTAATCTAGATTAGCCTAAACTAATCAAGCCGGCCACACAAGGCTGTGGCACAGCCCACGCGCACACAGCGCACACACACAATGCTAGGGAGTAACTCTATTCCTTTTAACATAAGATAGCATTTTGTGATTTTTGTAGGATTTAATCCATGCATTATTTAAAGCAGGTCCAATGGAACAAAATGAGGCTTGTTACGTTTACTTTTCATTTATATAATTTTTACCCATATTAGGACTTGTCTTATCGCTGTTTAGTGGCAGTTTAGAAGGATATTGTAGAAATACAAAAGCTAGCTACCCACTACAGTACTTGCAGTAGTATACAAAAGGTAGCAGCGGTGGCTAGAAGCACACAAGCAGCAGTAGAGCAGCGATGGGTGAAACTGCCCCAGCCATGGCCAAGCTGGCCGCTTGCATTGGGCACACATGCACTGATTCCACATGAGCACGCACGCACTAAGTCCACATGAGTACGCACGCACTGGAGTCCAGCAGATCAGCAGCAGCAGGTGTAGCTTGAGCAGTAGCTACATACGGCAACAATAGCAAGCACGAAGCAGCAGCGGCAACACAGCACCGGCGGACGGGCCACGGCCAGCAGCAGCAAAGTTACAACACCATCAGTGGTGCTAGAAGGAAGCAGGAGCGATAGTAGCAGCCAACGATGTGGCAAGCAGTAGCGGCAGCAGGTAAGAGGAGCAGCAGCAAAACAAAAGAAAAATAAACAGCACAGACACAGGGAGCAGCGGCGACTCGGGCGAGGCCACACGCACGTGGAGGCGCGGGCGCGAGCAGCGCTGGCGCAGGGCAGGCAGCGGTCGCGCGCCTGGGTGCGGCTAGGAAGCGGCGCGCGCGGCTAGATGCCGTCGGACACGAACATGGGCGCGGCTGAGGATGGCCACGACACGAAACTTCGAGCACGATGGGAAGAGCAGCCTACGGCATCGAATCGAAGGGAAAAATAGGGGGAGATGGAGGGGGAGTTCACCGTAAGGCCGGAGGTGTAGATGGCAAGGCCGGGGGTGGTCGGAGCGGTGCGGATTGATGGCGAGATGGCGACGGCCGGATGATGAAGACGATGATGGCGTTGGCGACGCATCGCCTTGGCTCGGTCTGGGGTCCGGAACAGACGAAGCCAGCTGCGACGGACCTCCCGGACATGCTCCCGCATGACGGAGAGGTCGGTGGCCGCGACGATGACAACGAGGCAATGGTGACCGTGAGTTGTTCGAGCTCGAATTCGAGAAGAAGAGGAGGAGGCCGATGGGGGATCCGGGGGCTATGAGTGAGATGGGGATTAGGGTTTCGATGGGCAACTTTATAGGGCGAGGGAGGCGACGTGGTGGCCATCCGGCCATGGCGTCGTGGGATGGCTGCCACGCCATGGCACCTGCCTCCCCTGTACGTGGTGGTGGGGGGAAAGGCTGGGAGTGGGCTGGGCCATGTGCACACTAGAGCCCACTTAAGTAGTACTAGTTTAGGCAGTTTCTCTTTCTCTTTTTACATTTTCTTTTCTGTTTTCGTCTTCAGTATCAGTTTTGCATTTTATTTTATTACCAAATGACTTTGTTCACATTGAAACTTGGCACATAATTACTAGGTAATATTTTGCATTAGCTCACAAAGTTTGAGGTCACTTTGAATTATTTTGAATTTAGTGTTGAGTGTAACCGGAACAAAAAGGTGATGTTGGTCCATAACAATTGTTGCTAGGGACTAATTTGTAGGTCAAATAATGTCGGTGTCAACATGATAATTAATCAGGGGAATTTATACTAAAATTCGAACATTTTAGTTTTATAGTTTGAAGAAATTATAATTTGACTTGTCTTTGGAATTTAAACTTGACCCTGGCTTTCATCAAGTGGCAAAATGGCTTAGTAAAACATGATGACCTGGCACATTAGGGTGAGGTTACTATAGCATGACTATCGGGGTCTTACATAGAGCAACGATGGTTTCAAAGAAACTTATACCTTAGGGTCGTCGGGATGTGGCAAGGCGTGCGGCGGGAGGCCGGATCTGCCCACACTATGTACGACAGCGAGGAAGAAGGGGTCGGTGGCCCTCCCGCACAGGCGCTGGGTGAAAGAGAACAGCGCAGCCGGCAGTGGATTGCCTCCCTCGCCGAAGGTGATAGAGTGAACGCTGCACCTCCTCCCCTTCCCGGTGTGACGGGGTACGGACGCCTCCTTCACCAGCTGTGAGGGGGGAGAGAGAGACAAGAGGCCAACGCAGTCTTGTTTAGATCTGGTGAAGAGAGGTTGAGAGACTGTGAATATAACAAACCCTAGCAAATGAATGTTGAGCCTCCAGCGTGTAACATATATGTAATGCGGCGAGCGTGTGGAGAGTGCAAACCCTAGCGAACAAGCGCTGAGGCTCC
>NC_041390.1:282263904-282329673 GCF_002162155.2 Triticum dicoccoides
ATATACTACTGTAGTACGGACTGAGCTCCGGTGCCATCACTTCACCTGCTTTCGGCTGTATGATAGGTGAGCCAGCCACATTTTGGGCCCACCTGTCATGAATCCAAAGGCAGGTGCACTAAGTCAATGAAACTGCGTCCATATAGTACTATCGTGTATACGACTAATATATAGTGGAGTGATTTTCTTATTCTCTCCATAACAATCGTTTTAAATTGTGTAAGTACCAAACGAAACTCTTTATTTAATGTACAAACTGATTTTCTAACGTACCAAGAAAGAAAACTCGATCAAAAACACGCCCCCGCTTCCAGGTCGCGAGAGTCGTTGCACACACACACATAGACATAGGCATGCATATCCGTGTTTACGTAAAATTCCGTTTCCATCTCCATCTCCAATCATATTTGTCCAACTAGCACATTATTTACGTTGTTAATTATATACGCAGCAATATTAACGTACATCATCTCTTGTTTGCGCACGTCCGGACAGCTGCCACGGCCGGTCCTGACCAAACCGAACCCTCTTCATCACCCGCGCGTGCTTCCCGCCCGAAACGGTCAGTGCCGCATTCATGCCCAGCTAGAGCGGACGCGACCTCTCACTGCCGCCGGCATTGAAGCGGCGCGTCGGCCGACAGAGCGTCGCCCGCGCCGCTTCCGGGTGCACGCGGCTGCTCCGTGTTCAAAGGTCGCAATAGCCAGCTACAACAAGCATGTAAAAAGTTCTTGGGAGTCCGTGCTACAGCTAGCTGTCCTCCCCCAACTCGTCAATCTCTTCCTGTAGTGCTAGTACTCCATGGCGCGATCCATCGACAAGCAGGCGGGAAAGTTATCGTATACTCGGTTTGCGGTGAGTGGCATGCCGAGCGACCGTGTGGTGTCGAGCCATGGAGGAGGGTGAGACACGAAGACGACAGACATGATTTAAACGTTGGTTTTGCTCGATGGCGCGATCCAACGAAACGAAACGTTGGTTTCTCTCCATTTCCATTTTTCTCCGGAAAAACGGAAACTTTCCACTCCATTTTCATTCCTATTCCAAGGTGCCCCGTTACAACATTCCATCAAATACAAAGGAAAACTAACACGCATGCTGATGCATCTCAATGATTCACAGATCATAGCCAATATTGACTTCACAACTAAAGAAAAAAGTTGTGAGAGCGTGTACGAAATAAAAACTACTGATGGGGTCACTACGACTTAAACCCTAAACCCTAAACATGATTTAATTTCCTGGCCAGGTAGAACCTGTCGAAGGAAAGACGGCTGGCACCCTCGGATCATACGATGCTTTTGTGCAGTTCCACTAAAATCGACCCGAGTATCCCTGATGGCAAAGATATTGAAGAAGTGTGATTAGAATAATAGTACTGGCACTAGTTCATGAGACATAAACTCATCACAAGTAGAAGCCGGTAGAAGTAGAGAAAGATCGACATGGAGATGGAGCTACGGCAGTGGAGTAAGCCGGCTCCAAAAGGAAGATGGACTATCTGGGACGTCGGGCTGTAGCTAGAAGGGCGGTTGGGACGCGGCATCAGCCCATACCGCGGTGACCCCCGATTGGGATGCCCCGACTGTGGGTTTTCTCCCTCGCCGATGTCGACCGCGTCTATGCAGAACATTGTTCCCTTCCCCCAGCTGCGGGATCAGGCCCGTTGTTCTATGCTTGTGAAGAGAGCAACCTAAGCAAGCAGGCTTGTAGCTTAGGCTCCTGCTAGTGTATATATAGTGGTTTTTTTTTCCTCTCCATATCAACCATTTTATATTGCATACGTGTCATTCAAGAGTGAGATGATGGTTGCTTCTTCCGACTAACTTACTGTGTGATTTGACTGCACCTTAGTGGCCCCTACACGTACTCCCCCTACATGTATGCAACAGTCACACGTACACATGGACGCAAAAACACGCACGATGCACTAATGCATGCATGTCCGAGCACACGATGGAACACACACGGTCACGCTCAAGTGCTCAACCTACACGTGCATGCACACACATACTCAGTCAGGGTGAGCTAGTGACCGTATAAACATCAGAAAATATATATATATCGAGCGCAATGAGCGTATTATGAAGTCCGCTGACCGTATTTTTACAAATATACAGTGACAGACAGTGATAGAGGCAAAGGTGTCCCGATGTTTTGATGAGATGGTGGATATCGTTTCTGTGGGAGTCGACCTTGACGATCTGACTACGAACATGCGAGATGTCGCGCCTTAGCAATCGCTAAACCAAGTTCCGAGGGGTTATTGACCACGCCAGAGCACGATCAACCTGACCACGAGGGTCTGTTTCCAGCGAGCAAACAAAGAACAAGCAAGAAACCGAAATTGCAATCTGGATATTGCGAATATAAGATGAAAGCTTTATTGATCAAGGTGGGGTTCTGTGACGTCTTGGTCTGGTCGTTGGACACAAACGAAGTACGCGAAGTTGCAGCTATGGCGAACTTTTAATCTAAACAAAACCCAAAGTCTAAACGACGCCCTAAGGGCTGTATATATAGAGGAAGAGGGGGGAATTTCGTGGCCCTTGGAGGAGGGGTCCGAAACCAACCCTAACTCTTGTTTCCCCACACATATGCACTCTAAAAACAGCCTATACTTAAGTATTTCGAAAATACATGGGCCTGGCCCAATAATAAGGTGACGCAACACCTAAAATAGCCTCTGGACGAAATTTATGAAGTGGCATCTTGTATATTTCGTCCCATGCTTCATGCACTCATTATGGTGGCTTCAGAGTCCTGGAATCATCACTTGTAACTCCGTTCTTGTTCCCCTTGCGCATGCCATCATCTCCATGCTTGAACTTGCTCCAAGGTTCATCTTTCTTGTCCAAGCTAGGCCCTTCATTTGTAAGCAAAACAAATGTATCCAATTTAGGCAGCATCATATTCTCATGAACATTAGAATCGTTACCAAGAAACGAAAGTACCTGATAATTCAATTGGCGTGCGCGAGCTCTAGTAATTGGTCCAGTATGTATAGCAGCAGGGGATGTGGGTGTAACAATGGTATTGATGTCCTCATCATCCTCCCCTTCTTGAAATGAAGTCGTCCTCGACGAAAGTTCATCATCCTCACCCAAGTAAGGCTTCAAATCTGCAATGTTAAAAGTGGGACTAACCCCAAAATCTGCAGGCACCTCAAGTTTATATGCATTATCATTTATTTTCTCTAACACCTTAAAAGGACCATCAGCACGTGGCATTAGCTTTGATTTGCGCAAATTAGGAAATCTATCCTTACGCAAATGTAACCAAACAAGATCTCCAGGTGCAAACACAACATGTTTTCTACCCTTATCTCCAGCAAGTTTATATTTAGCATTGATACGCTCAATGTTTTCCTTAGTTAACTCATGCATTTTTAAAATCAATTCAGCACGTTCTTTAGCATCAAAATTAACCTTCTCCGAAGATGGAAGAGGCAACAAATCAATAGGTGCACGAGGTAGGAAACCATACACAATTTCAAAAGGGCACATCTTAGTAGTAGAATGCAATGAACGATTATAAGCAAATTCAATATGAGGCAAGCATTCTTCCCACATTTTCTTGTTATTCTTCAAAACATCCCTAAGCTTAGTAGACAATGTTCTATTGACTACTTCAGTTTGTCCATCAGTTTGGGGGTGACAAGTAGTACCAAAAAGCAGTTTAGTCCCCAACTTAGCCCATAAACATCTCCAAAAGTGGCTAAGAAATTTAGTATCACGATCTGAAACAATAGTATTTGGCACACCATGCAAGCGAATAATTTCATGAAAGAACAAATCAGCAACATTAACAGCATCATCGCTTTTATGACATGGTATAAAGTGTGCCATTTTCGAGAACCTATCCACGACAACAAATATGCTATCCCTCCCCTTCTTTGTTCGAGGTAAACCTAAAACAAAGTCCATAGATATATCCTCCCAAGGAACACTAGGTACAGGCAAAGGCATATATAAACCATGAGGATTGAGTCGTGACTTAGCTTTTTGACATGTAGTGCAGCGAGCAACAAAACGCTCAACATCCCGTCTCATCTTTGGCCAAAAGAAATGTGTAGCAAGTACGTCCTCCGTCTTCTTCACGCCATAGTGTCCCATTAATCCTCCTCCATGCGCCTCCTGCAACAACAAAAGACAAACGGAGCTAGCTGGAATGCATAGCTTGTTAGAACGAAACGCAAATCCATTATTAACAACGAACTTGTTCCATGTTGTACCTTCTTTACAATTCTGCAATACATCTTGAAATTCAGCATCATGCACATATTGATCTTTGATGGTCTCCAAACCAAATATTTTAAAGTCAAGTTGTGAAAGCATAGTATAACGACGAGACAAAGCATCAGCAATAACATTTTCTTTACCCTTCTTGTGTTTAATGACGTAAGGGAAAGTCTCAATGAATTCAACCCATTTAGCATGTCTACGGTTCAGTTTTGCTTGACTTTTAATGCGTTTCAATGATTCATGATCAGAATGTATAACAAATTCCTTGGGCCATAAATAATGTTGCCATGTTTCTAAGGTCCAAACAAGAGCATATAATTCTTTATCATAAGTAGAATAGTTCAGACTAGGCCCACTCAATTTTTCAGAAAAGTATGCAACAGGTTTGCCATCTTGTAATAACACACCTCCTAATCCAATTCCACTAGCATCACATTCAAGCTCAAAAGTCTTATTAAAATCAGGAAGTTGGAGTAAAGGAGCATGTGTCAACTTATCTTTCAATACCGTGAAGGCTTCTCCCTGTGCGGTACCCCAAACAAAAGGCACATCCTTCTTTGTAAGCTCGTTGAGAGGTGCAGCAATGGTGCTGAAATCTCTCACAAAACGCCTATAGAAACCAACGAGGCCAAGGAAACTCCTCACTTGTGTGACCGTTTTGGGCTGCGGCCAACTCTCAATAGCTTCAATCTTGGCTTTATCAACTTCAATTCCCTGTGGAGTAACAACATAGCCAAGAAAAGATACTCGGTCGGTGCAAAAGGCGCACTTTCCAAGGTTACCAAACAAACGTGCATCACGTAGAGCAATAAAAACAACACGTAAATGTTCCAAATGTTCCTCCAAAGATTTGCTATAAATCAGTATATCATCAAAATAGACTACCACAAATCGTCCAATGAAAGCACGTAAAACTTCGTTCATTAGTCTCATGAAAGTACTAGGTGCATTAGTTAACCCAAAAGGCACTCATATAAACCAAACTTAGTTTTAAATGTTGTTTTCCATTCATCTCCCAATTTCATACGAATTTGATGGTATGCACTATGCAAATCAACTTTGGAGAATATTGTAGAGCCACTCAGTTCATCAAGCATGTCGTCTAGCCTAGGAATAGGATGACGATAACGAATAGTAATATTATTAATGCCTCTACAATCAACACACATACACGATGTACCATCCTTTTTCGGCACTAAAATTATAGGAACATCACAAGGACTAAGGGATTCACGTATATAACCTTTGTCAAGTAGCTCCTGTACTTGACGCATAATCTCCTTCGTCTCCTCTGGATTGGTACAGTATGGCGCACGGTTGGGTAATGATGCACCGGGAATTAAGTCAATTTGATGCTCAATCCCTCGAATAGGTGGTAATCCCGGTGGCACGTCTTGTGGAAAGACGTCAGCGAACTCCTGCAAAATGTTAGTGACAGCAGGAGGCAAAGAGGAAGGCACGTCCTCGAATGAAAATAATGCCTCTTTGCACACAAAAGCATACCAAACAGATTTGCCAAAATCTAGATCATCAATATCAGATTTGGTGGCAAGTAAACATGCACTTTTCAATTTAATTTCAGAAGCAACACTAGATGGTTTATTATTAGGTTTCATTTGTTGCTCAAATTCTTTTGCCGCAATCTGATTTTCACTCTTATTGTTCTCCTGTTTTGCTTTATTAGCTCTATTAATATCATCTTTCAAAATAGAATCAAGAGTCATAGGAAGCAAAGTAATATTTTTATCCTTATGAACAAGAGTATACTGATTGTTTCTACCATGGTGTACAATTTTTTTATCAAATTGCCATGGTCTACCAAGTAATAAGGAACATGCTTGCATAGGTACCACATCACAATCAACATAATCAGCATATGTAGAGATACTAAAATGCACATGAACAGTACGTGTTACCTTAACCTTGTCTCTGTTGTTGAACCATTGGATGTAGTAAGGATGTGGATGTGGTCTTGTGGTGAGAGATAGCTTCTCCACCATCTCCATGCTAGCCAAGTTATTGCAGCTCCCTCCATCTATGATGACGCGAACAGAATGTTCCTTCACAACTCCCTTTGTATGGAACAAATTATGCCTCTGATTTTGCTCAGCTTGTGTGACCTGCACACTCAAAACACATTGAGCAACTAAACATTCATACCTGTCAGCATCTTCAAGAGCCATGTATTGCGTCTGATGATCAGAATCTTCTCCATCGTGTTCTTCACGTGTAATAAGAGCCAAAGTCTCCTCATCATAGTCACTAGCGGACTCATACCCACCATCCTCAGTAGCAATCATCACACGCTGAGATTGGCATTCTCTCGCGAAATGTCCTCTTCCCTTACAACGATGACAAATAATATCACTTGTGTGCCCTGTTGATGCCATGGAAGAAGAAGAGCTCTGCGCAGGTCCGACAGGTGTGCTCTTGGTAGATAGTGGTGGTTGTGCCTGCTTTCTTGTATCATGGCTGGAGGTGGCACCTGATGGAGGTGCTGGTGGAGTGGAAGTAGAGGATGCACGTGGTGTCCATGATGAAGACCGACCTGTAGAAAAGTTAGTTCGCGCCAATGCCTGTCGATCCTGCACTTCACGTTCAGCTTTACAAGCAAGATGGAATAAACGAGTGATATTAGTATACTCCTTATACTCTAGAATGGTCCGACTCTCTCTATTTAATCCACCCATAAAACGTGCAAGCATAGCTTCATTCTCCTCAACAATACCACATCTAATCATGGCAGTTTGTAATTCCTGATAATATTCTTCTATAGAATTTTTTCCTTGTCTTAAGCGCTGCAATTTTTGAAGTAATTCACGTTGATAATATGGTGGAACCCAATGAGTACGCATAGCAGTTTTCAAAGCAGCCCAAGTAGCTGGAATAGGATATAATCTACAATGTTCAGACCACCAAACACATGCAAAGCTAGTGAAAGCACAAACGGCAGCAGGAACACGTCTCTCCTCAGTATATTGTAAACATGTAAATCGTTGTTCAGTTTCTAACTCCCAAGTAAGAT
The DNA here is from genome assembly GCF_002162155.2 of Triticum dicoccoides. Taxonomy (NCBI): domain Eukaryota; kingdom Viridiplantae; phylum Streptophyta; class Magnoliopsida; order Poales; family Poaceae; genus Triticum; species Triticum dicoccoides. The sequence continues at coordinate 282,271,174 of NC_041390.1, forward strand.
ATATATCAGGAACATATCTACCCTCAAATGGTGGAATATTCAATTTTAGTTTAGGAAGATGGTCATGTACCTCAGGTGGTGGTGCAGCCCTACCGTTGCGATGATATGCATGAGGACGACCTAGTGGTGGTGGTGCTGGTGGTGGCACGTAGTTATAATTTTGGTCAACCTCATCCTCGTAATGGTCCTCCACCTCTACAGTAGCAGCATGAGCGGCAGAAGCATCAACAGCGGCACCAGAAGTTTGCCCAGGGTCAATGGGAACGCGATGTGCTCGTCCCACTTGATTTGGAAAGCAACGTTGTTGTTGTTGTTGTTGTTGTTGTTGTTGTTGTTGTTGTTGTTGTTGTTGTTGTTGTTGTTGTTGTTGTTGTTGTTGTTGTTGTTGTTGTTGTTGTTGGAGAGGTGCGTTAGGGGAAGCCGGTAGTGGTGGTGGAAGACGCGCGAGCAATTCATTAAACTTGTTATCGAGCTTTGTTTCGAACGTCTTCTCCATGCCATCTATCTTCTCCATGGCCTCGTCAAATCTGTTTAGCACATCTTGCACCTGTCCACTCATCATTTGCTGAAATTTATCATGCAACTCCTTATTCGCAGGTTCTCCCAGTCAGTCTCGTCGGCTTGTGATCCTGCCATGGTTAGCAGCAATAGAAACACACAAGAATATGATCCTACAGACTACTAACAAGAGGTGGTGGTGGATGCCACAAATCCGTCAAGCAAATCTCAGATTCTTACCAGTTCTTACCCAGCAGCAGGCGGTGATCAGCAACCGTCGTAGTCAAAACTCTCAAAGCTTGGATAGAGCGATTACCAGGGAGAGTCAAACGCACGACGTAGATATATGTGGAGCTGGGAAGGCTTATAATATGGTAGCAAAAAGGGTCAGCAATAATCAATTCAGAGATGCAAAGTTGAATAAACGCTCAACGATGGTACTGTGCTGGACCTAGGCTAGACCGTGCTAGAGACGCGAGCCTAGAACACTAACAAAATCACGGCGCTGCACGTAAACAAGGGAGGAGCACTCTCTGATTTTTTTTTCACTTTTTTGCACTTTTTTCCTCTCTTTTTTTGCTCCGCAACAATTTTTTTTCGAAAAAGTCTACAAATGGTCTAAAAACTGCCTAGCCAAAATTTTCCAGACTTAGATTTTTTTTAGAGTTTGGAACTATTTTTCTTCTGCGGGTAGTTCGGAATCTCAGGAGTCCTATTCTGTCACGACTCGAAGTATCACATGATTCGGAAATCGAAAACAATGCAACAATTACTGGACTCGGACTAGGACTGGTGGTGTAGATGAATCTGGTGGAATCTCGGACTGGTGGTGGCGATGAATCTGGTGGAAATCAGACTGGTGGCAGATATATGTTGCAGGTGGACTCAGATTGGCGTGATGGCGGCGGATATGTGGTGGCGTATATGGACTCGGATTGATGGTGAATATGTGGTGGTGAATATGGCAGCGACAATGAAGTTGGTGTGGTCGTGGTATATGGCAGCAGCAATGATGATGATGCGGTGGTGATACATGGCAGCGGCGACGTGACAACCTGTGAACAGAACTCGAAACTCTAAAGGACTAGACACTAAGACCAGCAACTTGACACGATGATGCAACCGCAAATTCAACAAAGCAAATACAAAAAAGATTATGAAAAGGCTCAGATTGGTTCGGATAGGATGAACTAACCCTAATTTTTTTGGCTTTTTCGTGGACTATAGGTACGAAGAATAGACTCGATCTAAACTACGAAAAACTGTAAAATCTCACCGAGCAACCTGGAAATCTGATACCACTTGATAGAGGCAAAGGTGTCCCGATGTTTCGATGAGATGGTGGCTATCGTTTATGTGGGAGTCGACCTTGACGATCCGACTACGAACGTGCGAGACATCGCGCCTTAGCAATCGCTAAACCAACTTCCGAGGGGTTATTGACCACGCCGGAGCACGATCAACCTAACCACAAGGGTCTGTTTCCTGCGAGCAAACGAAGAACAAGCAAGAAACTAAGATTGCAATCTGGATATTGCGAATATAAGATGAAAGCTTTATTGATCAAGGTGGGGGTCTATAACGTCTTGGTCTGGTCGTTGGACACAAACGAAGTACGCGAAGTTGCAGCTATGGTGAACTTTTAATCTAAACAAAACCCAAAGTCTAAACGACGCCCTAAGGGCTATATATATGGAGGAAGAGGGGGGTATTTCGTGGCCCTTGGAGGAGGGGTCCGAAACCAACCCTAACTCTTGTTTCCCCACACATACGGACTCTAAAAACAGCCTATACTTAAGTATTTCGAAAAATACATGGGCCTGGCCCAATAATAAGGTGACGCAACACCTAAAATAGCCTCTGGACGAAATTTATGAAGTGGCATCTTGTATATTTCGTCCCATGCTTCATGCACTCATTATGGTGGCTTCAGAGTCCTGGAATCATCACTTGTAACTCCGTTCTTGTTCCCCTTGCGCATGCCATCATCTCCATGCTTGAACTTGCTCCAAGGTTCATCTTTCTTGTCCAAGCTAGGCCCTTCATTTGTAAGCAAAACAAATGTATCCAATTTAGGCAGCATCATATTCTCATGAACATTAGAATCGTTACCAAGAAACGAAAGTACCTGATAATTCAATTGGCATGCGCGAGCTCTAGTAATTGGTCCAGTATGTATAGCAGCAGGGGCTGTGGGTGTAACAATGGTATTGATGTCCTCATCAGACAGTGTATTTATCTCGTTTGAAATTAAGCCATATGAACCGGAGAGGAGGTAGTATGGACTAGCATTACTTTGATGTGTCCCGTCAACTTGCCAAACGAGGAGAAGGTTGCAGGACGGGAGAAGCTTGCGCGCGGTGGCTCGCAGGACAAGGAGAAACTTTTGACTAATGCAAGCTCTCCCTCGCTCAGGCTGTGGACGTGCAACAGTTAATTCGGTGTCAGATTACCAGAAGCATACACTATACTACTAGTGCTATTATTGTTCGACTTCCCGAATAGGCGAACAGCCAAGCGCAAAGTTTACTAGTACTACTACTATAGTCTATAAAGGTACGTACTATACTAGTACTAGGAACCGGATGGAGGAGCGTCTACACTCTTATTATAATGTGATAAACCAATCTTCAACACATTTGGTTCTCTTCGAGGGTTCTCGCATGTGATAATGGAAGTTGATTGCATGGAACACTCGCCACAATTCTCGCTTAATTCTGGCTCATATCCTGTTACAAATAGTAGCGCTCGGTAATATTTCCTCTTTTTTTTGTTATTCAGCACGTAAACAGGTCAGCAAACCTTGCGGCGCATCTTCGTGCGAACCGTGCTTGCTGCACTTTGAATGTGGCCGAGAGCTGGCTTGATGAAACACCTTGCTTCCTACTTTTTGCGGGGTACCTCACTTCCTAGTGACCAGTGTCTTGGCTGATCGTCCTAAGAATGCTTATATATGAATAAAGCTCTCTCATTTACCCGCAAAAAAGATTAATCCATATTAACCGGAAAGGAGGGAGTATGGACTAGCACTACTTTTTGGTGTGTCCCATCAACTCGCAGAACGAGGAGGAGCTTGCAGGACAAGGTGAAGCTCGCTTATGCCTTTTGACTAATGCAACCTACCCTTGGTGGACATGCATCAGTCCATTCGGTGTCAGATTGTTAAAGGCATACACTGTAGTACCCAACATGCGGAGTACCATCATTGTTCGACTTCACAAAGAGGCGAAGAGCAAAGTGCAGTAGTACGAGTAGTACTACTACTAGAACCGCATGGTGGAGCATCTGTACTCTATTTTTTTATCTCTGATAAAGTACACATTTATTCCAGAGAAGGGCGGAAAACGGCAGCCCAACATGTAGCGAATGATATCGATCAACCAAGCATGCTCGAATATATCTTGGCCTCCGTGCGATCCCGTCTATGTGTTCTCGCTCCTCGTCTCTCTCAAGGAACGGCGGGTTGGCTCTTTGCCGTCAATTGAGATCGGTTTGCTCACACTCCTGTCCCACATGTCAGTGATATGCCAAGAGGAAGTGCGTTGACCGACTGGCCATACGCTTACTTGATTTTGCACCTTCATACTACTCCTCCCCCCGTCACAGTTTACAGGGCACGCTTCATTATGATGCATTTCTCTCAATGCATTTCCACCACCAGAGAGACTTTAGACGCGTTTGGTTTAATGCTCAATTAATTAGGGTGTGGTAACCGCAATCAAGTCCACAATTTTCTCTCCATGTATTGTACTACTACAGAGTGGAGTAAGTACATGCATGTGTGTACCCGGGGTGGAAGCACTGCATGCATGTGTGTATGCATTATTCCCTCTAGTAATAGACGCCATGCTATAACTACCAATGCTATTTTTCAGGCCGATCGCTAGTCGCCTTGGTCCCACAGATTTTTTTTCTTTTTTCTGAAGCGTGTTGTATAAACAGTGACAGATGGAGTAGTATGAGCGGATTCAAAGAAGAGCGTATTGATGGTTGCTTCTTCAAAGCAACTTACAGTGGGAAAGGTGGGGCTTATGATTTGACTGCTCATTACTCACTATTAATGCGGCGCAACGACTGGGCTGAGTCTCGCATGCAGTTGTGCACTACCCTCTCGGTTCTTAAATATACTCCGAAGTATTTGTCTTTCTAGAGATTTCAACGAGTGACTACTCAAATATTTGTCTTTTTAGAGATTTCAAATGGACTGGCACATACGGATGTATATAGACATATTTTAGAGTGTAGATTCACTCATTTTGCTCCGTATGTAGTCACTTGTTGAAATCTCTAGAAAGACGAATAGAATATTTAGGAACAGAGGGAGTACACATACGAAGCAAAATGAGTGAATCTACACTCTAAAATATGCCCATTTGAAATTTGTAAAAAGACAAATATTTAGGAACGAAGGAGTATAATTTTGTGCATGGCACATGGACCCGGATGATGAAGAGGCTTCTGGCAATGCTATCAAGCTTCCATCATTTGTTTACATAATTGATATACTATACAAATAATTTTCCAACGACATGATATTGTACAATGGTGTGAGCTTTCAGCTTTTGTTTCGCGTGTCTTGCCATCTATGCTCTTTCGGAAACAATAAAAAACTAACTTCCTTGCTAATGCATGTCAATTATTAGCAGATCAGAGCTAATAATACATCACAACTGAAGACAGAGTTGTGAGAAGGTGTTAAATTAAAATTGATCCATGCTTTCATTGGCAGCAACGTCCCCCCAGCTATGTCTAAATCAACAAGGCATGTTGGGAAAAAAGTAGCTGTCTGGAGCATGCAACATTTCTATCATTTTGTGCAGTTCCACTAAAATAGAGCTGAGCATCCCTGTTCCAAAGATATTAAGTGTGATTACGATAATAGAGGACTGTTGATGAAACAATAAACACACAAATAGAAGCCGGACACCTTTGTAGTCTCTCTTAAGACTAACTAGTTGGAGAAGATTAGGCTCGGAGTTGGATGAGGAGGATAGAGCAAAACCAATCTCCCTTTGTGCAGTCGCACTGAACTGTAGAGACGTTGCCCATGTGACATTATAGTACAACTGCACAAAACACTCTTAAGAAAAAAGTGATTTGTGCAGTTCACCAAAAGGTCGCAATAGCAACAAGGTGAAATGGATAGCCCTGTTTGCAAAAAAGAGGTAGAAAGGAAACAATTACTGGCCAATAACAGTTGATGACACATGTGACGACAAAAAATAAGCATAGTCCTTGTCCTAAGGGAAGATAAGAACACGGTTGTGTTTGTCTAAAACGGTGTGAGGACGAGAATGCAATATGGAAAGTACGCCGGACGAGCTATGTTTTGGGCAAAGAACTATGGAATATCCACATGCAGCGACGTGGGAAGATGGGCAATGGAGCAAGGCCGGAGGGGATACCTGGAGGTCATCGGTATCTAACTAGGTGAGCGGCAGCGGGCGGAATCTGCGAGCAGGTGGCGTAGGCCCTGCCGCGCCAGAGGTTGGTCAGAGAGAACGACATGTACCGCAGATCGGGACGTGCTTCCTCGGCGCCGTCGAACGGAGAAACGATGCACTTCCTCCCTTTCCCCCGGTGGATGGGATGCGGCCGGATCAGTGACCAACGGTGAGAGAGAGAGAGAGAGAGGCCACCGCACTCCCTTTCCCCCAGCGGACGGGATGCGGCCGGATCAGTGACCAACGGTGAGAGAGAGAGAGAGGCCACCGCAGCCTTGTGTGAGATACTCTGAAGAGAGACAAACCAGGCAGGCAGGCTCCATTGTATATAGTGAGCGTACTACCTTTTTCTCCATAAAAATTATTTTATATTCTATGTACGTGCCATTGAGTGCTATAACTTTATTTTAAAATAACTCGGCAAAGCGTCAAGTCAAACTTTGTTTCATGCACGCGTGGTACACGACCTCCCTAGGTAAACAACCGCTACAGGCGTTCAAATTAGCACGTGGGCTACCATTTCGTAAAGAAATGAGCTCCATCGTGTACCTGCGCAGGTGTGGCTGGGCACGAAGCGTGAGTATGTGCACGGTGCACCTATTCTCTTCTTGTATACATACACCACCTACATGGGGTTGTGTGAGAGAGATACAAACCTAGAGAGATATAGTGTGTGGGTTCTTGAGAGTTTTTTTTGGGGGGGGGGGTCAATCAAAAAAATGTAACATATGCAATGTGTGTGAAATAGAGTCCCGGATATAACATATATATAGAGGGGGCGATCCACGAGAAGAGAGTGGAGGTATCATCGGCTTGAGGTGTCCATAGAATTGAAGAGAGGGATGATGTGTGTGTGTGCACGCGCGCGATCGATAAAGAGTGCCATCAAATTTGTGTGTGCCCACGTCAAAGATATAGAGTGGCTGGGCTACTAGAACATGAGATGGGACATGTGCAGTTTGTCTCTGTGGCATGGATACCTACCTGCAGCGCTCGACTATCGGTGTGTGGTGGGGGAAGAGGGAGGCCCAATTAACTATAGAGGTACAATGGCTGGTATATGTGTGGAGGAGGAGAGAGGCCTACCTCATGTATTAAGGAGATCGATCTGCCTCATGTATTAAGGGAGATCGATCGGCATCCATGCATATGTGCAGGAGAAGAATAAGGTTGGGAGAGAGACAGAGCTAGAGTGTTGGAGGGGGTGGTAGTGGAGTTGCTTCTAACAAATGGTGGGGTAGGCTTGCTAGACAAATGGAGGGCATGACCGCAATATCAATAAGAGAGGAGTGCTTGTTTTCTGTGCACGTACGTGTGAGAGACGGGTCAGGAGGCATGCACGAATGATGAGGGGGGACGATGTGTCTGTGGTAAGCAGACGTAACTACATAGGAAGATCAATCGCCCTTTGTTAGAGAAAGGAGAGACATAACTTGTGAGGTACGTCGATCGATGGGGGGGTAGTTAAAGTCGATGTAGGTATGTGGTGGGAGATCGATCGCTATACATGCATGTGTGTATTAGAAGCAAATGAGGCACAAGGAGAAGGATAGAGAGAGAGGGATGCATGTAGTAGGTGGTACGAGAGGCATACTATATCGAGGGGGAGGAGTGTGCGAGTACGAGAATGATGAAAAGAGTGGTGGGAGTGAGGCATGGACGGTGACAAGAGAAGAGGGGAAGCTTGTGTTTGTGCTAGGCTCACCTGGCTAGAGAGGCATATCGATCGATGTGTGCCGTAAAGAAGGAGCTGGGGGCCTACACACACTGTGGGTGAACGACCTAAAGTGAAAAGACGAATTTGCGCGATGGAGCTAGAGAATGCCGAGGGAGGGTGAGATGGATGCGAGCGTGTGCATGCACAAGAGAAAGTTAGCGCTAGCTACAAAGATAAGAGGGTTGTGTGGGTGTAAAAGAGGAATAGAGATCATATATACTTCATTATAAAAAGCGAATTCAGATATTTGAAGAATTTATCATAGTGTTTCAAACCGACGCATGTGTGAATATATATAAGGGTGATACACATGGTGTGGTTATGAACATGTTATACTACATTTAATATATTTTATCTCTACTCTTATAAAAAATGGAGTTGTTGATGATGGTGTGCCTGCCATCCTGCATTATAGGCCGTCCGATTTATATCTGGCGGATAGCAAGGAAACTATGATGGTTGAAGTTGGCAACAATCATGATTGTAGATTCTTATTGAAATAGAGAAACAAATTCAAATTTAGTTCGAATTGCAGCAGTAGTATAGACATTTGGAATGTACTAAAATGTCGGTATGAGTAGGTTACATGCATTATACAACAAGCGAAAAAAATTAATCGGACATAACATGGATTCATACTCCCTCCTTCCATCTATATAGGGCGTAATGAGATTTTTAAGACCGCCTTTGACTATTGATAAGATTAATAGTACATGACATGCACAATGTGAAAATTATATCATTGAAAGAACCTTTCACAGACGAATTTAATGGTGTGCTTTGTGTAAGTTGCATGTCATATATCATTGCTCTAATATTTGGTCAAAGTTAGCATCGAAAAACGCATTAGGCCCTTTATAGATGGAAGGAGGGAGTGGCTTTGAATAACATTTGTATAGTAAAACGGGGCAAGACTCTCCCTTTGTGTGGTGTGAATAGTTTTATTTTTTCGTTTTCTTTTTGGTTGAGGGAAGTGCGAATTGATTTGGTATGTACAAGTACAATATTACTACACGTTAGGCTTGTCCCTAAAATTCAACCCGTGTCTTGTTATATCCCGAAAATTCAAATATCGTGCTGCCAAAATTGGCGCCTTCACAACCCACGCCTTCCTATCTCGAAATTACAACGCGCATGAAAACTCCCTCCAGCTACCAAATCCCGACACATGAAATCCCCCTTCTAACCCTCAGCCGAAAGGGCCACTAGTTCAAATCAGTGGGGGGTACTTTTGTAACACACCCTACATTTTGGACAAGCGCGTCCCTAAGTCATGCTTCACCCCCTCCCATCGCCCCCTTTTCGCCATTCAAAATCCCAGGCCGCCATAACCTCTCTGCTCCAGCCACGAAACCCCACCCTCCTCCGTCCACCACGTCACCGCTGCCCAGCCGGAGCCTCTTCCCCGACGACGTCGTCCACTGCAACAGCTCGACGTTCCTCGTCCACCTCCCCGGATGAGGATCCGTCGTCCATCTCGCCGTCCCGCCAGTTTAGCCGCCCCATCCTCCACCTCCAAGGAGCTTCTCCGACGATCGCCTCGTCTATCACGGCTGATCCATCCCCACAGCGCCTCCTTAACCTGCTCCACTGGAACCGCGGCATCCTCACCGACTCCTCGGACGAAGCCGAGGCCAACTCGGCGCCACCAAAGAGGTTGTACACTCATCGTATCGCACCTTCTCCTTAACTCGACCTCCGGGCGCCAATGGTGCTCCATCCCGCACCCCCATGGAGCGGCTACCTTGAAGCCGGCGTTGTGGGCGACATCTCCATGGCGGCTCTCCCCCAGTGCGAGGCCCCTTCGGCGGCAGCGTCCATACCAGCCGGATTTGCTGCTGCTGCTCTGGCTCTCGCTCGCGTTGCTGATGCTGCTCCGGCTCTCGCTCGATCGCTCGCTCGCCCAACTGCTACTGCCGCTCTCCCCCTCGCTCGTGTTGCTGCTCTGCTCCGATTAAGCCACACTTCAGTCGACTGAATCGACTTTTGGGTCAATCGATTTTCAGGGGTTGGGGGGGCTCGCCAGAGTTAAGGAAGAACCACCCGCAGCGGGGACGAGGGCTCGTCGGAGAGGTACCCCACTATCTATCTTAGGGTCCAGGGTGGGGGCGGGGGCCTAGAGGGCTGGCCGGGACGGCGGTGGCGAGTTGTTTCGGGGCGGCGAGGCGGCGCTGGGGCCGGCGGTTCGGCCGGTGGTGGCTGGCGGCTCAGGGGGTGCAGGTTGAAGATGAACTGCAGGCCCTCACTAAACTACATGTCAAGTGCCTCTCTGCTACCATTGCATTCAGTTTCTACAGTAGCATTCAGATTCCACAGTAAATTTCAGTTTTGACAGTTAAGTTCAGAGTCAACAGTTTTTACCTCATCTGTTGTAGTCAGGTGGTTTTTGGTGATGTTAATTTTACATCCATTTTATATCATCTATTGGAGATGCTATTAGAATCCCACTTGAGATTGGCGATGTCTATCTTGTTCTGCTCCAGCCTTGATGTCTTACGGCTCACCGGAGCTGCTCCAATGACAGAACGATCCATCACAATAGAGCAGTGCCCTGGACACTGTCTACAAATTCCTCGGATCTTCCTCCAGACCTCCGATAGCCACCTCTGCCTCAACTGCTTCAGCGACCAACCCAATGATGCTGAGGTTGACATGGCTACGGCAAAGAGGTTGTACACTTGTTGCATCACTTATTACTATACATTCACGTCGATCCATTAGGGCTATTTTGGTTCAACGGAAAAATGTCGATCCACTGGTTGTTACCATCACTCTAAATTTCTGCATGCTCTCCTTACATAATCTCACCGTATTTTTTTCGTATGCACGTCAGATATTGTACACAGTCATGCTGAACATGTAGAGAAAAAGAGAAGAGGTTTGCGCGGCAATACAATGTCATGCAGACATCGCTCCATGGTGGGTTCAATGGCAAACCCTCCCCACCCCTCTCCAGATTGTAATCCAGAGGAAGATATCTGTTCTAAGGCGGATTCAGACGCCGCTGACCACTCCTATTTACCCCCCAAGGTGTTTGCTCTACCTTGGCATGATGATGTTAGTCATATCATGCATATGTTGCCTTGCAGTGCCTACTTTTTACATCATATATGTCATCTGCTTAGTTTAGACATGTTCTGTAATGCCACCTGTTTAGTTTCTATATCATATATGGGAATTATGCAGTCTCATGTCTTTTAGCCAACCATAATATATGTGAAATGTGCAATGCCATCCTGTTTAACCAGACATCATATATTTGAATGATATCTTGCCCATCCTTTTCTTCATTACATTTCCATTTGTCGACAATGTTTGTACATTAAACTACTCTTCCTGTGAATCAGCCATTTGGGTGGGAGATGGAAAAATCTGGAGTGAAAACAAGGCCTTCAGAGCAGATAGTGCTACCTGTCGAAGAAGATCTCTTGTTGGGTCCCGATAGCTCCTTAGAGATGGATTCATAGACAGACGACCAGTCCTATTCCCCCACTGAGGTGTATGCTCTAACTTGGCACGGTTATACTGCTCATATCATGCATATGATGTCTTGCGTTGCATAGTTTAGACATCATATACACAATATTCAACACCATGTTCTTAGTTCAAACATCATATCGAATGCCCTCTGTTTAGCATATAAATCACATATGTGAATTAAATGATGCGGTCCTGATTACTTAGATAACATGTAGGTGAATTATGTCATGCGATCCTGTTTAGTTATTCATCATATCTTTGAATTATGTTATGCTATGCTATCCAGTTTATATAGACATCATATATGTGAAATTATGTCATGCTATCTATTTTAGTTAAACAATATACATGTCAACTATTTCATGCCCTCTTTTTTCCACACTATCTATTGCATCTGTCTCTCATACAATGTCTGTACATTCAACTATGTTTCCTGTTTATCAGCCATTTGAATTGGAGCAGGTGATGCCAGTATCTAGCGGACTAAAAACATGGTCTTCAAATAAAATAGTGCTACCTCTTGGTGGAGATAGCACCCCGGTTGTACATGCACAAGAACCAGCCCTACCACACATAACCCAAACTCTCGCAGATTGTACCCCTACTGCGATGGACAGAGAACCAGCTTCACCCAATCTAACCCCAACCCCAGCCGATAGTAACCCAGTTCCCGTTGACACAGCACCATCTCCACCACAGAGCTCCCAAACAAGAGCAGTTAGTAAGGCAGCTCCAGTGCCCAAAGGGCCAGTACTATCACGGCGAACCCCAACTCCACCAGTTAGTACGCCTATTCCTGTGGAGGAAGCACAACCAGCTAGTCGTAGTTTAGCATCTATCGCATTTGATGTTGTTAAATCGTATGTGCGTATCTTCCCATCTTGGAAATATTATACTGAAGATGAAGGAAAATGCCAGTTGCAGGTGTTTGTCCGGGAGTTATGTGTAAGTAATGTTATTCATGGCAATTACTTTGCTTCGTCCCATACATCCTACCTCCATGATGGTTATAATACAGCAAATTTTCCCATTTTTCTCTATAGAGAAGTACCAATTTGGAAACTTAGGATGAGGTAACCTGTGCTAATACCTCTGCTATCTTCAAGAATGCTTGGTGGCAGTATCGGAATTACCTGAAGAAACGTACTTCACCGGCAAAGAAACTCATCAAATTCCGTTACATTCTCCCGAGACACATTTACTGGACAATGACTGGGAACGCCTTGTTCTATACTGGTCCCGAACCAAGAATGTGGTAAGGTCTATGAGCTCATTTTCTATTTTTAAGTATTATATTCTTGCGTCTTACTGTACTCTGTTCATGTAGAACAAGTGCCTAAACCCGAAGAACAACGGTTCTAATTTAAGATGCCATTGCTATCATAGTTCAAAAAAGCGCCGGGCGTTAATTGTGTGTTTTGCCACCGCCTTGCGCTTTACTGACCAAAGCGCATGCTTATGCGCAGTTATGCACAGATTATGTGTAGTTATGCGCAATGCGTTTTGCCAACGCCTAGAGCCTAGGCGCGCTTAAGCACTCGCTTAGGCGCACCTTTTTTAACTATGATTGCTTTGCTCTTGTATCACTATATTCACTCATACAAACTTATTTTTAAATTGAAGGATCCAATCAAAACTCCAATGGCACGGCAGGTATGTTCACACATGTTTCTTTAACATGTTTGCTCTTACCAATAGCTCTGTTGATTTCAATTTCAATTGTGTATACAGTTGACTTTCATATCATGCACATTACTAGCATCACAACAGAGCTAATAGTGTTGTTGTACATGTAGACCCGTGGTACCCATCTGAAATCTTGTTGTGATGTGTAGTTTCCCACGCTTTGTATTCTTTCACTGCTGCTTTGTCTTGAACTGATATGATTTGAACCGTGTCTCTATTTTGATTTGGCAAGACAATGCAGTGACCATAGGACATAGATATATGTTTGTTTGATGCTTTTATTATGTACTGGTACTTGGCAATAGAAGACTTGGTAGTTTAATCCTATCCACCTTACTAATGAACTGGTTCACCGAAATGAGTTTCATATACTAGTACATGCTAAACTTGTTATGTGTCCGCTTGTTTCTTCTTTTAGAATGCTGACAGAATATTGGGGAAGAGTGCCTTATTAAGCAATGGTAAAGGAAGTAATGCAGATAAGGTTTAGGATAGTGACACATTTTTGTTGGTCTCCAACAAAGCTGATAAAACAGCTAAGGAAGACTATCTTGAAGACAGTGAGACAACCCCAAAGTCCTGTCTTGGTTTAGTGTTCAAGTTACTGGCCACTACCGCTTGCACAAGCTATTCAAACTCACTGTCTGAATCAGTTTGGTTTCTTGAGTCTCAACTACAAGCTAAAAGACATCGATCAGCTTTGCTACGACAAGAAGCGGAAGGACTGCGGAAGTCCCTGGAGCATTCAGATGCATACTTTCTGGTGCAACAGCAAGCGTTGGAGGATTTTAGCGCCAAACAGGATAAAGCTAATCAGCTTGCTAAGCTTATTGCCTGCATGGTGGATACCCAGGATAACGTTTCTTGAGCTCTTCTGAAGTTGTTTCAGTTATGCTCTTGTTTTGCTGCCGCGTTTATTTGCACCAGTGGCCAATTTTGACGGCCAGTGTATGTAATGTGCTGCTTTGTTCCCTATTTTTGCACTGGTGGCGAACTTTGATGCCCAGTGGATGTAATATGTGTAATAGCGGTAATAGGCTAGCGTTAATTGCTTGCTTATTTATTTCCTTATTGTCTTGTTTAGTTGTTTGTTTGTAGTCACTACAGTTCTTTTTCTTTTTTTCTAATGGCCATAATAGCCTATTTTTGGTAACTAGGCCAAAATAATCATGGCAACACACGGACTGTTGTAACCATGGGCATCCTGCAGGCCGTATGATCCATGGGCCTTCGTCCGGCCGTAGGATCCATCGGCCTTCTATACGGGCCTTAGGGTCCATGGGCCTTCTACGGGCCGTACGATCCATGGGACTTCTACGGGCCGTACTATCCATGGGCCTCATATGGGCCATAGGATCCATGGGCCTTCTACGGGGCGTATCATCATTTCGCCAATCATGGGCCGTACTATTCGTGGACCATAACGGGCCGTTAATAGGTCGTATTTGATAACTCTTTGAAAACAGCCCAACGGGTTTTTTACATGAAAACGGCCCAACGTATTAACGGTCCGCAAACGGGTCGACTGTAACGATGGGCTGAATTTGGCCCACAAGTAGAAAATGACAGTAACGGGCCGTATGTAACCGAATGCTGCAAATGAGCCCAAGAATCAATGGGCCCTGAGAAGGCCGAAAGATAACTTGGGCTGGAAACGGCCCAATGGAATAACGGGCCGTTAATGGGTATAAAGTGATACATTGTTCATTACGGGCCAGTTTCACCACGGGCCGTTAATGGGCCAAGAGTTACAAAGGTCCTCATATGGGCCGAAAGAAGTCATGGGCCACACATGGGCCGGAAGTTAAAATGGGCTGAATCATATTCGACGGCCCAGATGACGCTACTGGGTCTAATTCGGATAGGGCGTAACGGGCCCTGGGTTAGCGGGCTATAAATGGGCTATATGCGAACAGGTCGTTAACAGGCTTTCCGTGGGCCAGCCCGCCACCTTTTGACCAAGTCAAATGGGCCGACCTTTTCACAGGAATGGGCCTCTGTTGGGCCGTGCCATGTGTCGCCGTATCATAGGTGCCTTCGGTCCAATGAGCGGATGACATCTGTCCCAACGGTGAGCCGACACGTGTTTCCTCCAGCCAATGATGATTTTACACGTGGAAAATCCCCATTGGTCGGGGCTGTTAACGGGTTTTCGGATCCAAAACCCGACCCGATAGCTTAACGGCGTTCCGTTACGGTGGATGCCACGTGTCGGTCATCCTTGACGAAAGCACTTCTGTGACGCGCGATTTATCATCATGGAAGTGGACACTTCCATGATGATAATTTTGGTAATGTCATGGAACACTTCTACGATAGCACAGGTATGACTATCTTGATTCTGTCATAAAATCGTCATGGATGTACATGCATGAAAAAAATGCGACCTACTGTGACAAACACGTATCATCATGGAAGTGTATTTTTTTGTAGTGTTTGTTCCACTCTTGCCGCCATAGTTTCCGTCATACCGGTGTTATGTTCCTTGATTTTGCGTTCCTTATGCAGTTGGGTTATAATGGGAACCCCTTGACAGTTCGCCTTGAATAAAACTCCTCTAGCAAGGCCCAACCTTGGTTTTACCATTTGCCAGCTAAGCCTTTTTCCCTTGGGTTTTGCGGACTCAAGGGTCATCTTTATTTTAAACCCCCGGGCCAGTGCTCCTCTGAGTGTTGGTCCAACCTGTCAGCAGCCAGTGGCCACCAGGGGCAATTCTGGGCTGGCCTACCGGAATCTTGGACAATCCGGTGTGCCCTGGGAACGAGATATGTGCAGCTCCTATCGGGATTTGTCGGCACATTTGGGCGGCTTTGCTGGTCTTGTTATACCATTGTCGAGATGTCTTGTAACCGGGATTCCGAGTCTGATCGGGTCTTCCTGGGAGAAGGAATATCCTTCGTTGACAGTGAGAGTTTGTGATGGGCTAAGTTGGGACACCCCTTCAGGGTTTTGAACTTTCGAAAGCCGTGCCTGTGGTTATGGGCAGATGGGAATTTGTTAATGTATGGTTGTTGTAAACTTGAAACTTAACTTAATTAAAATGAATCAACCGCGTGTGTAGCCGTGATGGTCTCTTTTCGGCGGAGTCCGGGAAGAGAACACGGTCTCGTGTTGTGCTTGAACATAAGTAGTTTCAATATCACTTCTTGATCTTTATAGCTTCTCACCGTGCTTTGCTTCTCTTCTCGCTCTCATTTGCGTAAGTTAGCCACCATATATGCTAGTGCTTGCTGCAGCTCCATCTTACTACCCCCCCTTTTCCTACCTTAAGCTTAAATAGTCTTGATCGCGAGGGTGTGAGATTGCTGAGTCCCCGTGACTCACAGATTACTCCCAAAACCAGATGCAGGTGCCGATGATGCTAGTGCAGGGGACGCTATCGAAATCAAGTGGGAGTTCGACGAGGATTCAGGACGTTACTATGTTTCCTTTCCGAACGATCAGTAGTGGAGCCCAGTTGGGGTGATCGGGGATCTATGCATTTGGGGTTGTCTTTCTTTATTTGGTTCCGTAGTCGGACCTTGATTGTATTCTGGATGATCTAATGCTATATTTATGTATTGTGTGAAGTGGCAATTGTAAGCCAACTCTTTATCCATTTCTTATTCAGAACATGGGATGTGTAAAGATTACCCCTCTTGCGACATGCCTACTAGGCGGTTATGCCTCTAAGTCGTGCTCCGACACGTGGGAGATATAGCCGCATCGTGGGTGTTACATTGGAATTACCCGAAGGATTGTCGGGAGTTCACGATGTGTTCCACGTTTCTCAGTTGAAGAAGTGCCACGCAGAGATGGCTGACATTCCTCTGGGAGATACAGTACCGCTGGAAGCGATACAGTTGAATAACGATTTGACTTATGAGGAGAAACCAATCAAGACTCTCGAGTTTGCCAGTTGGGTTACTCACAGGAAAGTCATCAAGTTTTGCAAGGTTCAGTGGAGCCACCATACTGAGGACGAAGCCTCCTGGGAACGAGAGGATGATCTTCGCAAATACCACCGACACCTATTATCTAGCCAACCCGAATCTTGAGGGAGAGATTCATCTTGACGGGGGTAGGTTTGTAACATCCCAAAATTTCAATTTGGAATGTTATACATTAGATCATCATTGCATATCATATTTTATTGCATTTTGGCTTGATCCTAGAAATTCTACACAACTCAAGGACCCACGGAGAGAGTTGGGGATTTCGTTAATTTCATATTTGAGTTTTCTCAAATTTTGAAAAGAGGATCATTTGGTTTTGATTATTTTTTTCCTTCCTAATATTTCTAAAATAAACATATATGAGAGTAGATAAATGACTTCTCCAATATAGATGAAATATTAGAGGAAAAAATATGAAAATCAAATAAATGTTTTATTTGGATTTTATTGCATTAGAAAAATTGCACGTTTTCAAAATTGCATTTTAGGGCCAAGAAAATGTTCATCTTGTTCTAAATATTTTATTTAGACGGTGAAAATTTCTTTTGGCATTTTTAGATTTTTAATTATTTTTCTAGGATTTATTTTCGTCGGAACGTTATTTAAAAAAAAAAGAGAAGCCCGCCGGACAGAACTGGGCCAAGGCCCAGTTGGCCCAGCCTCCCCGCGCCGCCATCTCCCTCGCGGAGACCACGGCCGCCACGCCGCTGCTCGCCGTGGCCGAGTCGGCCACGCCTCCCCGCCCCCTCCCGCAAGCCACCTGTCCCCCTTTAATAGCTGACCCGGGGCCCCCTGGAGCCCCAAGCTGCAGCCGCCGCCAGCAAGTCGCCTCGCCGCCCTGCGCCGCTGCTGCCGCCGCCACCGCACGCCGCTGCTGCCGCCGCCATCGCACGCAGCTGCTGCTGCGCCGCCGCCAAGCCTCCCCACGCCGCCCTCCGTCACCACGCTCACCGGAAGCCGCCGGAGCCGCACCGGAGTTCGCAAATCTCGTCATCCGGTTTTTTTTCAGTTTAGGTAAAAACCGTCGGTTTTTTAAAACCCTAGTTTCAGTTTTTTTATTAGATCGATTCGCCGGTTTTCTCGCTTTAGTTACTTAGCGGATGTTCGCCCGTATGTTTGTTTTAACGAACGGTGTTCACTCGTTAGCCGCAGACAGCGAACGTTCGTTCGTTAGCCTGTTCGTCAGTTTTTCTTTTTCCAGGGTTTTTCCGCGATTATTTTCGATCGTGATTTCTGATCCGATTTTCATTTTAGTTTATCTTTTCCCTCGTTTATCGGAATCAGGCGATTCAACCACCTTGATCTTCGTCTCAGAGTCCTCTTTCCGTTTAACCAACTTGAACAAGATTTTGGTACTTTAAAATTTGACTTTAGTCCAGTTTAGTAATTAGATCTTGTTTCTTTCGCAGTTTGAGTTTCATTGCTCCGTTTGATTTGATTTTTTGCAAACCGGAGTTTTTAAGTTGAACTTTTTGGTTAGGTCTTCTTATTCGTGTTTTACCCGTGCTTCTTCGCTTGTTTGCTTATGTACGCTATTGTTTGTTTGTGATAGAACACCCAGAGTGCGAAGCATGCTACTACGAGTCTCTAGGTTTTTGCGGATCATCAGCAAGGCAAGTAACACTTTGATCATACCCCTTTATCACCTAGTTTTTATGCATTAGTTCCAATCCTCAAACAATGCATGAGTATCTTGTGATATAACATGTGGGTTTGGGAAGTAGTAGATGAGGTAGAACCTATCGCCCAGTTATTATCAAACCCTTGGGATTACTTCTACGTATTGCTTATATTGCTATGCTATGCTCGTAGACATGGTTTGGGTCAGTGAATCCATGACAGATGTGAGATTGTTAATTAATGGTTCAACATAAGGTGGAAACTTTAATACACATCTGGGTGGATTGCTTGTCGGGCACCTGGAGAATCCAGTGTTGTCCTACGATATCCCGGAGTACCCGTGTGATAATCCTAAGGTCGGCCACCCAGGCTCAAAGGGAACTGAGATATTTCATGCTAGAAACTTCCGTGTGCATCCACAAGCTATTATGCGCTCTAGCATAGTTGAGTAAGTTGCATGACCTCTTCCAGTGGTAGGCTAGCAGATGTAGAGGGATGTAGGTTGGTACTGTCTACCCGGGGTTAGAGCTAATGTTTCTGAAAGACTGTGTCTCGGTCATCCGTTTCTCAAACACCATCTAGTGCGAGAAATCCAACGGAGGAGATCGAGTCTTGTGAGGAAAAGTGCGCAAACCTCTGCAGAGTGTACAATCTAATCATGGTTAGCCGTGTCCCCGGTTATGGTCATCTTGAGTATCTAGTACTTGGATTATCATATGTATCTCATCACTCAAATTTAATATTGTTGGGTTGATAATTACTTTTAATTGGGATTGAGTTGGAGGAACCTTCTCAATGATGTTTCAACTACCATGATAGTTAAATAAAATCTATTCCTTTGTTGTAGGGAAAAATTGGCTTTTCGCAAAACTTTAACCATAGAGCTTTTCCACCAGCCAAATATGCATGTAGTGATAGCATTATTCAGTTCTTGCTCTACTGTGTTATATTGCCAGCATATTCCATGTGCTGACCCATTTTCGGGCTGCAACGTATTATGTTGTAGACTTTTCAGACGAGGAGTACGGTTCATTAGGTCGTTGCCATGCAGCTCAGCTATGTCGTTGGAGTTGATGGACTCACTTTATCTTCCAAGCCTTCCGTTGTTATCGTATTGGATGGCCTGATGCCATATTTATTGTAATAAGTTCTCTTTTGAGACATTCGATGTAATAAGTGTGTGATTGCTACTCTGTTATAAATCCTCCGAGTAGTGTGTGTGTTAGCATTACCGATCCAGGAAGACACTGAAGCACAGAGACTTGACCGTTTGAGGTCGGGTCGCTACACCTGCGTTCTGGGTTGTCGTCAACCAAGAATACCGAATAGTGAATCGAGTCCACACTCCAATTCAGTAAATCTTAAGTAATTTTCGTTGCTTACGAGTTTACTAACCCTTCAAGTCATTCCTAGCCTGATCGGTTATATCATTATTGTGCTGATTTTATCTATGCTACCTGGTTCTTAATCCCGGAGCACAACTTTTGACGATGAGCAAAGCTTACGTAGATCTTCCATGTCTTATCGTTTCACCTCAAACAACAAGCTTGATTCTGAGTTGGTGTCGTATCCGTGGATCCAACAATCTTTCGTTGCATCAGTCCTTTTGCTGGATGCAGTCGCTGTTTGATTGCTTCTTCGTGGAGCCTCTTGACAAATTTTTTGTGATCATCATCAACATTTTGACTCCTTCCAGGATATTAATCGAGTTCATGATGATAAGTGTCATCTTCATCCCTTAGTAATTTGAGTTACCACCGACAACATCCTTACCTTCATGTCATGGAAAACTTGTTCAAGATATGGATGCAACTTGCTATTCAGCTTGTATCAAGATCTACCTTAAAGTAATACTGTCTGTTATGTCAAGGGTGTTGTGAGAGTTTCAGCATCTTTTAAGGATTCTTGATACAAGGATGCTTCTCGCCATCACCATTCTTTTATTGGTCCCCGTGTTCCAACTGGAATACTGGCAATTGAATTATGAGATGTGAATTGAAAACTTCTAGAAACCCTATTGCTTTGAAGTTAATGGTCGACATTTCATTCTTAGACCATTGGTTATTGAATCACCAGTCTAACATTGATCATGCTACCTAAGACCTTATTTCGGGTGCACTTTTCAACCAATGTTTAATTGTGTATGTTTTCCTCAAGCATACCTCATCATATCATTTGATCTGACAAATGTTATCTCCTTGTTCACCTAATTGTGGAGATCCATCTTTTGGAAATCTCATTGAATTGTCGCTGAGTTCATCAGCCACCTCCTCATCCTCTCCTTGGTTTAATGATGAAATCGTGATTCAGAACTTGCTTCCATAGTTCATCTCCCAAGAATCTTGCAATGCCATCTCGTCAAATTGTGTTGCACCCCTTCCTTCTCAGGCATCATGAGTCTGAGGTATCCTGACACCAATCTGATCTGAATCTGGGTTAGATATGATGATTGGAACATATTTCCAAGTGTTATAATACTGGTCTTTATAGGACTCGCTAAGGTGATGTCATGCCTAGCACACCTGGTC
Organism: Triticum dicoccoides; assembly: GCF_002162155.2. NCBI lineage: Eukaryota > Viridiplantae > Streptophyta > Magnoliopsida > Poales > Poaceae > Triticum > Triticum dicoccoides. The sequence continues at coordinate 282,292,082 of NC_041390.1, forward strand.
GGAGAACCTATTGATATAGTTTCTTATTTAGCAAGGTTAACCATTCTTCCATGAGGAAATCGTAAGGCTTATTCTATATGTTGTTCCTGATGAATCCTTTGTGTATCCAAGTTCGATCTTTGCTTGAAGACCATGTCAATGCTATCTCGTAGCATGTCTATGGTACCCCATTTTTCAATAAGAACCTTTGAAGCCCAATGCTAAATGTTTCTTGCTCAACTATCCTAACACCATTGTATGGGTAATGTCATGAAATTTATCTCCCCTTACCTAAATGGTTTTCTACTTTATATCCTGTCATGGATATCATGCTCTGCTTGTCCTTGGGAAGGATATACCCCTGAAATATGTGTTTAAACACATTTTCCTTTCCATTGTTCTGTGTAGTCTGATAACCATATTTTCATTTCCGTTGTTTGGTTTAACCTTTCTTGTGATCTATATGATCTAAGCAATAATAATTCACTACTTATGTAAACACCTCGGTGTACAACTCTGTCAGTGAGACCCTGTTTCTACTGTTGATGACTTTCCGGTATCCGCCGATGGATGAGAACTTTGCCTATTGGTCCGCCTCGCTCAACGAGCAGGAAAATGGTTCTCTTCGTCGCTCATCCTTGGTACACATGTTGTTGCCGACATAACCGATAGATTATCCTCTGACATGCCTTGCTTACACGATCGTGCAAGATGTCACCGCCCTTCCTACCTTTAACCCACATGGTGGGCCCATAACCCACAGGTCCCCGGATCGAAACCTGACTCTCCTGTACACCCTGTTTCCAAAGTAAATTCTCGGGCTTGGCTTCGTATGCAATTTGCGAGCCACATTCCTAGTGATCTATTCTAGTATCAGACAAAATACTTGTTCACGTTGCCTTGAGACCCTTTCACCTTCTGACTAGGCATTGAACGATTGCCTGGCTGCTTGAAACTTTCTTATTGTACCTTCGTACTTTACTCTCGATGTGTTTTATTTGTTGAACTCGAGAGGTACTCATATGATCATTCATGGGTTAATCCTAGATTATTACCCTTATAGCATTATGTCGTTGCCGAGCTACCCCATTACCTATTCGTAAGTATGATGGAGTTCCCAAAGAAAGGATGCCGACTTCGTCATGATGACCGGAAGCAGTGTAATGAAGACATTAATGTAATGGATCGACCTATTCGACAAGAGCAGCGAAGACCGAGAAGATTCGTTAGAATGTCGTAACCTAGTCTTTCCCCCTTACTCCCGCTCCTAAATCTCGGGACGAGATTTCTTGTAGTGGAGGAGAATTGTGACGCTCGGATAATTAAGGTACAGTAACCCTCTACTAATGATGCCACCTCCCCACGATTACTGTTGATAACCTCACGTTGATTCAGAACCGATTCAAAATTCAAATTCAAAATCAAGTAAACAATTAAAGTTTTCAAAGTCAAAACTAAAATATTCTTAATGTGATAAATAAATCATGGATAATATTGGTGGAGAAACAACATCTTTATAAAATAATTAAATACCCTAAGGTGATTAAACAGCAGCAAAAACAATTAATTATACCCCTATTATATTTTATAAAATACTAAACTGTTTTAGCTAGGTGCCAAAGTTATTGTGGCGGTGGCATAATTAATGTTACTATTTTAGGTGCTAATTGAATATTTTACAAAATTAAAACAGTTTGGGAAATAAAATTAAAACAGAAAAGAAAAATAAGAAAAAGGAAAAGACTAAACAAAAATTAACATAAAAGGAAAAGCCCCCCCCCCACTAGGCCAACCGGCCCAGCTGGACACTAGGGCGACCCACCTCACTCCCCTATTGACCCCCTGCCCAAACCCTAACCGACACCCAGCACCCCACTCCCCCCACTCACTCACTCTCCCCCTCCTCTCGTTCCCGATCTGGATCGGGAAGGGCAGCGATCCCAGCCCCATTCTCTGTCACCATCGCCACCCGCCGTCGTCGACCACCGCCGCAGCACGAGGACCCGAAGCCTCCTGACGCTGCCCCGCCATCGCCGGGTCCCCTTCCTCCCCACCGGACTGCGCCTCGCCTCCCCGACGCCGCGACGCTGCCCCATCATCCTCATCTCCGTCGCCGACCCAACACCGACCTCGTCATCCCCGTCCTCCTCCCCGGGTCCGCTGCTAGTCCCCTATGAATCGCCGTGAGCCCCAGCCTCCACCTCCCCTCTCTCTTGACTGTCCCCATTCCCATCGTCCTGCATGCACTACGGTGCCATGCTCCCGTTTGGTCATCGCGGATGCATCTGCCCTGCTGCGCCCACGGCTGCGATCGTGTCGTGCCCAGCAGCCTGTGGCCTCTTCCCCCACCTCCCCTCGCCTGCCGCTGCAGATGCTGCTGCAGTTGCCCCGCTCGCCGGTCACATCTGCGCCTCCCTACCGCTGCGAGCACCGCTAGCCGCGCTCCCCACTCCTGCTTGCCGCGGCCCCCAACCGCCGCCGCTGCTGTTTCCCGCCCTCCGCTCGCGCTGCCGCCGCCCCCTTTCATTGCCTGCTGCCTCGCAGCATGCGCACCTCGTCGGTCCCCGCCTCGCGATGTGGTGCCTCGCACCAGGCCGCACCGCACCGGCCTCTACTGCCGCGCGACGGCGCCCCCACGAGGCCACGACCTTGCCTAGTGCCCCCCCGGCTTCGCCTCCTACCGTCGTCACCAGCCATCGCCAATGTCGGCGGCCCGCACATTGGCGCCCCGCCGCACCCCTGCATTCGAGCGACGCCCGCGCTCTGTGCACAGCGCCCGCATGCCCGCTAACCCCTTTGGGCCACTGCCTAATGGGCCCCACGACCCTTTTGTTAAAACGAAAAACAAAAACAAAAATAGTAATAATATAATTAATAATTAAATTAATTAACTAAATTAATTAATTAACTTAAGCTAATTAATTTGTTTACTAAACTAATTAACTTGGTTAGATAGCTAACAGTCAATGACAGTGGGAACCACTTGTTAGGTTGACCAGGTCAACGGTCAATGCTGACTGGCTGTTGACTTTGACAGGCCCCACCAGTCAGTCTCTACTAATTGGGTAGTTGACCAAGTCAACTTGGCCTACTGGTCAGCCACACAAGCCCTTCTGTGGTTACACTTCTGTGTACCCATGCTACCTCTTGAGCACTGTCTTGGTTTTCCCTTGAAGAGGAAAGGGTGATGCAGCAAAGTAGCGTAAGTATTTCCCTCAGTTTTGAGAACCAAGGTATCAATCCAGTAGGAGATCATGCTCAAGTCCCACGCACCTACACAAACAAATAAGAACCTCGCAACCAACGCGATAAAGGGGTTGTCAATCCCTTCACGGTCACTTATGGGAGTGAGATCTGATAGATATGATAAGATAATATTTTTGGTATTTTTATGATAAAGAGAAATAAAGATGCAAAGTAAAATAAACGGCAAAGGAAATAACTAAGTGTTGGAAGATTAATATGATGGAAGATAGACCCGGGGGCCATAGGTTTCACTAGTGGCTTCTCTCAAGAGCATAAGTATTACGGTGGGTAAACGAATTACTGTCGAGCAATTTATATAATTGAGCATAGTTATGAGAATATCTAGGTATGATCATCTATATAGGCATCACGTCCGAGACAAGTAGACCGAAACGATTATGCATCTACTACTATTACTCCACAGATTGACTGCTATCCAGCATGCATCTAGAGTATTAGTTCATAACAACAGAGTAATGCTTTAAGTAAGATGACATGATGTAGAGGGATAAACTCATGCAATATGATATAAACCCCATCTTTTTATCCTCGATGGCAACAATACAATACGTGGATTGTTGCCCCTGCTGTCACTGGGAAAGGACACCGCAAGATTGAACCCAAAGCTAAGCACTTCTCCCATTGCAAGAAAGATCAATCTAGTAGGCCCAACCAAACTGATAATTCGAAGAGACTTGCAAAGATAAACCAATCATACATAAAATAATTCAGAGGAGATTCAAATATTGTTCATAGATAAACTGGATCATAAACCCACAATTCATCGGATCACGGCAAACACACCGCAAAAGAAGATTACTGTCACATCCATGTGTTAGTCATGCATTAGGATTGGTTGAACATGTGCATCATGTTTAAATTCCCAGCACCCCCTGGAACAACTAGGGTTTACTAAAAACTTTTTCAATGAACCTGAAATGCCCTTCTAAAAAGCCCACCCTTTTTGTTTTGGGTTAAAATCTTTGACAAAAATGGTGCACATTTTTCTAGGACATCTTAAGGTCATTGGATTAATTCTTATAGTATTTGCATTTGGGCATTTAAATGCTATAAAATATTTTAAATGCTCAAATAATCATAAACTAAAATGTTTGCTGTTGGATATATTCTAAGCAGTAGGCATGATTAATTTTATTATTTTTGGAAATGCCCTGGCATTTTTAATAAAGCGCTGAAGTTACAGAAATAATAGAATAAAAAACAGAAAAAGGAGAGAGAAAGGAACTTACCTGTCGCACTGGCCTGGCCCAGCTCGGCCCAGCCCACTGGCCACTGCCAGTCATCCTCCTCCTCTCGCCAGGAGGACGAGAGGCGCGTGGCCGGCGCCCGCAGCCACACGCCGGCCACCTCCTGCTTCTGCCGATGCCCGAACGCCGTCTATGAGTGCCACGCAGACCCCTTGGACCCCTCGACCGCTCCACTCTCCCCCTGCCTCTCTCCCTCGCTCCCTCGACGCCATGGCCGACGCAGCCGCGCCCGCGCCATCGTGAAACCCGCAGCCACCGCCGTCCACTCGTTGCCTCGCCGTGCCAAAAAGTTCCGACGTCGTCCACTGCTTCGCTCGACCCATCCCCGAGCGCTCGCTCGCCTCGGAGACGCTGCACCAAGCTCGTTCTGATCCGCCATCGCCGGAGATCCCCCTCGCCGCCCCGCTCGCTCCAGCTCTTCCCCGAGCTTGCCGTTCGCTCCCCTGCAACCACAGTGAGCCACTGACCCTTCTCCCCCTCTCCGTTCTAGCTCTCGTGCATCGTACGCGCCGCCTCGAGTTCGCCCGAACGCGCCGCCACCTGCGCTCGTCGACGGTGACGCTCCGGTGACCATTTGGTTCCGGGCGTGCGCCCAACATGTTCACCGCCGCGCGTAGAGTCTTCCCAATGCCACGCTGCGCTCGTTTGCATGCCGTAGCGCCTAAACTCGAGCGGGCCCGAGCTCCGGCCGCCGCTGCACTGCTCACCGTCGTCGTTTCCGGCTGCCCCAGGCCCGGCGACCACCTCCGTTGGATGTGGACGAGCGCCAGCTTCACGCCAAGCCAAACCGCGGCTCGTTTCATCGCCTGTGCTGCGTTTCCGAGCCGCGTCGCCGTCTCGGGCCTCGCCGGCGTCATGTCGCCGGTGGGTTTGACCCATTTGACCATGTGGGCCCCGCCCCCTGGTCAAACCTAGATTAGGAGTTAAACTAACACTAATTTAGTTAGGTTAGCCACTGACATGTGGGCCCCGGCCCCACTGACATTTTAGTTAGGCTTAATTCAAAGTTAATTAACCATGTTAATTAGCTGAGTCAATGACATATGGGTCCCACTGTCAGGTTTGACTCTTATTAGGCGCTGTTGACCAGCCGACATCACAGTGACGCAGTGCTGACGCAATTATTCATTTTCTGGATTTATTTTTATATAGGAAATTCCAGAAAATAGCCAAAACTTCTAAAAATCATAGAAAATCAACCATAGCTCCAAATCAAACAATTTATATATGAAAAATGATCAGAAAAGTTCAATCTATCCATCTGTAATGGTTTTATGCATGACAAAACAAGATAACATTGCTGTTTAAGCAAAATAAGATAATGCACTAATAAGGCTATGTTAAATGAACTAACATTTGAATCTTTGATTCAAATGAGTTCATTCCTTTCTGTTTTAGCTTGCATTAGGCCAAGACACATTCATTTTGCCATGTCATAGCATGCATCATATTGTTGCATATTGTCATGTGTTAATTATGTTCGGTGTGTCTTTCGTGGTAGGTTCTGCCTCCGAGGATAACCCCGAGTATCCGTCTGAAGGGCAGTACCCTACTACCACTACATCAGGCAAGCAACCCATTGATCATTCCGATACAAACCCATGTTCTCGCTTCTGCTCTTGTTTACTGCATTAAGACAACGCGATTCAAACTATTGTGTGCTATGGTAGTTGAACCCTTATCCTCTGCATGACCTGTCATTGCCACAGTAACTAGATGAAACCCACTAGCATGTGTAGGAGTTGATTGAGCCATGTATGTGATTCCTACCTTGCTATGCCTGCTATGCTTAGAGTTGTGTCAGGTCTAGTTCATCTGGGTGATGGGCTAGAGTGAAATGATTATGTCGGTAAGGTGAGGGATGTGTTGAACATGATTTGGTAAAGGTATCGATGAGAGGCCATGTAGGAGTACATGGTGGGTTGTTTCATTGAGGCCGTCCCTAAGAACTGAGATCTGTATGTGTGATTTTAAGAATCAGCTACTACCATGCATTGGGATCCTTAATTGACACTCTCGGCTTCTTAATCACCCTAGTACTCTGTCCAGGAGTAGCAATTAGTTTCTGGTGTTTGTAGGTTATGTGTTGGCGGCCGTGCGTAGCGCTGACCCTAGGGGTGGGCTATGTTGTGGTAGATACACCGTGGCATGGTGTACCGAGTCACCCGTTTGGTGTCTCGGGAACCCTGTTCACATCGTTCGGGGCCGTATGTGGAAACCTTGGTCGGACTCCCTGCGGATGGAACCTGGATAGGTGATAAACCTGGACTAGAGACTTGAGTGTTTAGGTAGGCCGTGGCCGACACCCTCGTTGGGCTTCCGCTTGAAGGTTGCTGAGTACATGTCGTGTAAACGGCGGTAAGTGGTGAGAGCATGTATGAAGAAGTACACCCCTGTAGGGTTAACATCACCTATTCGAATAGCTGCGTCCGCGGTAAAGGACTACTTGGTTGCATATACAGTTCATAGACAAGTTAATGGATACTTCTAAAAGACTCAAGATAAGCGTGAGTACCGAGGATGGCCCTCTCGTAGGATGACGAGGGAGGATCCCCGGTGGAGTATTGTGTTGGTGAGTAGTGGACTCGTGTGCGAAAACTATTTTACTAGTGGAGTCTTGTAGGATAGCTTAGCCAAGAGTCAAAGCTGGCTTGCTGCAATAACTCCACCACCTTCTTGAGAACGAGCAAGTATAGTAGGTTCTGATGTAAGACTTGCTGAGTACCTTTGTACTCATGTTTGCTTAATTACTATTTTCAGACGACAACACCGCCCCCTTCGATGGGTTCTACGTAGACCTTAATGTCGACGAGTGACTAGCCACCCAGGTGGTGATCCTGGCCATGGAGGGCCCTATGTAGATAGACAGGCTTCGAGAAGCCTTCTTTCTTTCTAATGTCTGTACTCAGACTAGGTGCTTCCGCATGTGCTTGTATGATTGTATGACTTGAGTGTCGGGTCGTGTGACCCTTACCTATATGAATATGTTATGTATGGCTCTCTGGAGCCTTTAAATAAAGTGCTTGAGTTGTAGAGTTTTGTTGTGATGCCATGTTGTATTTACACATATCAAGCATATTGTGTGTATGATTGAAATGCTTGGTATGTGTGGGATCCGACAATCTAGTTGTTTATCCTTGGCAGCCTTTCTTATGGGGAAATGTAGTCTAGTGTTCCTTGGGCCATAGTAGTCCGCTACAGCCCGGTTCACCGGAGTCCTGCTAGCCCAGCACTACTGCTCAGGACACTTGACTGGCCGGCATGTGTTTCACTTTGTTCCTATGTCTGTCCCTTCGGGGAAATGTCATGCGGTGACATCTGGAGTCCTGTTAGCCCAGTGCTACAGCCCGGATTCACTCGCTGATGACCGACATGCTCGATGTGATTCATGTATGCCTGTCTCCATAGGTCTGTGCCGCTTTGGGTTCACGACTAGCCATGTCGGCCCGGGTTCTCTGTCATATGGATGCTAGCGACACTATCATATACGTGAGCCAAAAGGCGCAAACGGTCCCGGGCCATGGTAAGGCGACACCCGTGGGAATACCGTGCGTGAGGCCGCAATGTGATATGAGGTGTTACCGGCTAGATCGATGTGACTTGGAATCGGGGTCCTGACAATTACATCGAATAGATCTCCAAGAGAATCAAGGAGAACTTTGTATTGAGATCCAAAGAGAGAGAGGAAGCCATTTAGCTAATAACTATGGACCCATAGGTCTGAAGTAAACTACTCACACATCACCGGAGAGGCCATGGAGTTGATGTAGAGGCCCTCCGTAATCAATGCCCCCTTCGGCGGAGCTCCGGAAAAGGCCCCGAGATGGGATCTCTCGGGTACAGAAGGTTGCGGCGGTGGAATTAGGTTTTCGTGGTGCTCCTGGATGTTTGGGGGATACGTGGATATATATAGGAGGATGAAGTATGTCGGTGGAGCAACGAGGGGCCCACGAGGGTGGAGGGCGCGCCCAGGGGGGTAGGCGCGCCCCCTGCCTCATGCCCTCCTTGATCGTTTCTTGACGCCCACTCCAAGTCTCATGGATCACGTTTGTTGAGAAAATCACATTCCCGAAGGTTTCATTCCGTTTGATATTCCTTTTCTTCGAAACCCTGAAATAGGCAAAAAAACAACAATTTGGGCTGGGCCTCCGATTAGTAGGTTAGTCCCAAAAATGATATAAAAGTGTAAAATAAAGCCCATTAACATCCAAAATAGATAATATAATAGCATGGAGCAATAAAAATTTATAGATACGTTGGAGACGTATCAAGCATCCCGAAGCTTAATTCCTGCTCGTCCTCGAGTAGGTAAATGATAAAAGAAGAATTTTTGATGTGGAATGCTTTCTAACATATTTCTCAATGTAATTTTTCTTTATTTTGGCATGAATGTTCAGATCTGAAAGATTCAAGATAAAAGTTTAATATTGACATAGTGATAATAATACTTCAAGCATACTAACTAAGCAATTATGTCTTCTCAAAATAACATGGCCAAAGAAAGTTATCCCTACAAAATCATATAGTCTGGCTATGCTCTATCTTCACCACACAAAATATTTAAATCATGCACAACCCCGATGATAAGCCAAGCAATTGTTTAATACTTTTGATGTTCTCAAACTTTTTCAATCTTCACGCAATATATGAGCGTGAGCCATGGATATAGCACTATATGTGGAATAGAATGGTGGTTGTGGAGAAGACAAAAAGGAGAAGATAGTCTCACATCAACTAGGTGTATCAATGGGCTATGGAGATGCCCATCAATAGATATCAATGTGAGTGAGTAGGGATTGCCATGCAACGGATGCACTAGAGCTATAAGTATATGAAAGCTCAACAAAAGAAACTAAGTGGGTGTGCATCCAACTTGCTTGCTCATGAAGACCTAGGGCATTTTGAGGAAGCCCATCATTGGAATATATAAGCCAGGTTCTATAATAAAAAAAATTCCCACTAGTATATGAAAGTGATATCATAGGAGAATCTCTATCATGAAGATCATGGTGCTACTTTGAAGCACAAGTGTGGAAAAAGGATAGTAGCATTGTCCCTTCTCTATTTTTCTCTCATTTTTTTATTTGGGCCTTCTTTTTTTGGCCTCTTTTCTCTTCTTTTTTTTTATTTTTCGTCCGGAGTCTCATCCCGACTTGTGGGGGAATCATAGTCTCCATCATCCTTTCCTCACTTCGGACAATGCTGTAATAATGATGATCATCACACTTTATTTACTTACAACTCAAGAATTACAAATCGACACTTAGAACAAAAATATGACTCTATGTGAATGCCTCCGGTGGTGCACCGGGATGTGCAATGATGCATGAGTGACATGTATGAAGAATTATGAATGGTGGCTTTGCCACAAATACGATGTCAACTACATGATCATGCAAGCAATATGACAATGATGAAGCATGTCATAATAAGGGAACGGTGGAAAGTTGCATGGCAATATATCTCGGAATGGCTATGGAAATGCCATAATAGGTAGGTATGGTGGCTGTTTTGAGGAAGGTATGTGGTGGGTTTAAGGTACCGGCGAAAGTTGCGCGATACTATAGAGGCTAGCAATGGTGGAAGGGTGAGAGTGCGTATAATCCATGGACTCAACATTAGTCATAAAGAACTCACATACTTATTGCAAAAATCTAGTTATCGAAACAAAGTGTTACACGCATACTCCTAGGGGGATAGATTGGTAGGAAAAGACCATCGCTCGTCCCCGACCGCCACTCATAAGGAAGACTATCAATAAATAAATCATGCTCCGACTTCATCACATAACGGTTCACCATACGTGCATGCTAAGGGAATCACAAACTTCAACACAAGTATTTCTCAAATTCACAACTACTCAACTAGCATGACTCTAATATCACCATCTCCATATCTCAAAACAATTATCAAGTATCAAACTTCTCATAGTATTCAATGCACTTCTATGAAAGTTTTTATATTAAAGCAAATTTCCATGTTGTTCTAAAGGACTCTCAAAATAATATAAGTGTAGCATGAGAGATCAATTATTTCTTTAAAATAAAACCACCACCGTTCTCTAAAAGATATAAGTGAAGCACTAGAGCAAAAACTATATAGCTCAAAAGATATAAGTGAAGCACATAGAGTATTCTAATAAATTTCAAATCATGTGAGTTTCTCTGAAAAGGTGTGTACAGCAAGGATGATTGTAGTAAACTAAAAAGCAAAGACTCAAATCATACAAGACGCTCCAAGCAAAACACATATCATGTGGTGAATAAAAATATAGCTCCAAGTAAACTTATCGATAGACAAAGACGAAAGAGGGGATGCCCTCCGGGGCATCCCCAAGCTTAGGATTTTTGGTGTCCTTGAATTTTACCTTGGGGTGCCATGGGAATCCCCAAGATTAGGCTCTTGCCACTCCTTGTTCCAATATCCATCATAACTTTACCCAAAACTTGAAAACTTCACAACACAAAACTCAAAATAGAAAATCTCGTGAGCTCCGTTAGCCAAAGAAAACAAAACACCACTTCAAGGTACTGTAATGAACTCATTCTTTATTTATATTGGTGTTAAACCTACTGTATTCCAACTTCCCTATGGTTTATAAACTCTTTTACTAGCCATAGATTCATCAAAATAAGCAAACAACACAAGAAAAACAGAATCTGTCAAAAACAGAACAGTCTGTAGTAATCTGTAGCTAACGCAACTTCTGTAACCCCAAAAATTCTAAAATAAATTTCTGGACGTTAGGAATTTATTTATTAATCATCTGCAAAAATAATTAACTAAATATCACTCTCCAAATAAAAATTACAGAAATTCTCGTGAGCGCTAAAGTTTCTGTTTTTTACAGCAAGATCAAAAAGACTTTCCCCAAGTCTTCCCAACGGTTCTACTTGGCACAAACACTAATTAAACACAAAAACACAAAAAAAACAGGGGCTAGATAAATTATTTATTACTAAACAGGAGCAAAAAGCCAAGAAATAAAAATAAAATTGGGTTGCCTCCCAACAAGCGCTATCGTTTAACGCCCCTAGCTAGGCATAAAGCAAGGATAGATCTAGGTATTGCCATCTTTGGTAGGCAATCCATAAGTGGCTCTCATAATAGATTCATTTGGTAATTTAATTTTCTTTCTAGGAAAGTGTTCCATGCCTTTCTTTAAGGAAAATTGGAATTTGATATTCCCTTCCTTCATATCAATAATTGCACCAATCGTTATAAGGAAAGGTCTACCAAGAATAATAGGGCATGAAGGATTGCAATCTATATCAAGAACAATGAAATCTACGGGCACATAGTTCCTATTTGCAACAATAAGAACATCATTAATTCTTCCCATAGGTTTCTTAATAGTGGAATCCACAAGCTGCAAGTAACAATCATCAAAATCACGAAAACCTAGCAAATCACACAAAGTTTTTGGAATCGTGGAAACACTAGCACCCAAATCACACAAAAGCATAGCACTCATGATCTTCAATTTGAATTTTTATTGTAGGTTCCCACTCATCATAAAGTTTTCTAGGGATAGAAACTTCCAACTCAAGTTTTTCTTCATAAGATTGCATCAAAGCATCAACGATATGTTTAGTAAAAGCTTTATTTTGACTATAAGCATGAGGAGAATTTAGCACGGATTGCAACAAGGAAATACAATCTATCAAAGAGCAATTATCATAATTATATTCCTTGAAATCCAAAATAGTGGGTTCATTGCTATTTAAAGTTTTAACCTTTTCAATCCCACTTTTATCAATTTTTGCATCAAGATCTAAAAATTTCGAATTTTTGGAACGCCTTCTAGGTAAAGGTGGCTCATCTTCAGTCCCATCATTATCAAGATTCATACTGCAAAACATAATAGGAGACACATCAATAACTTTTAGATCTTTGTCTTTATTTTCATAGAAATTTTCCGGCTTAGCGGCCATCTTATTAACTAAGGTGGCTTGCTTATCCGAAACTTTAGCAATTAATTTTTTGAGATGAGCAATCTGAGATTTCAAACCATAAAATTCCTTAGACATATCATCGAGCTCTTTATTCATATAACCCATAAAGCTTTTTTGTTCCTTAAGCTCGTTCCTAAAGAAATTATTATGCTCAGATTGTAAAGTCATAAAACTCCTGACGTTGCTTTTGATCTCTTCTAACCTTTTAAGGTGAAGATCACCAAATCTAGGTAGAGCCATCGTGACAAGCAAGCGATCCAACACACAAGCAGACAAGAAACGGGCAAAAGAGGCAAACTAGAAAAGAGAAGGGGAACGGAAAAAGAGAGCGAAAGGAAGAGAGGGCGAATAAAACGGCAAGGGTGAGGCAAATGGAAAATAATGTAACGCGAGGGATAAGAGTTTGTAATGGGTACTTGGTATGTCTTGACTTGTGCGTAGACTCCGGCAACGGTGCCAAAAATGGCTCATTGTTAGGAGTCAAATCTTGACTTGACTTGGCGTGAATCTCCCCAGCAACGGCGCCAGAAATCCTTCTTGCTACCTCTTGAGCACTGCGTTGGTTTTCCCTTGAAGAGGAAAGGTTGATGCAGCAAAGTAGCGTAAGGATTTCCCTCAGCTTTGAGAACCAGGGTATCAATCCAGTAGGAGATCACGCTCGAGTCCCACGCACCTACACAAACAAATAAGAACCTCGCAACCAACGCGATAAAGGGGTTGTCAATCCCTTCATGGTCACTTACGAGAGTGAAATATGATAGATATGATAAGATAATATTTTCGGTATTTTTATGATAAAGAGAAATAAAGATGCAAAGTAAAATAAACGGCAAAGCAAATAACTAAGTGTTGGAAGATTAATATGATGGAAGATAGACCCGGGGGCCATAGGTTTCACTAGTGGCTTCTCTCAAGAGCATAAGTATTACAGTGGGTAAATGAATTACTGTCGAGCAATATATAGAACTGAGCATAGTTATGAGAATATCTAGGTATGATCATGTATATAGGAATCATGTCCGGGACAAGTAGACCGAAACAATTCTGCATCTACTACTATTACTCCACACATCGACCGCTATCCAGCATGCATCTAGAGTATTAAGTTCATAAGAACAGAGTACTGCTTTAAGTAACATGACATGATGTAGAGGGATAAACTCATGCAATATGATATAAACCCCATCTTTTTATCCTCGATGGCACAATACAATACGTGCCTTGCTGCCCCTGTTGTCACTGGGAAAGGACACCGCAAGATTGAACCAAAGCTAAGCACTTCTCCCATTGCAAGAAAGATCAATCTAGTAGGCCAAACCAAACTAATAATTCGAAGAGACTTGCAAAGATAAACCAATCATACATAAAAGAATTCAGAGGAGATTCAAATATTGTTCATAGATAAACTGGATCATAAACTCACAATTCATCAGATCTCGACAAAGACACCGCAAAAGAAGATTACATCGAATAGATCTCCAAGAGAATCGAGGAGAACTTTGTATTGAGATCCAAAGAGAGAGAAGAAGCCATCTACCTCATTACTATGGACTCGTAGGTCTGAAGTAAACTACTCACACATCACCGGAGAGGCCATGGAGTTGATGTAGAGGCCCTTCGTGATCAATGCCCCCTCCGGTGGAGCTCTGGAAAAGGCCCCGAGATGGGATCTCTCGGGTACAGAAGGTTATGGTGGTGGAATTAGGTTTTCGTGGTGCTCCTGGATGTTTGGGGGATATGTGGATATATATATATATAGGAGGAAGAAGTACGTCGGTGGAGCAACGAGGGGCCCACGAGGGTGGAGGGCGCGCCCAGGGGGGTAGGCGCGCCCCCTGCCTCGTGCCCTCGTCGATCGTTTCTTGACGCCCACTCCAAGTCTCCTGAAGCACGTTTGTTGAAAAATCACATTTCCGAAGGTTTCATTCCGTTTGGACTCCATTTGATATTCCTTTTCTTCGAAACCCTAAAATAGGCAAAAAACAGCAATTTGGGTTGGGCCTCCGGTTAGTAGGTTAGTCCCAAAAATGATATAAAAGTGTAAAATAAAGCCCATTAACATCCAATATAGATAATATAATAGCATGGAGCAATCAAAAATTATAGAGACGTTAGAGACGTATCAACCCATAGCATTTTAACACTTAATTTTCGAATTAAGTAAATTCCAGAAATTCATAAAATGATTTAAAACTTTGAAAATTAATATAATATATTCCGTAACTCGGATGAAAATACTTTGTACATGAAAGTTGCTCAGAATGACAAGACGAATCCAAATACACAGTCTGTTTGTTCACCACACGTCCCTAGCATAGCCAACATGCAAATTTTCTCCTCCGGTTTATCTGTCTAAAAATGCGAAACACCAGGAATACTTTCCCTGATGAATTCCCCCCTTCGCGGGTAGCACCTAGTACTGCGTTAGGTCATCCCTAGCATAGAGTATTTCCATGTTATGCTTTGTGATGCTTTGATTGCTCTGTTATTTATTGTGTCCCCCCTCCGTTACTTCTTTCTGGTAAACCCCGAGACCGCGGTTGAACCAGTGATCGACTACTTCACCTTCGAGGGTTCGTTTCTGTCTGTAGAGCAACTAGGCAAGCCCCCCCCCCCTTGATCACCACATATTGCCTATTCCTTGTCTCTACTGCTTGCGTTAGAGTAGTGTAGCATGTTACTGTTTTCGGTTAATCCTATTCTGATGCATAGCCTGTCCTTGCTACTACTGTTGTTACCTTACCTGCAATCCTAAATGCTTAGTATAGGATGCTAGTATTCCATCAGTGGCCCTACATTCTTGTTCGTCTGCCAGGCTATACTATCGGGCCGTGATCACTCGGGAGGTGATCACGGGTTTATACTTATATACATAATATATGATACATGTGGTGACTAAAGTCGCGTCGGCTCATCGAGTACCCGCAAGTGATTCCGATGTGGGGGCTGAAGGGGCAGGTGGTTCCATCCAGGTAGTGGTAGGTCTGGGTTCCTGACGGCCCTCGACTATAACTTTATGACGGAGCGACAGGGCAGGTTGAGACCACCTAGGAGAGAGGTGGGCCTGGCCCTGGTCGGAGTCAGCAGTTACTTCAAAATAACACGCTTAACGAGATCTTGGTATCTGATCTGAGTCTGGCCACTGGCCTATACGCACTAACCAACTATGTAGGAACAGTTATGGGAACTCGACGTTGTGGTACCAGCCGAAACCTTCTGGACATCAGCGATTGAGCCGCGCGTGCCGGATTGGACTGGAACGCCTGCTCTTGTATTAGGGAGGCTAGGTCTACTTCTGGCCGCCCACACAACGTGTAGGTGTGCAATGGGCGATGGGCCTAGACCCCTATGCCATAGGATTTAGACCGGCGTGCTGACCTCTCTATTGTGCTTAGGTAGGGCTGCGACGTGTTGATCTTCTGAGGCTTGGCATGACCTAGGAAATTGTGTCCGGCCAAAGGGGATCGAGCGTGTTGGGAAATGTGGTGCACCCCTGCAGGGAAGTTTATCTATTCGAATAGCCGTGTCCCTTGGTAAAAGGATGACCCAGAGTTGTACCTTGATCATATGACAACTAGAACCAGATACTTAATAAAACACACCCTTCCAAGTGCCAGATACAATCCGGTGATCTCTCTCTCTCTCACAGGGTGACGAGGAGAGGATCGCCGGGTAGGATTATGCTATGCAATGATACTTGGTTAACTTACCATCTACTCTCTTCTACTGCTTCAAGATGGAGGCTGCCAGAAGCGTAGACTTCGATAGGACTAGCTATCCCCCTCTTATTCTGGCATTCTGTAGTTCAATCCACATATACTACCCCTTTCATTGATACCATTGCATATGTAGTGTAGCTCCTTTCTTGTGAGTACTTTGATGAGTACTCACGGTTGGTTTTCTCCCCCCTTTCCCCATTTTTCCTTTGTTCTCGGATGTCGCAACTAGATGATGGAGTCCAGGAGCCAGAGGATCCCGAGGATGATTCTACATGGAGTTCGGCTTCGAGGAGTAGTTACGAGGTCCCAGGCAGGAGGCCTTGCCTTTTCGATCGTTGCTACTTTTGTGCTAGCCTTCTTAAGGAGAACTTGTTTAACTTATGCATGTACTCAAAATTTGTTGCTTCTGCTGACTCGTCTATGATCGAGCTCTTGTATTCGAGCCCTCGAGGCCCCTAGCTTGTAATATGATGCTTGTATTATTTTAATTTGTGTCCAGAGTTGTGTTGTGATATCTTCCCGTGAGTCCCTGATCTTGATCATACACATTTGCGTGCATGATTAGTGTACAGTCCAACCGGGGGAGTCATAGGTGCCACGTGCGTGCAACAGGGAGCTCCTCCAGGATGGGCGGCACCTGAGACCGACCTCACCTTCGACTTAAGAGACCATCATGTGACCACCGCGGGCGCAGGCGCGCTCCCGATGATCTGCACCCCCACCATCTACAACATGGCAGTAACCATGACTCTCATCAACGGCGGGGACGGGCTCAACGTGCTGTCCGTGGAAGCTTTTGGCTTGCTTCATGTATCAAGCGGCCGGCTCCGCCCCAGCAAGCCGTTCTCTGGGGTCATCGATGGCTCCACCAGCCCTCTGGGACAGATCCAGCTCCCAGTCACCTTGGCACCCGCGACAACTACAGCACCGAGCTCATCAACTTCGACATCGCCCGTATCGGCCTCCCATACAACGCCATCCTCAGGTACCCGGCCTTAGTCAAGTTCATGGCGGAAACCCACCCCGCCTACAACCTCATGAAGATGTCAGGAAGCAGCGGCGTCCTCATAGTGTCCAGGGACACTAAGGAAGCACTGGCAGCTCTCAAGCTCGCCTTCAGGATCGCAGCTGTCGCGCAGTCGGTGGAGGAAGGGACCCCGGGGCCCAGGGGCTGCGCCAGCAAAAAAGAAGCAGTTGTTCTTTCAAGACTGGGCCAAGACGAAGCAGGTGCCGGTCGACCAAGATGGGGCATCAGGAGCCACTTTAGATCTTAGCGAGGCGGAGGGGTGCAGGTAGGTAGTAGGCGAAATCTCCGCACACACCCCAGTGTTCGAACCTCAAGGGTCTGTCGGAACCCGAAATCCGACATTTGGCACGCCAGGTAGGGGTGCGCCGGAATTCGTCTTCCACCACCCCGTTCTCCTCCGACCATTGCGTCCATGTCTGACGCTCGTCGGGCCCGCGCCGAGCACCGGGCCGCTCTCGCTTCCCGCGTCGCCCAGACGGCTCCTGTCGGCGGGCGTCCTCGCCGTTCCCCGTCACCTGCCGTCAACGCCACCACCGGCCCGGCGGGGGACGAGCAGCAAGCATCGTCTCAGCATCCGTCCGTGCGGCAAGACGGCTGCATCGCTACTCCCTCGCTCACCCCAGCTGGTTCTTCGCCCCGCGCGCTCCGCGCACCCATGGAGGCTCGAGCTGCGCTCATCGCGGCAAACGAGCTCCTGCGCTACCGTCCCGTCGACGATGTCTATGAAGAATGGCTCGACCGCGTCGCCGAGCTCGTCCGCGCCGTAGGGGGCTCTCCTGCGCCGTCCGTTCCGCTCCACCGCACCCCGCCCCGCGCGGTCAACAAAGCTCCGGGGGCGCCCCAGCCGCCTCCTCCTCAAGAAGGCACCATGGCTCCAAGGCGCGCGGCCCCTGGGCGGAACCCGCTCCATCAGGTGCCAGCGCGGCAAGAGCAGAGCTGCCAAGAAGTCCCTGGCCCGCAAGAAGCTGCCCGGGCGCTCCCTACTCCAGCACGTCGCGACCATGCTCCTGCTCCCGCACGTCAAGACCCCACGCTGCTCCCAGCTGTAGCACGTGGGGACATGCAAGACCAAGCTCTCCGTCACCCAAGGCCTCCCGTGGCCACAACAGGCTGTCGTGCCTTCACCACTGAGCTACGCAGCGTCGTGTGGCCCGGCAAGTTCAAGCCGGACCTGCCTCCTTGTTACGACGGCACGGTCGACCCTGCGGAGTTCCTCCAGCACTATGAGCTGGGCATCGAAGCTGCCAACGGAGACAAGAAGGTCATGGCGAACTAGTTTCCCATGGCGCTCAAGGACGGGGCCCGCACCTGGCTCCTGAACCTGGCTCCAGGCACGATCTCCTCCTGGGACGAGATGCGCACCCGCTTCATCGCCAACTTCCAAGGTACTCGCGATCGGCCACCCGCCGTGAGCGACATGCGCCGCATCAAGCAACAACCCAGAGAGACCCTGCAGAAGTACATCCAGTGCTTCAACAACGCACGCCTCAAGATTCCCAAGGTGACCGAGGAGGCCATCATCTCAGCCTTCTCCGACGGCGTGCGATATGTCAAGATGAAGGAGGAGCTGGTGATGCATGAAGACCTGTGCAATTCCTTGGAGTTGTTCAACTTGGCAACCAAGTGTGCCAGGGCTAAGGAAGGGCGTATCTCCCTCCTCGAGCTGCCTGCCGTAGACCCAGAAGAGAAGAAGCCCAAGGCCAAGGATGTGAAGCGCAAGGGGGATGCCGTGCTCGCGGCAGAACCAGACACCAAGCGGGGCAGAGATCAGCCTGAATCTTCCAAGGGCAGTCGGTACTGTGTGTACCACGACCTCCACACCCACAACACCAACGAATGTCAAGAGCTCCGAGCCGTGAGAGAAGGAAGGATCGGTCGTCGCCCCGACCGCGGTGACCGGGGCTACGGTCGAGGAGGAGGAAGGAACGCTGGACGCTGGGAAGACCGCTGCCCACGCCAAGGGTGGCACAATCGACCTCGCGAGGATCGCTGGCAAGACTCGCCTCGCGAGGGAGACTAGAGGGATCAGCCTCACGAGGATCGCCCGCAAGGCAACGTAGGCCTCCCGCCGCTGCCGCCGCAGCCAAGGAGAAACGAGGACCGCCATCAGGACGAGGGGGCTGGGGGCTTCCAGGAGCCGCGCGCGATCGCCTGCATCCTGGGCGGGGCTCAAGCCCCAGCCTCTCAACGCATCTTCAAGCAGTTCGCCCGCGAAGTGAATGCAGTCCTCCCCAAGCTCGAAGCCACGCGCCCTCTCAGGTGGTCGGCGTGCGCCATCACGTTCAGCTTAGCAGATCAGCTCAAGTGTGCATCCACAGCCGGAGTCCTCCCGATGCTTTGTTCCCCAATCATCAGCAACGTGGTGGTCACCAGGACCCTCATCGATGGCGGGGCAGGGCTCAACGTCCTATCCGTGGAAACATTCAACAATCTCCAAGTGCCCTACAACCAGCTTTAGCCAAGCAAGCCTTTCTCCGGAGTCACCGACGGCTCCACGGTCCCGATTGGGCAGGTCCGCCTCCCTGTCACCTTCGGGGCACGCGACAACTACCGCACCGAGCTCACCGACTTCGACGTCGCTCACATTCGCCTGCCGTACAACGCCATCCTTGGATACCCAGCACTGGCCAAGTTCATGGTTGTAAATCACCACGGCTACAACGTCCTCAAGATGCCAGGAAGTGGCAGAGTCATCACGGTGCCCTGTGAAGAGAAGGACGCGGTGTGTTCCCTGGAACGAGCCTTTCAGGACGCATCACTGGAAGACCCGGATCGCGGAAGCAGGAGGCTTCCCGAGACCGCCCCCAAGAAGAAGAAGACATCATCCGGCCCGGCCCCTCAGGAGGCAGGCCCCTCAGGGCCCGCGCCTGCCCAGGGGGAACCTCCTTCCATCGCATAGGAAAGCGCGCCCGGCGCCCTCCTCAGGCAGGGCTCGGGGGCTCTCCCCTGGAGGGCCACCGACCTGGCTAAGGTCACGAGGGAGGCGCTTGGGCACCACATGGAGGCGTGTTTCGAAGCACGTTTCCCTCAAGAAGGAGTAAGGCAAGGAGAGCCAGACCCTCATGAGTTCGTCAGCAAGGCCATTCAGGAGCTACAGGAGTCAAGAGTCATGAAAGGCGGCCGCCGCCTACCAGCTGTGGCTCCCCATCTAGGAGAGGATGGTGGGCTGCGCGTCTGCATCGACATACCAGGGCTCAATCAAATCGCCTCTCTGGAGCGCCTCTGACCCTCGCGAGTGGGGCGCTGCGAAGGTCCACCCCACAGCTGCGTTCGCATGCCTTACGGCTTGCCGAACGCGGCTTCCACGTACCAGCGCCTCATGAGGGGTATCATGGAGGCTCAAGAGGCCAGGCGTTCCGCAGCCCTGGCGGAGATGGAGATGGTCCGCGAGGAGCCACCAGCGCCTCCGAAGCCTCCCGAGGCCCCTGGGCCTGGGGGCTCGTGAGGATCGGCTTCCGCAGCCCACCGAGTCTGCTAGACCAACACTCCTTCATCCTCAACATCATCAGGTGACATCTTTCAAGTTTCATTTCCAGCTGGGAGCGCCCCCCAGGGCTGCATTATTCCCAGGCCGCGTGGGTCTGTCCCTGCAGCATGTATCCCTTTTATTTCATGTTGTTAGCTTACCTTGTTGGGGGCGCCCCTCGGGCTGCATCATCCCCCAAGTTGCTCGGGCCAGACCCAGCGGCATGTATCCCTTTTGCGTCTATTTTCGGCTATGCGTTCGACCCACCATGCTTGATTATTTGATGCCTGTCCACGGCACCTCTTCTTCTCGATGCCGACCACTTGCATGTTAAAGGGGGGGTACCTGAGCATCGCGACTCAGGGCTCTTACTGGCTCTCCAGCCCTCACCCTCTGGCCTTGTCCACGGCATCGCGACCTGGCATACCAGCATGGCTGAGACCAGCTCGAGGGCCGGGACCCGAGGACGTAGAGTGTCGGCATCTAACCAAATTTGCAGAGACACATCACAAGATAAGGCCCAGTGCCAGGCGCAACCCGCCTAGAGGTAGGGCCCCGTGAGTCCCGCGCTAGCTCACGGGTGCCCAGATACACCTCGCCAGGCCCTACCGTGCCAGCCACGTGTTAAGGCGGGGCTGTACACGCCCCGAGGGCTCCTCCCGAAGGGGAGCCCCCTCCCACGTACCAGTGGAAGCACCATGCTCCGTGCTGGCTGACGACACTGCCGAGGAGCGGCTATGCCCGTACACATACGGAAGCGCTATGCTCCGCGCTGGTGATAAACAAGTGAGGGCGGCCCCCGGGCCACATCAACCTCAGGGAGCCCAGAGCTCAGTGTCTAGCCTCATCGTAACGCCTCCCCTCGGGAGTGCCGCGCGAGGGGGCTGGGCACGGGGGCTGCGCCTGGGTCACGCCCAGACGCACGCCACCCAGCCAGGCCCCCCTGGGCCTGGTTCGTCGCGCGTCTCTCCCCGAGCGGAGCCAAGGTACGAAGGTCGTTTGAGCGTCAAGGGCGACTCCTGAGCATCGCGACTCAGGAGCCTAACTGGTCACGTAGCCCCTCACTCCTTAGTTTCGAAAGGCTAACGGCGGTTGAGGTATGCGCGGGGCCAGGCTCTGCAGACGTAGAACGGTAGATCCACCCACATCACACCTCCCTACTTGCTTTTCATGCGCCAAGGGGGACTCCTGAGCATCGCGACTCAGGAGCCTAACTTGTCATGTAGCCCCTCACTCCTTGGTCCCTTCTTGGTTTCCGGTCGGGGCTAACGGCGGCTGAGGTATGCGCGGGGCCGGGCTTTGCCGGCGTAGAACATAAGCAAGTAGGAAGGAAAAGTGTAAATTTCAAGGAATTCAAAAGAAAATATTACAGTCCACACTGTTATCTCAATGCCAAATGCAAGTTTAAACGCCTCCTAGAGGCATGATACATGTGCAGGAATTAAAGGCAGGACAGGAGCCACAACGGAGTCACTTGTCGACGATGGAGCAGCGCGGAGTGGGTTCGCCTCATGGAGCAGCGGGGTCGGCAGCACCTTGCTTCGGCTTGGTGCTGAAGGACCGGAACTTCCCCAGCAGAGCCTCCGCGCGACCCTTCACGGGCTCGGCAGCGGCAGCGGCATGCTCGCCGCTTACTGGCTACAGCAGGTTGTCGAGGTCGACGCCGGGATCGCGAAGGTAGATGCGGGTGAGGACCCGCGTCAGCGCTGCAGAAGACAAGACACGCGCCTCGGCCTCGGTCGTGGGGCCAAGGCCAAGGGCGACATCTTCAAGAGCGCGAACCAGGAAGGGAAGCAGCTTGGCGGGGCCTTCCTCGGCGCCAGCCAGCGGGCTCTCCAGGCCGCTGTCGTAAAGCGTCCTTAGCAAGGAGCGAGCCTTCGCCTCCATCTCCGCGAAGGCCACGCGGTCCTCGGCAAGAACCTGGGCCTTGTCATCCAGCACGACCTTCCTCGCCCCCAACTCCTGCTCCAGCGCGCCTAGGCGGTCACGGCGCCTCCTGAGCTTGACCTCCCTCTCCTTGACGGCCGCCTCGCGAGCCTTCACGCCTTCTTCCTACTCTTGGCGAAGGCGGGCCTCTTTCGCGAGCTGGTCCCGCAGGCCTTGCAGCTCATCCTCCAGCACCTTGCAGCGACCACGAACGTCGACCACCTCCCCCAGGGCTGCGTCACGAGCAGCCTTCGCCTCAAGGACAGCCTGCCTCTCCTCATCGCAAGTCGTCGAGGCCTAGACCAGCGCCGCCCGAATCAAAGCGTCAGAGCGAATCCATCCTGAAGCCAGCTCCAAGCGCCCGGCCACCAAGCGAGGGTTGGCGCCAAGAAGATCCTGCCGCAGCCGGTCCAGCTCAGTAGCAGCACGATCCAGAACGGCAGGAGGAGTCGGAGAGACAGCAGTCGTTGGAGTAGGACGAGAAGGCGGCAGCGCGACCACAGCATCCTGAGGCAGAGCCTGCTGCGCCCCAACGGCTGTAGTGGCGGCAGCAGGCAAAGGCACCTCGGGAGTCACTCGGGCCATGGGGGCTGAGCTCGCCCCAGCCGGCTCAGCCAGGCCTCGCGACGATGACCGGGCAAGAGAAGCCCGTGCATCGCGGTCACCTTCCTTCGCGGGCAGAGGCGCTGCCACGGATGGAACCTCAGGAGCTCCCTTCGGCTTCTTTGCTGTGGGCGCCAGCCTGTCCAAGGGATGTGGACGTCAAGCCTCAGCAGCAGAACAAGAAATAAAGACAAGAATCAAGCACTTACGGGTCGTCGCCAGTGAGCTCAGGCAGCCTTCGGCCAAATTTGAAGCCTGAAAGCCGGCTGGAAGGGTCAACCTTGGGAAGCTCGGGAGCGGAAGGCGCGTCTGCGGTCCGCCTCGGGGCCGGGGCAGACCCGCGGGAGATCAGCCCGGTCCTGTCCTTCTTCGGGATCGGGGGCAAGCTCCCACCACCCTGCTCGTCATCATCCTCGTCGTCATCGCTCGGAGAGAGGCGGAGAGCGCGGGACCTGCACCGAGGGAGGGGAGCCCTCGACTCTCCGTCACTCGCCTCGGAGTCAAGCCCTTTTTCCCAATCCCCTCCTTCCTCCTCTTCGCTGGAGTCGTTGGAGGACACGTCCACCGATTCCCCGGGAGTTTCCATGGGCACGGGCCCGTCCCCGTTGAAGACGAGCATGGACTCCACTACCTGCTCCCAGTCGTCGCGAAGGAACAAGGGCGTAGGAGCGCCCTCCAACCTCACCACATCGCCCCCGACCAGAGATTGGAGGACCGCAGCCAGATCTTCGTCGGCCAAGGCCGCGGGGCTCGGATGGGGCCTCCACATCGGAAGTGAGTACTGCCGAAGCGGAGCCAGCTGGTGCTCCAGGAATTCCCTCAGTAGCGACGCGCTGGTCAGCTTCGCCGCCGCCATGTTGGCCGGCCTCAGATCCGCGTCCATCTTCTCCAACACCAGCTTCGCGCGGGGGTCCGCGAGCTCCGCTCAACCCCAATCGCTGGAGATCGTGGGTTGCTCCGTGGGTAAGATCAGCCGAGGGTGCATGCGCCCGGCATCTGCCAAGACCCACTTGCTCCTGAAGCCCTCAATCCTTTTCCCGGGGTTCGAAATGGCAATGGCGCCACTGTATGCGATGAAGCTCGCGCATGCGGAAGCAGGACCGCGAGAGGTCCGGAGGTAGAAGTAGTGGCGCAGCAAGGCCACTGAGGGCTGCACCCCTACGTGAGCCTCGCAGTAATAGGCAAAGATTGCCAGGAGAAGGACGGAGTTGGGGTGGAGATGCAGAGCCTGTAGCTTATAATGGCGGAGGACAGAGAAGAAGAACTCGGAGAAGGGAGGCACCAGGCCAGCAGCAATGGTGCTTACAAAGAACGGATAGAAGGTGCTCCCTTGGCCCTCAGGGGTGGCGGAGCCGGCCTTGAACACCTTCCCCCCGTCGATGCCCTGCGCCGCCGCCATCCGGCGCAACCGGGCGAGGCTCGCCTCCGACACGTTCGGCGAGTCTAGGGCAGACGAGTACCAAGCTCCGGCCGGGGACTGACGAGGCGCCATAGCTTCCTAGGTCACGCGGTCGGAGTAGATCTGGAAATTTTGGAGGAAGGAAGGAGAGGCGCAAGAAAGGGGATCTGAGCAGCAACCGGAGAAAGCAAAAAAAGCAAAGCCTAGGCAGATGCCGCTCCCTTATCAACTCGCGCGGTTGCTGATGCGCCCACGTCCAGTCAACCGCCACGCGGCGCCCAAGGCCGCAGGCTGTTAGGTCCCGCGGCGCTTCGCTCTTGCCCTTTCGCCTCCCTGCACAGCCAAGTCCGGGCACGCCTTGGGCCCGGGGGCTACTATCGGCGTTCTGGGAACGGGGGTCCCCAGACTTGCCTGCCTGCGGCCTGCGACGTGGCTCAAAGGGGGGCCCAGCACGGCCTGTCTTCATCAACACAGACCCAAGACCCTCGCGAGGGGCCAAGCCTCGCGGGGTGGACGACACGGAGCTTCCTCAGGCACGGCCTCATCAGGCTGGCTCGCGAGGAGGCGGAGAGATCAAGGCGGGGTACCTCACGAGGTGCCCGTGACGCAAGCCATGACGACCAAGGGTGCTAGGCGGGCGCCAGCCGCGCAGTGTCCTCCTTTCCTCTTTGGTGCAAAGGGAGCAAGCGTAGGCGAGAGTATCAAGCAAAGGCACCCGTTTCGGTGCAACGAGACCAAGACTAGTCCAACGGCAGGGAGGAAGTCATTGTGGAGCCCAAGCCAGCATCACCACCAGAGCCTTTGGCAGGCAAGGACGAACTTTAGTCAGGATAAGTGTACCAGATGTTCCCCTTCAAAATGGCCAATTGTTGGCGCCCTTCCCGCTCAATATTTGGGAAGAGGCCCAGGGCCTTTGCCTATAAATAGGACTAGCCACCCCCAGGGTAGGGGGATCGAGATCGGAATCAAGAAGGGAGAATCTAGAAGCCAAGAGAGAAACTAGCTAGGATCGAAATTGGAGAGAGAATCGAGAAGAGAGAGAGAGAGAAGGGTGACTGAACTCCTCCTAGCAGTTCATCCCCTCAGCCAAGAACAGACCATGGCGAGGCTGTTCTTCCTTGTATTGCTCATCATCATCAGCCCAAGAGGCAATCCACCACACCACACACTGGAGTAGGGTGTTACACCACAACGGTGGCCCGAACCAGTATAAACCCTGTGTCTCTTGTGCTGTCCTTTCCATAGATTAGATCTTAGCGAGGCGGAGGGGTGCAGGTAGGTAGAAGGCGAAATCTCCGCGCGCACCCTAGTGTTCGAACCTTAAGGGTCTGCCGGAACCCAAAATCCGACATATGCATCCGTGGCTCCGATTCGTGCGTGTAGCATATCAAAATGTTCGTCTCGACAAGTACTTCATTTCATCTCATTGCATCATATTCATTTGTGCTCATCTTGATGCCCTAAATGCTGTTGGAAGAATGCTAGTTTCTGTTAGTTTCAGTTTCATATCAGTAATTGGATATTTGTCATTTTTGCCATGATTGATCTGTGCATGCTATGATCTTGAGCTCTACATGTGATTTGAAGTATGCCATGCCATCTTTACAGGGGCTTATGCCATGTATTTTTGTGATCTCTATGGTGACTAGCACAAGCATGCAAAGTAGCTCACTTAATGTTGCTGATTTCAGGGACTTAGAAATATTCTAAGTCTTGGCCCTGTCATTATTTTTATGCCATGTGTTCATGTTGCTATCGAGTGATCCGTGCCCCTTTTCAGCATGATCAGTAAGGATGTTTTGTAGATATTGTGGTGCTCTATCCATCCATGTCTTTGTTTGCAATTATGGAGCAACCTAGCTTGAGTCAATTGAGCTCTAATTTTTCTATAAAATGTTCCTGGCAGAATGTTTACATGTTAAGCATTTTTACCGAGGTTGTTGTAGTTGATCCGTGCATGCTATGATGTTGTTCTTGCCATGTCTACTTGCTGGGTGTATGCTTAGTTTATCATGCCATGCCTTTTGGTGAGTGCATCGAGCTCGTAAACATGCTTACTTGATATCTGTTTTGCCATGTTCCAGTTTTTCACCAAGTCTGAATCCGTTAACTATAATTGCAATGTTCACATGGATGCCATTGTATTTTATGATCCCTTTTGGCTTATGGTCAGTAAGGGACATTTGTTGTAGGCTTTGAGTAGCTTCATGCGATGCCTTGATTTTCCATGATATGTTCCTGTAGCATGTAGTTATCTTGCTCTAAACATTGCTTCCTGATGTTAAATTCCTGACTTGATGTTAATTTCACTAAGTCTGAAACCTGATATCTTTTGCACTTTTGCCATGCTTGTTTGGACCTGCTATTGAGCGATTTAGCCGTAGCTCAGTGTTCATCTTTTGTCAAGCGTCTTGAGTGGATCCCTACCATGTATTTTGTTGCCATGTTAGAGTGCTATAGCATGTTGTTCTTGATGCATTTAGATGGCCTCGTGATGTTAATCGCAGACCCGTGCCATATTTGTTTTGCTTGTCATTTCCAAACCGTGCATCCGATTCCGGTGATCTTTGTATCGGTTTCGACCGAAATCAACTCCTCTTTCCAGTGGCACTCTTGGTTTTCCGTGTTGAGGCCAGGTTCAATCTTTCCTTTCCGAATCATGCATCACATATCACATCCCGCATATCATGCCATGTTTTGCATCATGTTGCTTGTGCATTGCACGTGGTTGATTGTGTCTCCCTTTGCTTGTTGTTCTTGCTTGGGTAGAGCCGGGAGACGAGTACGTGATCGAGGAGCCCGTTGAGTACGCTTACGAGGATCAAGCTAACATCAACTAGAGAACTTTGCAGGCAAGATGACCATACCCTTGAAATCACTTCTATCTTTGCTTGCTAGATGCTCGCTCTTTTGCTATGCCTATGCTATGATACCTACCACTTGCTTATCATGCCTCCAATATTGCCATGTCAAACCTCTAACCCACCTTGTCCTAGCAAACCGTTGTTTGGCTATGTTACCGCTTTGCTCAGCCCCTCTTATAGCGTTGCTAGTTGCAGGTGAAGATTGGAGTTTGTTCCTTGTTGGAACATGTTTATTGTTGGGATATCATTATTATATCTTGTCTATTTTAATGCACCTATATACTTGGTAAAGGGTGGAAGGCTCGGCCTTATGCCTGGTGTTTTGTTCCACTCTTGCCGCCCTAGTTTTTCGTCATACCGGTGTTATGTTCCTTGATTTTGCGTTCCTTACACGGTTGGGTTATAATGGGAACCCCTTGACAGTTCGCCTTGAATAAAACTCCTCCAGCAATGCCCAAACTTGGTTTTACCATTCGCCACCTAGCCTCTTTTTCCCTTGGGTTTCCGGAGCCCGAGGGTCATCTTTATTTAACCCCCCTTCTCCCGAGCCAGTGCTCCTCTGAGTGTTGGTCCGAAATGGGCAGCCTGCGGGGCCACCTCGGGGTAACTTGAGGGTTGGTTTTACTCGTAGCTTGACCTATCTGAGTGTTCCCTGAGAACAAGATATGTGCAGCTCCTATCGGGATTTGTCAGCACATTCGGGCGGCTTTGCTGGACTTGTTTTACCATTGTCGAGATATCTTGTAATCAGGATTCCGAGTCTGATCGGATTGTCTTGGGAGAAGGAATATCCTTCATTGACGGTGAGAGCTTGTGATAGGCTAAGTGGGACACCCCTGCAGGGATTTGAACTTTTGAAAGCCGTGCCTGCGGTTATGGGCAGATGGGAATTTGTTAAAGTCCGGTTGTAGATAACCTGAAACTTAACTTAATTAAAATGAATCAACTGAGTGTGTGGCCGTGATGGTCTCTTTTCGGCGGAGTCCGGGAAGAGAACACGGTCTCGAGTTATGCTTGAATGTAGGTTGTCCTAGGATCACTTCTAGATCATAGTTCATCGACCGTGCCTTTGCCTCCTCTTCTCGCTCTCATTTGCGTATGTTAGCCACCATATATGCTAGTCGCTTGCTGCAGCTCCACATCATACCTTTTACCCTTCCTATAAGCTTAAATAGTCTTTATCGCGAGGGTGTGAGATTGCTGAGTCCCCGTGACTCACAGATTACTTCCAAAACCAGATGCAGGGACCGATGATACCGCTCCAGGAGATTCAACTGAGCTTAAGTGGGAGTTCGATGAGGACTCAGGACGATACTACGTGTCTTTTCCAGATGATCAGTAGCGGTGCCCAGTTGGGGCGATCGGGGACTATGTTGCATCTGGGGTTTGTCTTTATTTTGGTTCCGTAGTCGGACCTTGAGTGTAACTGGATGAATATAATGACTTATATATGCATTGTTTGACGTGGCAATTGTAAGCCAACTATGTATCTCTATCCCTTATGTATTACATGGGTTGTTGTGAAGATTACCTCACTTGCGAGATTGCTTTCAATGCGGTTATGCATCTAAGTCATGCTTTGACACGTGGGAGATATAGCCGCATCGAGGGTGTTACAAGTTGGTAATCAGAGCCTTCCTCGACCTTAGGATCCCCCTGCTTGATCGAATCGTTGGCGTTGTTGAGTCTAGAAAAATGTTTTGAGTCATTTAGGATTTATATATATCGGAGAGTAGGAATTATTTTTACTCCTCAGTCCCTTTGTTGCTCTGGTGAGGCATCCTCACATAGAGTTTTGACTCTTCTCTTCTCAAATTTCACTAAAAAATTTTAGGATCACGCGGGTATCTTGGAATCGTTCTGATGGTTTTGTGACAAGAACATTGTTCTTGGTGCCTCCTGACATTTAGGGGTTGTGGCAGTGTCCCGGGGAGTTGAGCTCCGAGGTGTTGTCGTCACAATTTTATTGTTGCAATTCTGGAATACCCGAGTTTCGCCAACATCGGAAATATCTTTTATGCAGTTGTTGGTGATATAACCTCGACGCCACCCAGTACTGGGGCGGGAGTTCGGGAGTATTTCCATAACTCGTATAACGGATGCTTTTCGAAGGTTGAGGTAAATGATTTCCGAAGGTTTCTTGGTTATGTGTTGAAGGATGGATACAGCTGGATGTAGGATTTGCTAGCTTTGGGTGAGATATTATGCTTCCCCTGTATCCCCAACACCTGATTGCATAACCGGAAAGGTTCGGGAGTTTCATAGGTGGGAATTCTTGTAGCTCTAGTATTTCTTCCGCAAATATTTGGTTTGTGATTGGGTAATCCTCACCAAGTATTTGTTCTTGTCCATACCTTGTTGTTTTATTCTTCTACCTCTTTCTAAGTGGCTTCTTAATTTCTGGAAGTGTGACCATTTCAATTGGAATGCATTCGTTCATTTTGTTCGGATGTTCAAACTATATGTTGCAATTTCGATCCATTTGATTCAACTTGAATATATGTCTGTCAAGATGCTAACGGATGTCACCCTCTTCAGGATGGCTCCTCCAACGCATCAGAATCCTGAACCGCCACCACCACCTCCACCTCCGGAGGCATGGCAAGCTGTGATGGCCGCTACCAATGCAAACACGCAGCTGATCATGCAAATTTTGCAAGAGCGCAACCAAGGCCATGGCAACAATCAGAATCAGTTTGCTACACTCAACCAGTTCCTTGCTAACCAGCCAAAGACCTTCAGTAACTGTGTCGAGGCAACAGACGCTGATGATTGGCTCGTGGATATCTGCAAGCATTTCGAGTAAAACAACGTCAGGCCTGAGGACTTTGTCAAGTTTGCCTCGTTCCAACTCAAAGACCAAGCTGCAGAGTGGTATCAGCAGTACAAATATTCCAGAGGAGGTCGTGTGATTACCTGGGATGAATTCCGTCAAGACTTCAAAGCTCACCACATTCCTCAGAGTGTTGTTGAGAGCAAGCGTGAGGAATTCTGCAACCTAAAGCAAGGCAGCATGTATGTTTACCAGTATACATCATGTTCCAGAAGCTCGCTCATTTTGCCAAGCAGGACGTACCTGACGAGAAGAGCATGATTTATCAGTTCAGAGGTGGCCTCAGAGAAGATCTTCAACTAGCTCTCGTGCTTTTCGAGCCTCAGAAGTACGATGAGTTTTACAACATGCCACTGAAACAAGAGACTGCTCAACTCAAGTGCGATGCTTCTAAGAAGCGAGTCAGAGGTGCAACTCCTTCTTCCTCAACTCAAGTGGTGACTAAACAACAAAAGTATTGGTTGCCTCCTCCTCCTCCGTTTTGTCAGCCTTATCAGCAGAAGAGCAAAGGTGGCAATGGATCTTCCCACCCACCCAACCCAGGCTTTCGGAACAAGACTTCGTCTCATGATCCAAGATCAAGTGCTCCGTATCACCGTCCGCTCTCGGAGGTCACGTGCAACAACTGTCAGCAGAATGGTCACTATGCCAACAAATGCTTCAATCAGAGGCGTCTTCCTTCTCCTCCTCCTGTGAGATCTGCTAGTACCGCAATGGTGAAGCATAATCACAAGCACGCCAAGGTCAACTTGTTGAACGCAGCTCAGGCAGAGGACTCATCAGATTTGATTATGGGTAACCTTCCTGTTAACGATATTTCTGCAAAAGTTCTTTTTGACACTGGTGCATCGCATTGTTTCGTGTCAAAGCCATTTTTTGCCAAGAATGAATTTGCTTCTTCTCATTTGGGCAAAGCAATGGATATCGTTTCTCTGGGTAAACGCTTGAGTGCCAGTTTGGTGGTTCCAGATGTTACTATCACGTTGGGCGACTATAAGTTTCTTTCTTCTCCAATGGTCCTTGGTAACTCGGATATCGATCTTATTCTCGGAATGGATTGGCTTTCTAAGCACAAGGCTCATCTTGATTGTGCGGCAAGGCAGATTCAATTGACACATTCGTCTGGGGATGTAATCGTTTTTGCCGCTCGGGATGATACCATCCGACTGTTTTCTCTCAATGAGAAGGGTGAGCTAGATGCCATCTCTCAGAATCTAGTCGTTTGCGAATATCAAGACGTCTTTCTAGAAGAGCTTCCAGGAATGCCTCCGCACCGGCCAGTTGAATTCGGCATCGATCTTGAGCCTGGCACGGAATCTGTTTGCAAACGTCCTTACAAGCTTGGACCTGAAGAGTTGAAGGAGTTGAAGAAGCAACTCGATATTCAAGAGCGAATGGGTCTCATCCGACCAAGTTCTTCTCCATGGGGTTGTGGTGTTCTTTTCGTCAAGAAGAAGGATGGAACGGACCGACTTTGTGTCGACTACCGTCCATTGAACAAGAAGACCATAAAGAACAAGTACCCACTTCCCAACATCAACGAGCTTTTCGAACAACTCAAAGGTGCTCAAGTATTCTCCAAGCTTGATCTCCATATGGGCTATCATCAGATTCGCATTCGTGAAGAAGATGTCCCCAAGATAGCATTCAGAACAAGCTATGGTTCATATGAATACACTGTCATGTCTTTCGGCCTCGTCAATGCTCCGCCAACATTCTCTCGCATGATGAACTTCATCTTCAACGCCTACACAAATGACTTTGTCTTGGTCTACCTCGATGACATTTTGGTCTTTTCCAAGAACAAGGAGGATCATGCCAAGCATTTGAGATTGGTGCTGGATAAACTCAGAGAACACCAGTTCTATGCGAAGTTTTCTAAGTCCGAGGTTTGGCTCGATGAGGTTCTCTACCTTGGCCATATCATCTCTGCCAAGGGCATAGCTGTTAATCCTGAGAAGGTGTCTGCAATTGTGAATTCGGAACCACCTCAGAACGTGAAGCATCTCCGCAGCTTCCTTGGGCTCGCAAGATATTGTCAAAGGTTAATTGAGAACTTCTCTAAGATCGCAAAGCCTCTTTCCAACCTTCTCCAGAAGCATGTGAAGTATGTCTGGTCTCCTGAATGTGCATCGCTTTCGACACCCTGAAAGAGAAGTTAGTCACTGCTCCAGTTCTGACTCCTCCTGATGAATCCAAACTGTTCGAGGTCTTCTGTGATGCTTCCCTTCAAGGTCTTGGTGTAGTGTTGATGCAAGAGAAGAAAGTTGTGGCCTATACCTCTCGCCAGTTGAAGCCCAATGAAAAGAATTACCCCACTCATGACCTCTAGTTGGCGGCAGTTGTCCATGCTCTTTTAACTTGGAGACATCTCTTGTTGGGAAGAAAAGTGGACATCTTCACTGATCATAAGAGTCTCAAGTACATCTTCACTCAGCCAAACCTCAACCTCAGGCAGACTCGTTGGGTTGAGATGATTCAAGAGTATAATCCGAGTATCGAGTATACTCCAGGCAAGGCCAATGTAATTGCTGACGCATTGAGCAGGAAGGCTTATTGCAATAGTCTGATTATCAAGCCCTACCAACCAGAGCTTTGTGAAGCTTTCCGCAAACTCAATCTTCAAGTTGTTCCTCAAGGATTTCTTGCCAACCTCCAAGTCTCTCCTACTTTGGAAGATCAGGTTCACGAAGCTCAACTTCTTGATGCTATGGTGAAGAAGGTGAAGGTTGGGATTGCCAAGAGTCAACCCAAGTACAAGTGTTATCATCTTGATGACAAGGATACTCTATTCTTCGAGGATTGCATTGTTGTGCCTAAAGGCGACCTTCGTAAAGTCATTATGAATGAGGCTCACAATTCACTCCTTTCTATTCACCCTGGAAGTACAAAGATGTACCAGGACCTCAAGCAGTTGTATTGGTGGACTCGTATGAAGCGCGAGATTGCTCACTTCGTGAATGAATGTGATGTCTGCAGAAGAGTGAAAGCAGAACACCAATGACCAGTTGGTCTCCTCCAACCTCTTGCCATTCCAGAATGGAAGTTTGACCATATTGAGATGGACTTCGTGACTGGGTTTCCAAAGTCCAAGCGTGGCAATGATACAATCTTCGTTGTCATCGACAAGCTCACTAAACTGGCTCATTTTCTGCCTATCAAAGAATCTATCGCAACAGCTCAGTTGGCAGAGCTATATACCTCCAGGATTGTCTCTCTGCATGGCATTCCGCAGTTGATCTCTTCAGATCGTGGTAGCATCTTTACCTCTGTGTTTTGGGATTCTTTTCAGAAGGCCATGGGCACCAACATCCGCTTCAGCACAGCCTTTCATCCTTAAACCAGTGGCCAAGTCGAGCGAGTAAATCAGATTCTTGAAGATATGCTCAGGGATTGCGTCATTTCTTTCAGCATGAAGTGGGAAGATTGTCTCCCATATGCCGAGTTCTCCTACAACAACAACTTCCAAGAGAGTTCGGGCAAGGCCCCATTCGAAATTCTCTATGGCAGGAAGTGTCGTACTCCTCTTAACTGGTCAGAGACTGGTGAACGCCAACTTCTTGGCAATGACTTGATCACAGAGGCTGAAGAAATGTGCAAAGTCATTCGTGATAATCTCAAAGCCGCGCAATCGCGCCAGAAGAGTTACTACGGTAGCAAGCATCGTGACTTGGCTTTCGAGATCGGAGACCATGTGTACCTCCGCGTCTCTCCAATGAAAGGTACTCGTCGCTTCGGTATCAAAGGGAAGCTTGCCCCTAGATATGTGAGTCCTTTCAAGATCATTGGCAAAAGAGACGATCTCGCCTATCAACTTGAGCTTCCATCCAACTTTGCAAGCGTGCACGACATGTTTCACGTGTCTCAACTCCGCAAGTGTTTCAAGACTCCTGAACGCACCGTCAACTTTGAAGATATTGATCTCCAAGAAGACATGTCTTATCATGAGCACCCCGTTGCTATTCTTGAAGAAACTGAGCGCAAGACTCGCAACAAGTCTCTCAAATTCCTAAAAGTCAAGTGGTCACATCATTCCGACCGTGAAGCCACCTGGGAACGCGAGGACCACCTCCGTTCTGAGTACCCGGAGTTGTTCCAGTCCTAGATCTCGGGACGAGATCCTTTTGTAGTGGTGGAGTGTTGTAACACCCCGCATGTAATTTGCCATAATTGTATTCCAACTCTTGCCATTTCCGGCACTAAGTTATGATATTTCCTCGTTGTCGGTCTTTTGTCTTCTTGTGCTTTTGTCTTTGTCATGCATCTCATATCATGTCATCATGTGCATTGCATTTGCATATGTGTTCGTCTCATGCATCCGAGCATTTTTCCCCGTTGTCCGTTTTGCATTCCGGCGCTCCTAGGTCCTCCGGTGTCCCTTTCTACCTCGTTTCGTGTGCGGGTGTTAAACGTATTCAGATTGGACCGAGGCTTGTCATGCGGCCTTGGTTTACTACCGGTAGACCGCCTGTCAAGTTTCGTGCCATTTGGACTTCGTTTGATACTCCAACGGTTAACCGAGGGACTGAAAAGGCCTCGTGTGTGTTGCAGCCCAACACCCCTCCAAAGTGGCCCAAAACCCATCTAAACCTCCTCCATCACCTAGGACATTCGATCACGATCGCGTGGCTGCAAACTGTGCTCAATTTGGAGCCTCCTAGCTCCCTCTACCTATAAATCTAGACCTCCCCCGAAATTTTCGGGTCTCTTCCCCCCTAACCCTAGTCCGCTCCTCATCCGCGTGCCGGAAAACGTCTGCGCCGCGCCAGACGCTCCCGCCGCCATCAACCACGTCCTGCCACGTGTCCCTGCGGGCACCACATCGCCGCCTCATTCCCGCCGGCCCGCTCGGCCAGGCCTGGGCCCTCGAAGCCCATCGAGCGCCCGCGCCCGCCGCCTTCATCCTCCTGCCGCGCACCGCCTGCCCTCGCCGCTTCGCCCGACCGGCCGCCGCCCTCTGCCCCGCTCCGGCAACCGCAACTCCGGCGATCGCGCCCGGCCGAGCTGTCCTGCCGCAGCGACCACCGCCCTCGCCGCGCCCGTCCTCCGCCGTCCCGCGTCGACTCCGGCCAGCTTCGGCCGAAGCGCCCAAGTCCGACTCCAAGCCCGCCACCGCGGCTCCATTTTCGGCGACCTCGAAGTTTGTGCTCCGGCGAGATCCCGATCCGATCTGGATCTGAAACCCTAATCTCGGGTTGACTTTTTCCTCCTCCCAGATATTTTTTGCATACTTTGACATGCCATAACTCTGCATCCGTGGCTCTGATTCGTGCGTGTAGCATATCGAAATGTTAGTCTCGACGAGTACTTCATTTCATCTCATTGCATCATATTCATTTGAGCTCATCTTGATGCCCTAAATGCTGTTGGAAGAGTGCTAGTTTCTGTTAGTTTCAGTTTCATATCAGTAATTGGATATTTTTCATTTTTGCCATGATTGATGTGTGCATGCTATGATCTTGATCTCTACATGTGATTTGAAGTATGCCATGCCATATTTACAGGGGTGTATGCCATGTATTTTTGTGATCTCTGTGGTGACTAGCACAAGCATGCAAAGTAGCTCACTTAAAGTTGCTGATTTCAGGGACTTAGAAATATTCTAAGTCTTGGCCCTGTCATTATTTTTATGCCATGTGTTAATGTTGCTACCGAGTGATCCGTGCCCCTTTTGAGCATGATCAGTAAGGTTGTTTTGTAGATATTGTGGTGCTCTATCCATCCATGTCTTTGTTTGCAATTATGGAGCACCCTAGCTTGAGTCAATCGAGCTCTACTTTTGCTATAAAATGTTCCTGGAAGAATGTTTACATGTTAAGCATTTTTACTGAGGTTGTTGTAGTTAATGTGTGCATGCTATGATGTTGTTCTTGCCATGTCTAGCTTCTATGCCATGTCTACTTACTGGGTGTATGCTTAGTTTATCATGCCATGCCTTGTGGAGAGTGCATCGAGCTTGTAAACATGCTTACTTGATATCTGTTTTGCCATGTTCCAGTTTTTCACCAAGTCTGAATCTGTTAACGATAATTGCTATGTTCACATGGATGCCATTGTATTTTATGATCCCTTTTGGCTTATGGTCAGTAAAGGACTTTTATTGTAGGCTTTGAGTAGCTTCATGCGATGCCTTGATTTGCCATGATATGTTCCTGTGGCATGTAGTTATATTGCTCTAAACATTGCTTCCTGATGTTAAATTCCTGACTTGATGTTAATTTCACTTGATATCTTTTGCACTTTTGCCATGCTTGTTTGGACCTGCTATTGAGCGATTTAGCCGTAGCTCAGTGTTCATCTTTTGTCAAGCATCTTGAGTGGATCCCTGCCATGTATTTTGTTGTCATGTTAGAGTACTGTAGCATGTTGTTCTTGATGCATTTAGATGGCCTCGTGATGTTAATCGCAGACCCATGCCATATTTGTTTTGCTTGTCATTTCCAAACCGTGCATCCGATTCCGGTGATCTTTATATCGGTTTCGACCGAAATCAACTCCTCTTTCCAGTGGCACTCTTGGTTTTCCATGTTGAGGCCAGGTTCAATCTTTCCTTTCCGAATCATGCATATGCATCGCATATCACATCCCGCATATCATGCCATGTTTTGCATCATGTTGCTTGTGCATTGCACGTGGTTGATTGTGTCTCCCTTTGCTTGTTGTTCTTGCTTGGGTAGAGCCGGGAGACGAGTACGTGATCGAGGAGCCCGTTGAGTACGCTTACGAGGATCAAGCTAACGTCAACTCGGAGAACTTTGCAGGCAAGATGACCATACCCTCGAAATCACTTCTATCTTTGCTTGCTAGATGCTCGCTCTTTTGCTATGCCTATGCTACGATACCTACCACTTGCTTATCATGCCTCTCATATTGCCATGTCAAACCTCTAACCCACCTTGTCATAGCAAACCGTTGTTTGGCTATGTTACCGCTTTGCTCAGCCCCTCTTATAGCGTTGCTAGTTGGAGGTGAAGATTGGAGTTTGTTCCTTGTTGGAACATGTTTATTGTTGGGATATCATTATTATATCTTGTCTATTTTAATGCACCTATATACTTGGTAAAGGGTGGAAGGCTCGGCCTTATGCCTGGTGTTTTGTTCCACTCTTGCCGCCCTAGTTTTCCGTCATACCGGGGTTATGTTCCTTGATTTTGCGTTCCTTACATGGTTGGGTTATAATGGGAACCCCTTGACAGTTTGCCTTGAATAAAACTCCTCCAACAATGCCCAACCTTGGTTTTACCATTCGCCACCTAGCCTCTTTTTCCCTTGGGTTTCCGGAGCCCGAGGGTCATCTTTATTTAACC
>NC_041390.1:282329990-282562163 GCF_002162155.2 Triticum dicoccoides
GGCCAGTGCTCCTCTAAGTCTTGGTCCGAAATGGGCAGCCTGCGAGGCCACCTCGGGGTATCTCGAGGGTTGGTTTTACTCGTAGCTTGATCTATCTGAGTGTGCCTTGAGAACGAGATATGTGCAGCTCTTATCGGGATTTGTCGGCACATTCGGGCGGCTTTGCTGGACTTGTTTTACCATTGTCGAGATGTCTTGTAATCGGGATTCCAAGTCGGATCGGACTGTCTTGGGAGAAGGAATAACCTTCGTTGACCGTGAGAGCTTGTGATGGACTAAGTTGGGACACCCCTGCAGGGATTTGAACTTTCGAAAGCCGTGCCCGCGGTTATGGGCAGATGGGAATTTGTTAATGTCCGATTGTAGATAGCCTGAAACTTAACTTGATTAAAATGAATAAACTGAGTGTGTGGCCGTGATGGTCTCTTTTCGGCGGAGTCCGGGAAGAAAACACGGTCTCGAGTTATGCTTGAATGTAGGTTGTTCTAGGATCACTTCTTGATCATAGTTCATCGACCGTGCCTTTGCCTCCTCTTCTCGCTCTCATTTGCGTATGTTAGCCACCATATATGCTAGTCGCTTGCTGCAGCTCCACATCATACCTTTTACCCTTCCTATAAGCTTAAATAGTATTGATCGTGAGGGTGTGAGATTGCTGAGTCCCCGTGACTCACAGATTACTTCCAAAACCAGGTGCAGGGACCGATGATACCGCTCCAAGAGATTCAACTAAGCTCAAGTGGGAGTTCCATGAGGACTCAGGACGATACTACGTGTCTTTTCCAGATGACCAGTAGCGGTGCCCAGTTGGGGCGATCGGGGACTATGTTGCATTTGGGTTTATCTTTATTTTGGTTCCGTAGTCGGACCTTGAGTGTAACTGGATGAATGTAATGACTTATTTATGCATTGTGTGACGTGGCGATTGTACGCCAACTATGTATCTCTTTCCCTTATGTATTACATGGGTTGTTGTGAAGATTACCTCACTTGCGACATTGCTTTCAATGTGGTTATGCCTCTAAGTCATGCTTCGACACGTGGGAGATATAGCCGCATCGAGGGCGTTACAGGTCGCCGGCGTCTCCAGGCCTGGTGCCGCGTGCCTAGAGACGCAGGATGGGATCCCCATCCAGAATGCCTGGAACATCCAACACCTCCGGAAGTTCTACCCATGAAGTAAGGCCCGGTGCCTGTGAAGGTCTCCGCTCGTGACACTCTCATGTAATAATGAGTGGGGCTGTACACGCCCCGGAGTCTCCGGAGAGCCGCCCTCGGGCCTCGGGGGCTCCCTCCCACGTCCTAGTGGCAGCACTTAGCTCTGTGCTGGTGACAAGACTAGACCAGGTGCCGGACACGGCTGTTCATTTGCTTGCTTTCTGTGGTTGGTTTGCGATCTTTCTTAGTGGAATTTGGAGTTCTCGCATTTTGGATTGCCAAGTTGGATTTCCCTCTCGCCTTTTCTCTTGACTGACCGGTCACGGCCAAGGAGGGGCGGCAGTTGCCCGCCGCTCTTCCTCGCGCCTCTCGTGCGCGGGGGCTGGGCAGGTATGTGCGTGCTCGTCGGGCCTATCCCACGCCACGAACATACCTCATCGCAGCCTTGTCCCCCAGGGCCTTGGCTTTTTTTATCCTCGCGAGACGCTCTCCACCTAGCTTGTGGTTGCCGCATCCCCTTAAGTCTGTGCCCCCCGGGTACTGCGACGCGATGCACTAAGCCACGACTAGCTCGCGCCTGAGGACTCGCGCAAGGGAGAATAGGACACTTGACAAAATTTTCTAACGATTCTGCAGCTTCACGATGCCTCCTGAGGCCAGCTACCCCTGAGCCAGCGGTAAGGGGACCTCACGAGATGATGGAGGACGTGCCATCATGGGATGCAAGAATAATTCAAGAATATCGCGGGTATATCAAGCTAAGGTTATCCTACCCTACCCATTTGAAGCATGAACACCGCAGCATAACATCAGAAAAATAAACATAGCATAGCAGCATAAATGTCATAGTTCATTACACGCCCCTACAGGGCCCTCTACTTTCTTTTCAAATGCAGGAAGAAAGGAAAGGTTAAACAAAAGCGGCCCGAGCGACCGCAGCAGCTCACGAGGCCTAGTTCCAAGGGCCTCCCAGACTCAGCTCAGCCCGAACCATCCTCACGCTTCACCGAAGCATGCCAACGAGACGACCCACCACCGTCCTCGAAGCGAGCCTAGCAGCGTGGCGGCTGGTCGTAGCCACCGTTGTTGGTGCTCTCGCTAGAGAGGGAGCCGCCGCCACTGGACGAGCCGTGGCCATTGCCAAGGGCGAGCTCATCCTCAGCGTCGTCACGGTCATCGTCGAGGCCGAGCTCGTTGTCGCCACCGCTGTCTTCGAGGCAGCACCCTACACGGTGACCATCTTCCCCAAACATCCTCACGAAGAGGGTCGCGACGCCATCGTACTTGATGTGGACGGTGCACCTCCCGCTCAGGCCGCGCGCGGGCGAACGGCTGCCAGCCGTTAGTCAGGGCCACGCTGCCCGTGGCGGAGATATCGACCGCAGCCCACGAGGCCTTGCTACAGCAGCCGTTGGCCTGCAGCGAGAGTCCGTCAGGACCCATGGCCGGTAGCTCATCGGCGAAGGAGCACGGAAGCTGGAGCCAGGTACCGGCCGGCCTCTCCGACTACACGATGAACTCCGGGAGCACCTCTGCCGAGTGGAAGCACGGCCGGGGAGGTCGGGTGACCATGGCACACCTCCCCTCCTTGCAAGGGTTGCCTTGCCCCCGGCGACACCCACCACGAGAAGAAGCACTGCCACGACCGGCCGAGGTGTGCCCTCGCCCCCGAGGAGCCGCCGCAGGGGTCGCAACATGTTTGCGGGGGCTGCCTCGCCCCCTCTTAGGCGGCGGCGAGCCAGGTCCCTCCTTGGGGGCCTTCCCTTTCTCAGCAGCGGAGAGCTACCGCATCAGCGCCATGGGTGCTACGGCAAGTCAGCAAGATGGAGAGACCAAGAAGAAGAAGAAGAAGAAGAAGAAGAAGAAGAAGCGGACTGCGACAAGACAAAGTTGAGCAAGGGGGCTCCACCCCTCCCCTCATTTATTGCCAGGAGGAGTCCAACCGCCGGCCCCCACAATCGCATGTAATGATGGTTTTTCTCTACATCCAGCAGAGTCTTGTCAAGTCGAACGGTTTCCAAGGCAGCATGGGGAAGCGGAGGTGCCCACGTCCCATCAATCACCAAGAGTCGACCAAGGCCGCAGGCGGTTGGGGCCCGCGGCGCTCCGCACTTGCCCTTTGGATTCGCCTTGAAGCCAAGTTTGAGTGTGCCTTGGGCCCGGGGGCTACTATCGGCGTCCTAGGAACGAGGCTACCCATACTTGCCTGCGTGCGGCCCATGGTGTTGCTCCATCAACGGCCCGGTACAGCCCAGTTTCATCAACAACAACCCAAGACCCTCATGAGGGACCAAGCCTCGCGAAGCGAACGATGCCAAGACCTCCCTGAGGGGCGGCGTCACCAGGCTAGCTCCCGAGGAGCGGAGATATCAATGCAAGGAGCACCTCACGAGGTTCACTTGACGTGAGCCATGACGACCAAGGCCAGGCAGGCGCCAGCGGGTGCAGTGTACCGGTTTCCCCTTTGGTGCCAAGGGGGAAAGCGCATGCGCGGAGTCTCGAGGAATCAAGCAAAGGTTTCCATATCGGTGCAACAAGACCAAGACTGCCAGGACGCCAGGACAGAGGTCATCGCGGAGCCCACTGCAGCGTCACCACCAGAGCCTTTTGCAGGCGAAGACTACTTTTTTCACGATAGCTTGTACTAGTTATCTCCCTTTGAATTTGGCCGTTGTGGGATCCCTTCCCGCCTACATTTGGGAAGAGGACCAAGGCCACTATAAATAGGGCCTAGCCACCACCATAGAAGAAGAGGGTACATTCCACTCTGACCACCTCACTAGCTCATTGAGCTCAAGAACACCTCACCTCCTGAGGTTGTTCATCGACTGTACTAGTTCATCCTCAGCCCCTCGAGGCAATCCACCACAAAGCTGGAGTAGGGTATTACACGCAAGGTGGCCCGAAACAGGATAAACTACTGTGTCCTTTGTCCCTCGGGTTCGTCGAGCTAGGTTGTAGAATCATTGTGTCGGCCGGTTGGGAAGAGGGAGTTCTTCACACGCACCCCAGTGTTCGAACCTCACAAGGGTCTACGAAACCCTGAATCCGACACTACTTAGTATGAATTTTTGGCTAGCAAAAGATCCTAGGCAAACACAACATTTTGGAGGATCTATAACAATATACCTTCTGTGCAAATATACACAACCATAACTCATTATGTTGTCTTCCTTGTCCAACTTCAACTAATTAGCTCAAGTTTGAATATAATTAATGGGTATTCACAATCATAGAAGATGTCCAGGATAATATATTTGCATCTGAAAGTTCTCTTCCTCATACTAATCATTCATGAATTGCTTGTATGACCAATATTGTGATCGTCAAGATTCACAAGATTTCAGTTTCTAAACCCAATGTGAAGCTACCACTAGGTAAAATATAATTTCAACTTCATGATATTCAATCCATTCAACAATTCACTCATAGGATATAAGTGAAGCACAAGACTAAATGACAAGCTACTCCAAAAAGATATAAGTGAAGATCAAGCAAGTAGTTAAGTAAATAGGTAGCTAATTGTGGACTCTCTCTTATTTAAAAACTTCCAGATCTAAGTATTTTATTAAAACAGCAATCGAAAACAAAATAAAATGACATCCTAATAATAGCACACATCATGTGAAGAAGCAAAAACTTAGGCTCAACCCAGACTAACCGATAATTGTTGATGAAGAAAGGTCGGATGCCTACCGAGGCATCCCTAATCTTAGATGCTTGAGACTTCTTGAAATATGATCTTGGGATACCTTGGGCATCCCCAAGCTTGAGCTTTTGCGTCTCCTTAATTCCTTTTATATCATGGTTTCCCTAAATCTTAAAAACTTCATCCACACAAAACTAAACATGAACCCGTGAGATAAGTTAGTATAAATCAATGCAAAACCATACCATTCTACACTGTAGAAAATCACTAAAAAATTTATGTAAACATAGCATACTCAATGCCTCTGCATATTTAATACTCCTATCCTCAAATAGAAGCATTAAGGAAGCAAACATATGCAAACAATGCAAACATAACAGCAATCTGCCAAAATAGGACAGTCTGTAATGGATGAAGAAGTATCCATACTTATTTAACTCAAAAAATTCTGAACATTTACCACACTGTAGAAAGTCTATCAGAGCTTATTGTGCAAAAATTTCAACATTTTATCACCTTCTGACTTTTCTCAGGAATTTTTGCAACAACGACAAACTTTCTGTTTTGAAATAGCAACTCATATACTTGCAAAATAAGCATGGTAAAGGCTACCCTTGCCACTTTTATTGAAATAAAAGATACAAAACATTAATATAAATAACATCAAGCAAATCCTAGCAAAATAAAATGGCGCTCCAAGCAAAACACATAACATGTGACGAATGAAACTATAGCTCCAAATGAGGTTACCGATAATGTTGGAGACGAAAGAGAGGATGCCTTCTGGGGCATCCCCAAGCTTAGTTGCTTGGATATTCCTTGAATATTAACTTGGAATTCCTTGGGCATCCCCAAGCGGAGGGTCTTGTCACTCCTTATTCTCCTTATATCGATAACTCACCCAGAACTTGAATACTTCAAACCAACTATTTTTATGTGGAAATTCTTCACTCCCCAAAAATAGACAAAGCTCGTTATAAAGTTCAAGGGTGATCAAATAATTACAATATTTGGCTATGACTAGATCGTGAAAAAGTTTGCATTAGAAATCGAGATGACCAACCTTGTTGAAAAGTTCACAAGTAATAGGACAAAGAGAACATAATTTTGTAGCAAATTC
This sequence comes from Triticum dicoccoides, assembly GCF_002162155.2. NCBI lineage: Eukaryota > Viridiplantae > Streptophyta > Magnoliopsida > Poales > Poaceae > Triticum > Triticum dicoccoides. Next base: position 282,335,918 of record NC_041390.1, read on the forward strand.
ATCTACCACTTTGAGCAAAAAATTGGTTCTATCATGTTCATGCTTCTTACAAAATCTATCTTCCCTATAAGGCATGTCTTCACAAAGTCTTGCCACTCCACAAAGATTGACATGATTATAAGAAACATTTTTTTCATGACTAGTGCAATCATCATTAGCATTTTGGATATTCATGGAATTGAACTAACAACATTGCAATCATGCTCATCATTCATGCCAATCATTTTATTGAATTCTGCTTCAATCAATTGAGCACAATTTTCCTTCCCATGATTTTAAAGAAAGACATTATAAAGATGAACGACATGAGACCACCACAAATCCATTTTTAGTTTTCTTTTATAAACCAAACTAGTGATGAAACAAGAAACTAAAAGATTCAATTGCCAGATCTGAAGATATACCTTCAAGTGCTCACCTCCCCGGCAACGGCGCTAGAAAAGAGCTTGATGTCTGATATGTCCATTTTGCATCATGTTTTCTTACTGTTATTTATGTTGTTTTTATCTATAATAATGCTTTTTGGAGTAATTCTAGTGCCTTTTCTCTCATAATATGCAAGGTACACACAAAGAGGGGGAATTCCGGCAACTGGAAATCTGGACCTAGAAAAGCTACATTAGGCCACCTATTCTGCACAACTCCAAACAAGCTGAAAATTAATGGAGTTTTTTTATCAAATAAATGAAGAATATTGGAGCAAATAACTACCAGAGGGAGCCCACCAGGTGGGAACAATCCCACCTGGGCGCGCTAGGAAACCCAGGCGCGCCCTGGAGGGTTGTGCTCACCCAGGCCCACCTCTGGTGCCCATCTTCTGGTATATAAGTCATTTTGACCTAGAAAAAAAATAAGGAGAGGACTTTCGGGACGGAGCACCGCCGTCTCAAGGCGGAACTTGGGTAGGAGCACTTTTGCCTTCCGGCGGAGAGATTCCCCCTGGGGAACTTCCCTCCTGGAGGGGGAAATCATCGTCATCATCATCACCAACAACTCTCCCATCTTGGGGAGGGAAATCTCCATTAAAATCTTCAACAGCACCATCTCATCTCAAGCCCTAGTTCATCTCTTGTGTTCAATCTTGTTACCGGAACTATAGATTGGTGCTTGTGGGTGACTAGTAGTGTTGATTACATCTTGTAGTTGATTACTATATGGTTTATTTGGTGGAAGATTATATGTTCAGATCCAATATGATATTTAATACCCCTCTGATCTTGAGCATGATTATCATTTGTGAGTAGTTACTTTTGTTCTTGAGGTCATGAGAGAAATCATGTTGCAAGTAATCATGTGAACTTGATATGTGTTCGATATTTTGATAGTATGTATGTTGTGATTCCCTTAGTGGTGTCATGTGAACATCGACTACATGACACTTCACCATATTTGGGCCTAAGGGAATGCATTGTGGAGTAGCAATTAGATGATGGGTTGCGAGAGTGACAGAAGCTTAAACCCCAGTTTATGCGCTATTCCGCAAGGGACCAAATGGATCCAAAAAGTTTAATGGTATGGTTATAATTTATTCTTAATACTTTTCTCGTAGATGGGGATGCTTGCGGAAGGGTTAATCATAAGTAGGAGGTCTGTTCAGGTAAGAACAGCACCTAAGCACCCGTCCACCCACATATCAAATTATCAAAGTAGCGAACATGAATCGAACAAACATGGTGAAAGTGACTAGATGAAATTCCCCTGTACCCTCAAGAATGCTTTGCTTATTATAAGAAATCGTTTTGTCCTGTGCTTTCCCTAAAAAGGGTTGGGCTAACTTGCTGCACTTTTGTTACTACTATCGTTACTTGCTCGTTACAAATTACCTTGCTATCAAACTACTCTGCTACTTACAATTTTAGCACTTGCAGACATTAGCTTGCTGAAAACCACTTGTCATTTCCTTCTGCTCCTCGTTGGGTTCGACACTCTTACTTATCAAAAAGAGATACAATTGTTCCCCTATACTTGTGGGTCATCAATGTCTACTACACAACTTGTTCTTGTAGACTTGTGTTGGGCCTCCAAGCGCAGAGTTTTGTAGTACAGTAGCAATTTTTCCTCAAGTGGATGACCTAAGGTTTATCAATCCGTGGGAGGTGTAGGATGAAGATGGTCTCTCTCAAACAACCTTGCAACCAAATAATAAAAAGTCTCGTGTGTACCCAACACACAAAATACAATGGTAATTTGTATAGGTGCACTAGTTCGGCAAGGAGATGGTGATAAAAGAGTAGTAGTGATAATAGATATTGATTTTTTAATAGGAATAATAAAAAACAGCAAGGTAGCAATTGGTAAAACGGAGCACAAACGGTATTGCAATGCTTGAAAATGAGGCATAGGGTCTGTACTTTCGCTAGTGCAATCACTCAATATTGCTAATATAATTGGATCATATAAACATCCCTCAACATCTGATGAAGAATCACTACAAAGTTCCTATCTAGTGGAGAACATAAGAAGAAATTGTTTGTAGCTATTCTTTCCAATCTATCTATCCAAGACTTCGTACTACAATTGATCCCCTATACTTGTGGGTCATCAAGGCTATTTTTTGGCGTTGTTGCCGAGGAGGGAAGCGCCTTTGGTAAGTGGAATTAGGTAAGGAAACATTTATATAGTGTGATGAAATTTATTGTCACTTGTTACTATGGAAAACAATCCTTTGAGGGGTTTGTTCGGGGTATCTTCACCTCGACCGGAACCACAATTAGCTACCCCTCAACCTACTGCACATACTGCAAATATCGAATATGAAATTCCTTCGGGTATGATAGAACAACTGCTAGCTAATCCATATGCAGGAGACGAAACTGAACATCCTGATATGCACTTGATATATGTAGAACAAATTTGTGGATTGTTCAAGCTTGCAGGTTTACCGAGAGATGAAGTTATGAAAAATGTTTTCCCTTTACCTTTGAAGGGAAAGCATTGGCATGGTATAGGCTATGCGATGATATTGGAACTTGGAATTGCAATCGTTTTAATTTGGAGTTCCATCAAAAAAAATTATCCTATGCATCTAGTTCATCGTGATCAAGATTATATATATAATTTTTGGCCTCGTGAAGGAGAAAGTGTCGCTCTAGCTTGGGGGAGGCTTAAGTCAATGTTACATTCATGCCCCAATCATGAGCTCTCAAGAGAAATTATTATCCAGAACTTTTATGCTCAGCTTTCTCGTAATGATCAAACCATGCTTGATACGTCTTGTGTTGGTTCTTTTATGAAGAAGACTATTGAATTCCGGTGGGATATTTTGGAAAGAATTAATCGCAACTCTGAAGATTGGGAACTCGACGAAGGTAAAGAGTCAGGTATTAAGCTTAAGTATGATTGTGTTAAATCTTTTATGGATACCGATGCTTTCCAAAAGTTTAGCACTATATATGGACTTGACTGTGAGATAGTAGCCTCCTTTTGTGAATCATTTGCTACTCATGTTGATCTCCGTAAAGAGAAGTGGTTTAAATATCACCCACCTATTAAAGAAGAAATCAAAGAATCGGTACCAGTTAAAGAAGAAACTATACTTTATAATGTTGATCCAGTTGTTCCTTCTACTTATATTGAGAAACCACCTTTCCCTGTTAGGATAAAGGAACACGCTAAAGTTTCAACTGTGGTCAACGAAAGTTATATTAGAACACCTAAACCTGACGAACAAATTAAAGTGGAACCTAGTATTGCTATGGTTAAAGATCTCGTGGAAGAAGATGTAGATGGGCATGTTATTTACTTCTGTGAAGAAGCAGCTAGAATTGCCAAACCTGATAAAAAGGATAAACATAGACCTGTTGCTGGTATTGGGGAACGCAGTAATTTCAAAACAACTCCTACGCACACGTAAGATCAAGGTGATGCATAGCAACAAGAGGGGATAGTGTTGTCAACGTACCCTCGTAGATCATAAGTGGAAGCGTTATGACAACATGATTGATGTAGTCGTATGTCTTCGCGATCGACCGATCCTAGTACCGAAAGTACGGCACCTCCGCGATTTGCACACGTTCGGCTCGGTGACGTCCCAAGAACTCACGATCCAGCAGAGTGTCGAGGGAGAGCTTCATTAGCACAACGGCGTGATGACGGTGATGATGATGTTACTGGAACAGGGCCTCGCCTAAGCACCACTACGATATGACCGAGGTGGATTATGGTGGAGGGGGGCACCACACACGGCTGGAAACAATCAACTTGTGTGTCCTAGGGTGTCCCCCTGCCCCCGTATATAAAGGAGCAAGGGGGGATGCCGGCCGGCCCTAGTGGCGTGCCAAGGGAGGAGGAATCTTCCTCCTAGTAGGAGTAGGATTCCTCCTTTCCTAGTCCTACTTGGAGGAGAAGGGGAAGAAAGGAAGGCAGAGGAAGAGGAGAAGGAAAGGGGGGGGGCGCGCCCCCCTCCCTACTCCAATACGGAATCCCTATAGGGAGGTGCGCGGCTGCCCCTTGTGGGATGCCTCCCCTCTTCCCTATGGCCCATGAAGGCCCAACTTTCCCCGAGGGGGTTCCGGTAACCCTCCGGCACTCCGGTTTTCTCCGAAATCACCAGGAACACTTATGGCCTCTAAATATATCCGTTCAATATATCAATCTTTATTTCTCGACCATTTCGAGACTCCTCGTCATGTTTGTGATCAAATCCGGGACTCTGAACTATCTTCGGTACATCAGAAACATAAACTCATAATACCGATCGTCGCCGAACGTTAAGTGTGCGGACCCTATGGGTTTGAGAACTATGTAGACATGACCGAGACACGTCTCCGGACAATAACCAATAGTGGAACCTGGATGTTCATATTGGTTCCACATATTCTACGAAGATCTTTATCAATCAAACCGCATAACGATATACGTTGTTCCCTTTGTCATCGGTATGTTACTTGCCCGAGATTCGATTGTCGGTATCTCAATATCTAGTTCAATCTCGTTACCGGCAAGTCTCTTTACGCATTCCGTAATGCATCATCCCGCAACTAACTCATTAGTCACATTGCTTGCAAGGCTTATAGTGATGTTCATTACCGAGAGGGCCCAGAGATACGTCTCCGATACTCGGAGTGACAAATCCTAATCTCGATCTATGCCAACTCAACAAACACCATCGGAGACACCCGTAGATCATCTTTATAGTCACATAGTTATGTTCTGACGTTTGATAGCACACAAAGTGTTCCTCCAGTATTCGGAAGTTGCATGATCTCATAGTCATAGGAACATGTATAAGTTATGGAGAAAGCAATAGCAACAAACTAAACGATCATCTTGCTAAGCTAGCGGATGGGTCAAGTCAATCACATCATTCTCTAATGATGTGATCCTGTTAATAAATGACAACTCATGTCTATGGTTAGGAAACATAACCATCATTGATTCAACGAGCTAGTCAAGTAGAGGCATACTAGTGACACTTTGTCTATGTATTCACACATGTACTAAGTTTCCGGTTAATACAATTCTAGCATGAATAATAAACATTTATCATGATATAAGGAAATATAAATAACAACTTTATTATTGCCTCTAGGGCATATTTCCTTCAGTCTCCCACTTGCACTAGAGTCAATAATCTAGATTACGTTGTAATGATTCTAACACCCATGGAGTCTTGGTGCTGATCATGTTTTGCTCGTGAGAGAGGCTTAGTCAACGGGTCTGCAACATTTAGATCTGTATGTATCTTGCAAATCTCTATGAATCCCTCCTTGACTTGATCGCGGATGGAATTGAAGCGTCTCTTGATGTGCTTGGTTCTCTTGTGAAATCTGGATTCCTTTGCCAAGACAATTGCACCGGTATTGTAACAAAAGATTTTCATTGGACCCGATGCACTAGGTATGACACCTAGATTGGATATGAACTCCTTCATCCAGACTCCTTCATTCGCTGCTTTCGAAGCAGCTATGTACTCCGCTTCACATGTAGATCCCACCATGACGCTCTGCTTGGAACTGCACCAACTGACAGCTCCACCATTTAATAAAAACACGTATCCAGTTTGTGACTTAGAGTCATCCGGATCAGTGTCAAAGCTGGCATCAATGTAACCGTTTACGACGAGCTCTTTGTCACCTCCATATACGAGAAACATATCCTTAGTCATTTTCAGGTATTTCAGGATGTTCTTGACCGCTGTCCAGTGATCCACTCCTGGATTACTTTGGTACCTTCCTGCTAAACTGATAGTAAGGCACACATCAGGTCTGGTACACAGCATTGCATACATGATAGAGCCTATGGCTGAAGCATAGGGAACACCTTTCATTTTTTCTCTATCTTCTGTAGTGGTCGGGCATTGAGTTTGACTCAATTTCACACCTTCTAACACAAGCAAGAACCCTTTCTTTGCTTGATCCATTTTGAACTTCTTCAAAACTTTATCAAGGTATGTGCTTTGTGAAAGTCCAATTAAGTGTCTTGATCTATCTCTATAGATCTTGATGCCCAATATATAATCAGCTTCACCGAGGTCTTTCATTGAAAAATTCTTATTCAAGTATCCTTTTATGCTATTCAGAAATTCAATATCATTTTCGATCAATAATATGTCATCTACATATAATATCAGAAATGCTACAGAGCTCCCACTCACTTTCTTGTAAATACCAGCTTCTCCAAAAGTCTGTATAAAACCATATGCTTTGATCACACTATCAAAGCGTATATTCCATCTCCGAGAGGCTTGCACCAGTCCATAAATGGATCGCTAGAGCTTGCACACTTTGTTAGCACCTTTTGGATCGACAAAACCTTCTGGTTGCATCATATACAACTCTTCTTTAAGATATCCATTAAGGAATGCAGTTTTGACATCCATTTGCCAAATTTCATAACCATAAAATGCGGCAATGCTAACATGATTCGGATGGACTTAAGCATCGCTATGGGTGAGAAGGTCTCATCGTAGTCAACTCCTTGAACTTGTCAAAAACCTTTTGCAACAAGTCGAGCTTTGTAGACAGTAATATTACCGTCAGCGTCAGTCTTCTTCTTGAAGATCCATTTATTCTCTATGGCCTGTCGATCATCGGGCAAGTCAACCAAAGTCCACACTTTGTTCTCATACATGGATCCTATCTCAGATTTCATGGCCTCAGGCCATTTTGCGGAACCTGGGCTCATCATTGCTTCCTCATAGTTCGTAGGTTTGTCATGGTCAAGTAACATGACTTCCAGAACAGGATTACCGTGCCACTCTGGTGCAGATCTTACTCTGGTTGACTGGTAGGACTAGGGTTCCTACCGGCCCTACTCCGTAGGTTATATGGGCATGATCGCGAGGGTTGAGGGCGAGGACGGCGGCTCCGGCGTGTTGGTGTCGTCACGAGGGAGAAGAAGGGCGGCGGCTAGGGCAAGCTGTGGCTAGGGTTTCCGGCTCCTCTGGAGCCGGGCAATATGATAGAACTATCTTTATTTCTTAATTCCAAAAGGTATCTTACAATCTAATATTTATAACCTGAAAAACAACTAGCCTAAGATAACTTGTGGGCCAAGCCCTTAATCTACTGCCCAGCGGGCCTCCTCCGGTTGTATTGTAAACCGGTCATAACATCTCTCCCCGCCTGCACAAACAGCTCGTCCTCGAGCTGAAAGTCTGGATAGTGGTGGCGGAAATCCTCACGTGGCTCCCAAGTAGCCTCCTCCACCGGAAGGCCCGCCCACTGAATCAAGACGAACCACACCCCACGGCGAAGTTGCGCCTTCAACACCTTCTCTGGCTCCGGAAGAAGACGTTCGTTGGCGGTCGGAGGAAGCGCTAGTGGAGCCGCCGGTGGCTCTCCATGAAAAGGCTTGAGCAGCCCCACATGAAACACATCGTGGATGCGAGCGTCGGCCGGAAGCTGAAGGCAATAGGCCACCTGCCATATGCGCTCCAAGATGGCGAAGGGGCCTGCGTAGCGAGGACCGAGCTTGCGCTTCGCGCGCGGGTTGAGTGATTGCATAGAGCGCTGGAGAAGACGCAGCCACACCCAATCACCCACCGCGAACTCCGCCTCGTGATGGTGGTCGTTGTAGTAATGCTTCGCCAGCTGCTGAGCCTAAAGTAGACGCTGCGGACCTCAGCAAGCATCTCGTCACGGGTGCGAATAAGGTCGCCTGCGGCCTCCGTCCTAGCCGTTGCCGGGTCCACCGGCAAGATAGGTGGAGGGGGCCGTCCGTAGACCACCTCAAATGGTGTGGCATGCAGGGCAGAGTGATAGGAGGTGTTGTAGCAGTACTCCGCCCAGGCGAGCCAATCCACCCAAGCGCGAGGCCGATCACCTGTAACACAGCGTAAATACATGGCGATCACCTTGTTAACCACCTCAGATTGGCCGTCCGTCTGGGGGTGGAAGGCCGTGCTGAAGCGGAGCTTAACGTCCGCCATCTTGAAGAGATCGCGCCAGACATGGCCTGTGAACACCGTGTTGCGATCACTGACGATCGAAGCAGGAAACCCGTGCATACGGACAATACCGTCGAAGAAGGCACGAGCCACTGACGCAGCGGTGTAGGGATGCCCCAGCGCAATGAAATGAGCATATTTAGAAAAGCGGTCGACCGCCGTGAGAATGACTGACTTGCCTCCCACCTTGGGAAACCCCTCGATGAAGTCCATGGAGATATCGGCCCAGACCTGAGATGGCACATCCAAGGGATGAAGAAGACCAGCTGGCCGTAGCGTCTCCGTCTTGTTGCGCTGACATGTCGCACAAGAGTGCACCCAATCACGAACGAGGGCACGATCACCAGGAATGTAGAAGTAAGCGCGGAGACAATGGAGGGTTTTCTGCACACCCTCATGGCCAGCTGAGTGGGCTAGCAGCAAGACCTGGTGACGGAGATCATCATGGGCTGGAACGAAGAGACGGTGCCCATGGACAAGCAGACCATCGGAGAGGCGCTATGGCTCCTCCAGTTCGCCGGCCGCCAGCTGCTGCTGCTACAGGAGAACCGCGTCGGCGTCGGTCGCGGTGGCCCGGCGAATGTCGTCGAAGAGGCCGAAAGTCGTCCCTGAGCGGATGCAGAGTGCCCGCCCCTCGGAGTCGCCAGTGATGGAATCGAGGTCGGCATCGCGGTGGGATAAGGCATCAGCCACGGTGTTAAGACGACCCAGGTGGTACTCGACGGAGAAATCAAAGCCGAAGAGCTTGCTAATCCACTGATGTTGTGGCACGGTCGAGAGCCTCTGATCTAGCAAAAACTTGAGGTTGTAGTGGTCCGTGCGAATCTGGAAAGACCGGCCCCACAGATAGGGCCGCCAATGGCGCACTGCCTGCACCAAGCCAATGAGCTCCTGCTCGTAGGCCGTGAGCTTGAGATGGCGCAGGGCGAAGGGCCAGCTGAAGAAGGCAAGAGGGCCATCGCCCTGATGAAGCATAGCGCCGAACCCCCCACCGAGGCATCACAGTCCACAATGAACGGCCGGTTAGAGTCCGGCATCTGAAGAACGGGTCCCATCGTGAGGGCCCCCTTGAGGGCCTCAAAAGCTGTCGTCGCCTCCGCATCCCAGGCGAAAGCGTCGTGGCGCAACAACCGCGTGAGTGGTGAAGCGATGCCACCAAACTCCCGGATGAACTTCCGGTCGTAGCCAGCAAGGCCGAGAAACCCGTGAAGAGCCCGCGGAGAATGGGGCGTCGGCCAGGCAGCGACGGCAGCCACCTTGTCGGCGTCCATAGCGACCCCGTCAGCCGAGATGACGTGGCCCAAGTAGGCCACCGAAGGCGTCCCGAACGAGCACTTCGAGCGCTTAAGATGGAGATGGTGCGCCCGAAGCTCGTTGAAGACGATGGCGACGTGTTGTAGGTGCTTTGCCTAAGACGCACTATAGATCAGAATATCATCAAAGAAAACAAGCACAAACAGGCGTAAGTAGGGCCGAAGGATGTCGTTCATCAGAGCCTGGAAGGTCACCGGGGCGTTGGTGAGGCCCAAGGGCATCACCAAGAACTCTAAGTGTCCGTGATGAGTCCAAAACGCCGTCTTGGCGATGTCATCAGGGTGCATGCGCACCTGGTGGTACCCCGACCGGAGGTCGAGTTTGGTGAAGAAGCATGCCCCGTGGAGCTCATCAAAGAGCTCATCAACCACCGAAATAGGGAACTTGTCCTTAAGTGTGACAGCATTAAGGGCACGGTAGTCGATGCAGAAACGCCATGTGCCGTCTGACTTGCAGATGAGAAGCATCGACACGATAAATGGCGAAGTGGAGAGTCGGATGATGCCTGCCGCGAGCATGAGCGCACACTGCCGCTCCAACTCATCCTTCTGCAACTGTGGGTAGCGGTAAGGCCGTACCGCCACCGGCGGAGAGCCTGGCAGAAGATGTATACGGTGATCGTACGCGCGGGTGGGCGGCAGCCCCTGTGGCTCGGTGAAGATGTCAGTGTGCTGTTATAGGAGGCTCTCCAATAGTGGGTGCTCGTCTGTGGCGGTGGTCGCGGCTAGCTGGAGTGGAGGGGTAGGTGCGGCACCCCCAATGCCGGTCCACCGAATGCGGTGGCCCAACCGCCAGAAGGTCATCATCAGTGCATCGAAATCCCAGAGAATAGGACCAAGAGTGCGCAAGAAGTTGACACCGAGGATGAAGTCGAAGCAGCCCAAGTCGATGCCAGCGCAGGTGATGGTGAAGTGCTCGTCGCCGATAGTGATGGGCACGTCACGGGCGAGCCCGTGGCAGCGGAGACGGTCGCCATTAGCGACTGTGACTCGCAACTGCTCACCGCTGGTTGGCTGTAATGCGAGGCGCCGCATGGTGGTCTCCAGCAGGAAGTTATGCGTGGACCCTGTGTCCACTAGGGCCACCAGGCGCTCGCCCTGGATCATGACCGGTAAGAGCATCGTCCGTTCATCACGGATGCCGGCCAGCTCGTGTAGGGACACCACGAGGGCAGTGGCCGGGGCGGGCGCGGGTGCCGCTGCGGGCTCCGCAAGGGATGGAGCGCCGAGGCCATCCTCCAGTGTCTCCTCCTCAGACTCGTCAGTCGTCTCCAAGTAGAAGAGGCAGGGACAAACATGGCCCGGTGCATAGGGTGCATCACAGTTGAAGCACAAGCCCAGTCGCCGGCGTTCCAGCTGTTCCGCCTGAGTGAGGCGCCTGAACGGCCGCGTCGGTGCTGGGGTGGGTGTCGGGGCAGCTGTAGACGACGCCGGTGCTGTCGGAGACGGCCGGGGAGGTTGTCGGCCCCCACGTGGTGCGGATGGACGCGTCACGGCTTGGGCGCGCTGCTCGAATGCCCGGGCATAGTACATGGATGTTTGAAGGTCTTGGGGCCCCTTCATCTCGACGTCCACACGGATGTGGTCGGGAAGGCCGCCTATGAAAAGCTTCGCCCGCTATAAGGCCGTCACACCGGGCGCGTGGCACGCCAGGGCCTAGAAGCGTTCGGCGAAGTCCTGCACCATGGAGGTGAACGGCAGGCGGCCCAACTCGGCCAAACGGCTCCCACGGACTGGTGGCCCAAAACAAAGAAGGCACAACTCTCGGAAACGATCCCACGGGGGCATGCCGCCCTCATCCTGCTCGAGGGCGTAGTACCATGTCTGGGCGGCCCCGCAGAGATGGTAGGAAGCCAGCCAAGTGTGCTCCGACGCGGGCGTGCGCTGTCCGTGGAAGAACTGGTCACGCTGGTTAAGCCAGTTAAGCGGGTCGTCGGAGCCGTCGTATGTGGCGAATTCGATCTTGGCGAACTGGGGCGGCTGCTAGTGTGGCGCGCCCTGGCCCACTGTCTCGGCGGTGCGGAGGGCGGATGATGGCGCGCGGTCCATGGTGGAAGGCCCGGTGTAGTCCCCGGTGGCGCCCGACGCCTCGGGCTGCAACGGAAAACCGGACGGTGGACGGGCCTCCGGGTAGGCCGATGGCTGCCCGTGAAGCCAGCTGGGGAGTGGCGATGGTGACGACAGAAAGCGGACCTCCTGGATCGGAAGTCCGCTCGGCGAAGACCGGCCCAGGTTAGGGCTGGGTGGGGCCGGTGGAGGAACCTGCTCCGGGGCCGCTGGAAGAGATGGCGTGGCGGAAGATGGCGCGTCCGGCACGGTCCAGGTGGGCCACTGCGGGCCCGTGGTGGCGGCGAGTGGCACGGTTGCCGGCGCGATATGCGGCGGCCACTGTGGCCAAGGCGGCGGTGCGGCCACCGGGGCGGGGAGCGCCGGGTAGCCTCCGGTGATGGCCCCCGGTACCGAGTACCACGGTAGCGCCTGCTGACCCGCGGCCATTGCTGGATGGAGTGGCGGAGGCGGCCCGTACGGACTGGTCAGGTAGAGGCGAATGCCCTGGACCGCGGCGATGAGGTCGTTGAGGACGCCAACCATTGCCTCCGGTGTGAACTGCTGCGGCTGCGGGGGAGGTGACGGCGGCAGCGTGAGTTGGACGGGGGCTAGTGGCCGCCCGTGGCCCAGCGCGGTGCCGGGTGCCGGGATGGTCGGCGCCGAGAGCGACGCCGGGGCACCCGCCGAGAGCGAGGCCATGACGCCCGGCGCGGAAGCGGCGGCGGTGGAGGAGTTGGCAGGCAGCGGCGGTGGTGGCGGCGGTGGCGGAATTGGTGGTGAAGACATGGTCGAAACCCGGGTACCTGATACCGAATTGGTAGGACTAGGGTTCCTACCGGCCCTACTCTATAGGTTATATGGGCAGGATCGCGAGGGTTGAGGGCGAGGACGACGGCTCCGGCGTGTTGGCGCTGTCGCGAGGGAGAAGAAGGGAGGCGGCTAGGGCAAGCTGCGGCTAGGGTTTCTGGCTCCTCTAGAGCCGGGCAATATGATAGAACTATCTTTATTGCTTAATTCCAAAAGGGTATCTTACAATCTAATATTTATAACCTGAAAAACGACTAGCCTAAGATAACTTGTGGGCCAAGCCCTTAATCTACTGCCCAGCGGGCCTCCTCCGGTTGTATTGTAAATCGGTCATAACATTGACCTATGAGGTTCGGTAGTAACTTGATCAGAAGTTTCATGATCATCATCATTAGCTTCCTCACTTACTGGTGTAGGAATCACTAGAACTGATTTCAGTGATGAACTACTTTCCAATAAGGGAGCAGGTACAATTACCTCATCAAGTTCTATTTTCCTCCTACTCACTTCTTTCGAGAGAAACTCCTTCTCTAGGAAGGATCCATTCTTAGCAACGAATATCTTGCCTTCAGATCTGTGATAGAAGGTGTACCCAATAGTTTCCTTTGGGTATCCTATGAAAACACATTTTTATGATTTGGGTTCGAGCTTATCAGGTTGAAGTTTCTTCACATAAGCATCACAGCCCCAAACTTTAAGAAACGACAATTTGGGTTTCTTGCCAAACCACAGTTCATAAGGTGTCGTCTCAATGGATTTAGATTGTGCCCTATTTAATGTGAATGCAGCTGTCTCTAAAGCATAACCCCAAAACGATAGCAGTAAATCAGTGAGAGACATCATAGATCGCACCATATCTAATAAAGAGCGGTTACGACGTTCAGACACACCATTACGTTGTGGTGTTCCAGGTGGCGTGAGGTGCGAAACTATTCCGTGTTGTTTCAAATGAAGTCCAAACTCATAACTCAAATATTCACCTCCACGACCAGATCACAGAAACTTGATTTTCTTGTTACGATGATATTCCACTTCACTCTAAAATTCGTTGAACTTTTCAAATGTTTCAGACTTATGTTTCATTAAGTAGATATACCCATATCTGCTCAAATCATTTGTGAAGGTGAGAAAATAACGATATCCGCCGCGAGCTTTAATGTTCATTGGACCACATACATCAGTATGTATGATTTCCAATAACTCTGTTGCTCGCTCCATTGTTCCGGAGAACGGAGTTTTAGTCATCTTGCCCATGAGGCATGGTTCGCAAGTACCAAGTGATTCATAATCAAGTGATTCGAGAAGTCCATCAGAATGGAGTTTCTTCATGCGCTTTACACCAATATGACCTAAACGGCAGTGCCACAAATAAGTTGCACTATCATTATCAACTCTGCATCTTTTGGCTTCAATACTATGAACATGTGTATCACTACTATCAAGATTTACTAAAAATAGACCACTCATCAAGGGTGCATGACCATAAAAGATATTACTCATATAAATAGAACAACCATTATTCCCTGATTTAAATGAATAACCGTCTCGCATCAAACATGATCCAGATATAATGTTCATGCTCAAAGCTGGCACCAAATAACAATATTTAGGTCTAAAACTAATCCTGAAGGTAGATGTAGAGGTAGCGTGTCGACGGCGATCACATCGACTTTCGAACCATTTCCCACGCGCATCGTCACCTTGTCCTTAGCCAATCTTCGCTTAATCTGTAGCCCCTGTTTCGAGTTGCAATTGTTAGCAACTGAACCAGTATCAAATATCCAAGCACTACTGCGAGCATTAGTAAGGTACACATCAATAACATGTATATCAAATATACCTTTCACTTTGCCATCCTTCTTTTCCGCCAAATACTTGGGGCAGTTCCGCTTCCAGTGACCAGTCCCTTTGCAATAGAAGCACTTAGTCTTAGGCTTAGGTCCAGACTTGGGTTTCTTCAATTGAGCATCAACTAGCTTGTTGCTCTTCTTAAAGTTCCCCTTCTTCCATTTACCCTTTTTCTTGAAACTGGTGGTCTTGTTGACGATCAACACTTGATGCACCTTCTTGATTTTTACCTCCGCAGCCTTTAGCATTGCGAAGAGCTCAGGAATCGTCTTATCCATCCCTTGCACATTATAGTTCATCACGAAGCTCTTGTAGCTTGGTGGAAGTGATTGAAGAACTCTGTCAATGACACTATCACCGGGAAGATTAACTCCCAGTTGAGTCAAGTGGTTTTGGTACCCACACATTCTGAGTATATGTTCACAGACAGAACTATTCTCCTCCATCTTGCATCTGTAGAACTTATTGGACACTTCATATCTCTCAATCCGGGCAATTGCTTGAAATATTAACTTCAACTCCTAGAACATCTCATATGCTCCATGACGTTCAAAACGTCGTTGAAGTCCCGGTTCTAAGCCGTAAAGCATGGCACACTGAACTATCGAGTAGTCATCAGCTTTGCTCTGCCAGGTGTTCACAACATCTGGCGTTGCTCCTGCAGCGGGTTTGTCACCTAGCGGTGCTTCTAGGAAATAATTCTTCTATGCAGCAATGAGGATAATCCTCAAGTTACGGACCCAGTACGTGTAGTTGCTACCATCATCTTTCAACTTAGCTTTCTCTAGGAACGCATTAAAATTCAACGGAACAATAGCACGAGCCATCTATCTACAACAACATAGACATGCAAAATACTATCAGGTACTAAGTTCATGATAAATTAAAGTTCAATTAATCAAATTACTTAAGAACTCCCACTTAGATAGATATCTCTCTAATCATCTAAGTGATCACGTGATCCATATCAACTAAACCATGTACGATCATCACGTGAGATGGAGTAGTTTTCAATGGTGAACATCACTATGTTGATCATATATACTATATGATTCACGCTCAACCTTTCGGTATCAGTGTTCTGAGGCCATATCTGCATATGCTAGGCTTGTCAAGTTTAACCTGATTATTCTGCGTGTGCAAAACTGGCTTTCACCCGTTGTATGTGAGCGTAGAGCTTATCACACCCGATCATCACGTGGTGTCTCGGCACGACGAACTGTAGCAACGATGCATACTCAGCGAGAACACTTATACCTTGAAATTTAGTGAGAGATCATCTTATAATGATACTGCCGAGCTAAGCAAATTAAGATGCATAAAGGATAAACATCACATGCAATCAATATAAGTGATATGATATGGCCATCATCATCTTGTGCCTTTGATCATCTCATACAATAAAATTTAGCATCATGTCTTGACCATATCACATCACAACATGCCCTGCAAAAACAAGTTAGACATCCTCTACTTTGTTGTTACAAGTTTTACGTGGCTGCTACGGGCTGAGAAAGAACTGTTCTTACCTACGCATCAAAAACCACAATGCAGTATAGTGATTGCTTTTTGATCTTCAGACAGAACCCTGTTCATTGAATCCGATTCAACTAAACTTGGAGAAACAGACACCCACCAGCCACCTGTGTGCGAAGCACGTCGGTAGAACCAGTCTTGCGTAAGCGTACGCGTAATGTCGGTCTGGGCCGCTTCATCCAACAATACCGCCGAATCAAGAATCAACTAGTGACGGCAAGCAATATGTATATACCCACGCCCACAACTCCTTTGTGTTCTACTCGTGCATATAGCATCTACGCATAAACCTTGCTCGGATGCCACTGTTGGGGAACACGGTAATTTCAAAAAAAAAATCCTACGCACACGCAAGATCATGGTGATGCATGGCAACGAGAGGGGAGAGTGTTGTCTACGTACCCTCGTAGACCATAAGCGGAAGCATTATGACAACGCGGTTGATGTAGTCGTACGTCTTCACGATCGACAGATCCTAGTACCGAAAGTACGGCACCTCCGCGATCTGCACACGTTCGGCTCGGTGACGTCCCATGAACTCACGATCCAGCAGAGTGTCGAGGGAGAGCTTCGTCGGCATGACGGCATGATGATGGTGAAGATGATGTTACCGAAATAGGGGTTCACCTAAGCACCACTACGATATGACCGAGGTGGATTATGGTGGAGGGGGGCACCGCACACGGCTGGAAACAATCAACTTGTGTGTCCTAGGGTGCCCCATGCCCCGTATATAAAGGAGCAAGGGGGAGGCCGGCCGGCCCTAGTGGCGCACCAAGGGAGGAGGAATCCTCCTCCTCATAGGAGTAGGATTCCTCCTTTCCTAGTCCTACTAGGAGGAGAAGGGGAAGGAAGGAAGGGAGAGGAAGAGGAGAAGGAAAGGGGGGCGCGCTCCCCTCCCTAGTCCAATTTGGACTCCCTATAGGGAGGGGGCGCGGCTGCCCCTTGTGGGCTGCCTCCCCTCCGACACTCCAATTTTCTTTGAAATCACCCGGAACACTTCCGATGTCTGAATATAGCCATCCAATATATCAATCTTTATGTCTCGACTATGTCGAGACTCCTCGTCATGTTCGTGATCAAATCTGGGACTCCGAAGTATCTTCGTTACATCAAAACACATAAACTCATAATACCGATCGTCACCGAATGTTAAGTGTGCGGACCCTACGGGTTCGAGAACTATGTAGACATGACGGAGACACGTCTCCGGTCAGTAACCAAGAGCGGAACCTGGATATTCATATTGGTTCCCACATATTCTACGAAGATCTTTATAGGTCAAACCGCATAATGATATACGTTGTTCCCTTTGTCAGCGGTATGTTACTTGCCCAAGATTCGATCGTCGGTATCTCAATAACTAGTTCAATCTCGTTACTGGAAAGTCTCTTTACTCGTTTAATGCATCATCCCGCAACTAAGTCATTAGTCACGTTGCTTGCAAGGCTTATAGTGATGTGCATTATCAAGAGGGCCCAGAGATACCTCTTCGATACTCGGAGTGACAAATCCTAATCTCGATCTATGCCAACTCAACAAACACCATCGGAGACACATGTAGAGAATCTTTATAGTCACCCAGTTACGTTATGAAGTTTGATAGCACACAAAGTGTTCCTCCGGTATTCGGGAGTTGCATGATCTCATAGTCATAGGAACATGTATAAGTTATGGACAAAGCAATAACAACAAACTAAATGATCATCTTGCTAAGCTAATGGATGGGTCAAGTCAATCACATCTCTAATGATGTGATCCCGTTAATCAAATGACAACTCGTGTCTATGGTTAGGAAACATAACCATCATTGATTCAACAAGCTAGTCAAGTAGAGGCATACTAGTGACACTCTGTTTGTCTATGTATTCACAAATGTGCTAAGTTTCCGGTTAATACAATTCTAGCATGAATAATAAACAGTTATAATGATATAAGGAAATATAAATAAGACCTTTATTATTGCCTCTAGGGCATATTTCCTTCAGCTGGCATGCTCGTTGTCTCAGATAAAATAGGAGATCACTATTATCATGGTTTATGTGACATAGGTGCTAGTGTGAGTGCTATTCCTTATTCCTTATCTCAAGAAATTATGAATGACATAGCACCTGCTAAGATAGAAGACATAGATGTTACTATTAAACTTGCTAATAGAGACACTATCTCACCAATTGGGATTTTTAGAGATGTTGAAGTCTTGTGTGGGAAAATAAAATACCCTACTAATGTTCTTGTTCTTGGTTCCCCACAAGATGACTTTTGTCACATTATCTTTGGTAGACCTTTCTTGAACACCTTAATGCTAAAATAGATTGTAAGAAACAACTTATCGGTGTTAGTTTTGGTGATGAATCTCATGAGTTTAATTTTCCAAGTTTAGTGGAAAGCTTCATGAAAAGGAATTTCCTAGTGAGGATGAAATAATTAGTCTTGCTTCTATTGCTGTACCACCTACTGATCCACTAGAACAATATCTGCTAGACCATGAAAATGATTTACATATGCATGAAGGAAATGAAATAGATAATATTTTCTTTGAACAATGTCCTCTGCTTAAACACAATATGCCTATTGAAAATCTAGGAGGTCCTCCTCCACCTAAAGGTGATCCTGTGTTTGAACTAAAACAATTGCCAGACACTTTGAAATATGCTTATCTTGATGAAAAGAAGATATATCCTGTTATTATCAGTGGTAACCTTTCAGAACATGAAGAAGAAAGATTATCGAAAGTTCTAAGGAAGCACCGAGCTACGATATACTCTTGATGATTTAAACGGCATTAGTCCCACTCTATGTCAGCACAAAATTAATATGGAACCTGATGCTAAACCCGTTGTTGATCACCAACGTCAGTTAAATCCGAAGATGAAAGAAGTGGTAAGAACGGAAATATTAAAACTTCTGGAAGTAGGTATAATCTATCCTATAGCTGATAGTAGATGGGTAAGTCATGTTCATTGTGTCCCTGAGAAAGGATGTATAACTGTTGTTCCTGATGATAAGAATGAACTTATTCCACAAATAATTGTTAGAGGCTATAGAATGGTAATTGATTTTAGAAAATTAAACAAAGCAACTAGAAAAGATCATTACCCTCTGCCTTTTATTGATCAAATGCTTGAAAGATTGTCTAAGCACACACATTTTTGCTTCCTTGATGGATATTCTGGTTTTTCGCAAATACCTGTTTCTCGACCTGGTCAAGAAAAGACCACTTTTACTTGTCCCTTTGGAACTTATGCGTATAGACGTATGCCTTTCAGTTTATGTAATGCACCTGCTACTTTTCAAAGATGTATGATGGCTATATTCTCTGACTTTTATGAAAAGATTGTTGAGGTGTTCATGGATGACTTCTCTGTTTATGGGAAGTATTTTGATGATTGTTTAAGCAATCTTGATCGAGTTTTGCAGAGATGTGAACAAACAAATATTGTCTTGAATTGGGTGAAGTGCCATTTTATGGTTAATGAAGGCATTGTCTTAGGTCATAAAATTTCTGAAATAGGTATTGAAGTGGACAAAGCTAAGGTTGATGCAATTGAGAAAATGCCATGTCCTAAATATGTAAAAGGTATTCGTAGTTTCTTAGGTCATGCTGGTTTCTATAGGAGATTTATCAAAGACTTTTCTAAAATTTCCAGGCCTATTACGAATCTTTTGCAGAAGTATATTCCTTTTGTTTTTGATGATGATTGTTTAGAGGCCTTTGAAACACTCAAGAAAGCCTTAATTTCTGCACCTATTGTTCAACCACCTGATTGGAACTCGCCTTTTGAAATTATGTGTCACTACTGCAGGATGCTGCTAACGCGACACTAATATCAGAGACCCTTCGATGAAACTGTGTGCGATGCCATAACCGCAAACGGTGGTATAAGAAAACCATCAAAAAAGGTACAAAACATTTGCGATGGAGGATGCATCAAACACGGTTCAGATTTTAGTTGCATGTGCGATGCAAGGCATACGGTTCAGCTCAGTTAACTGTTTGCGATGAGGAGGAACAAAAGAAACGGGCAGCCAGATGAAGGTGTGTGCGATATACAGCATACGGTTCACTCGGATGAACTGTTTGTGATTAGGCAACACAAAAGAAACGGGCAGCCAGATGAAGGTGTGTGCGATATACGGCATGCGGTTCACTCGGATGAACTATTTGCGTTGAGGCAAGAGAACAGAAACGGTTCAACATAACAAGATGTTTGTGATACATCGCAAATAGGTCCGTAATCAGAAATGTTTGTGAATACCGATAGTAACAGAAACAGCTCCCTAGTGTGGTCCATGTTCATCTGATCATCATCCCCTTCTTGTGCTAGCTCGATGTTCCTTCTATGCTAAGTTCCCATTAATTGATGGCGTTTTATGAACACGCCACTGTTTCCTACCATTCCCTCACATGTTTCCCGCCACCCAGCGATATTGTGCATGGGCGGCGCACGACGCAAGGAGGCAACAAGCGCAGCCTGTAGCACATCCACCTTTTCCAAGCATGCCAACCCACCAAAGCACCACCACTGCCATCAACCTTGTCGATGAGGAAAACGAGCAGGCGCCACGGCCCGTCGAGGCCGAGGCGCTCCCCGGCAGCGTGATGGATGACATCGTGATGCGCATCATCGCCAAGATTGAGCAGACCTTTGGCGCATCGCGCTTGAGCACCACGGATCAAGATAGGCATGTCAGCGCCGACAGGCTGCAGCTTGCCGCACAACATGATCGATGGCGCGCCGCAGAGCAAGCTAGGCGCGTCTGTGCCGATAGACTACGGCTCGCCGCATGGAGAGACCGTTGGAGTGTCGTAGAGCTAGAGGCGCGGCACGCCGCACAGCAAGAGCGGATCCATCAACGCTTGCCTGCTGTCGACACGACGTCGCTGCTGGGTACACGTCCGGTCCGTACCCCCATTCCTCGCCAGGAGTGGGCAGAGGCCCTCAGTGCCATACTTGCACCAGAGGCCGGCCGTGCCGTACTTGCACCAGACACCCGACGCGTCGTTCGCATGGGTGCCGCCGTTTGCCTTGGCCGCGGCTCGCTGGATGCCAACACGCTGGTTCATAGGCTCGACCGCCTCCTTGGCCCAGGTGTCCACCTGGGCGCAGTAGAGGAACATGGCCATCCCATCCTCGAGCTAGTGAGCTCTGATGAAATAGCCAACTTGGAGCTCGAGATCGCTCTCCAGATGTACCACGAGCATGTCGACCGCTTGTACGAACGCCCGCACGAGTTCAGGCAGATCCAAGAGCTACCGTACGCAAGGGCTGCTGGTCATGGTCTCATGGACGCGTTTTATTTTGAAAAGTCGTTTCGGTGTGGATAGCTATGTATTCACATCAATCATAGTATTGCTCTATTTACTGCTCTGTTTCAATGTGTGTACTCTCTTTTCCATTCTTATATGTTCTGTTTCAATGTGTGTGTATACGCTTTCCATTATGTATATGTGGATGATAACAGCTAGATTCAAATAGTATACAAAAATAGATAGAAAATGGAATTCATAATATATATATATATATTAAATGTTCGTTAGTTCATCACAGAATATCTATATATAATATCATCACATATACATGATGATACTTAACTACTAGGTACAATGCATAAAATTGAAAACGAACAATACTAAAACTAATAATCCCTCCTGGGGCCAGTATTCCGGCAGCAGCTCCCTGGTGCGCGGCGTCTTCCGAGTGCGGAGGCAGTACTCCGCCTCCATCGCCTCGCAGCGCTTGACGTACCGATATGCCTCTTCCTGGTGGACGCGCGCGGCCGATCTTGCCATTTTGTTGGGCGCCCACTGGACCTCCTGGTTGGTGGCACACTGGAGCTTATCAGCCCACCTCCATGCAGCGACGAGCCGCCCAGTGCCTATGACCTTCCTCACGAAGTACCCGTCTTCGTACACCTCCTCGGCACGATGACGCGCCCGGCCCCAAAGCTCCGCCGCCTCCTTTTTCCAGGCAGCATCACGGGCTTCACAGGTCGCCTAGTACTTGGCTTCCTCCTCCGCCATCTCCTTCTTGAATGCCACTTTCCTGGCTTTCTCAGCCGACGGCAGCGACTTCCACAGACAAACATTGTACTGGCCCCAAAACCAATCCAAAGTTGGGGGTTCGGTGCAACCTCGTCAGGCGGTGCGTAGGGGTCCTCGTTGCTGCTAATCGAGTGAGCGTCCTCGGGGGGCGGTGACTCCTCGTCGGCGCGTGGGCAGACCATCGATGCCATGGCAGAGATTTGAGAGAGAGAGAGAGAGGGCGAGCGAGCGAGGGGAGGATGTAAATGAGAATGCAGGCGGGACGACGTGAGCAAGGTAGTATTTATTGGCGGCCGGAATATAGATCGACGGGGATAGTACACACATCGGTCGCCGAAATTTATGAGTACTCTAGTTTGAATTACACACGATTGCCGCAGCAAAATCCGTGTGTGAACATAATAGCCAAAATCTGTGTGTGAACATAATAGCTAGCGGTTTCCAATGCAGAACCGTGTCTGATTAATGATCCCCGTCATTCACCTACCAAACTTCGAGACGCGAGATAGACTGCCAATCGTGTGGGGGGCGGTTGTCTTGCCAGATCTTTACATTTTCCTTTTTGAACACCAGATATTTACATCATCTGATGATTTTTTTAACTCACACACAAGTACACAAAAATATGATTTTTCAAACCGTTATGGTTAGTCGTTGCATGTAGATGTAGTTCAAATTTGAATTATGGTCATTAAATGGTTAGAAAATCACCTTAATGTCTTTAAAAGGTCAAATGACCCCTGAAATTTTCCAAATTTTCACAAGATAGTTGTATTAGTGCACGTTAAACGTAGAAAAAAATTGAAGGCCGTAAGAGGAAGATATCTCTCGTTCGTCATCAAACATGCATTGTTCCCTCTTGAGACCACGAACCTTCTAGTGAGTTGCTCCGGTTTGTGAGGGGTGTGTGTCCAAACTTTCATCAAACAGGCCAATTTTTTTACCACATCATCTTGGTGGCATGACATTAAATCAAGCAAGGTTTCATGTTTTTCTGATCATTTTTTAATTCTTTGGAATTAAAATGCCATGCTACTCCATGCATGTGTGCCCATGCCTTGAGACCAATATGTTTGAAAATTCCTTCTAATTTACTGCACATGGAATTAACTCGCATGCAAGTACACAAAAATATGATTTTTCAAACTGTTATGGTTAGGCGTTGCATGTAGATGTAGTTCAAATTTGAATTACGGTCATTAAATGGTTAGAAAATCACTTAAATGTCTTTAAAAGGTCAAATGACCCCTGAAATTTTCAAAAATTTCACATGACAGTTGTATTAGTGCACGTTAGACGTACAAAAAAAAGGCCATAAGAGGAAGCTATCTCCCGTTCGTCATGAAACATGCATTGTTCCCTCTCGGAACCACGAACCTTCTAGTGAGTTGCTCCGGTTTGTGAGGGGTGTGTCTCCAAACTTTCGTCAAACAGGCCAATTTTTTACCACATCATCTTGGTGGCATGACATTAAATCAAGCAAGGTTTCATGTTTTTCTGCTCATTTTTTATTTTTTTGGAATTAAAATGCCATGCTACTCCATGCATGTGTGCCCATGCCTTCAGACCAATATGTTTGAAAATTCCTTCTAATTTACTGCACATGGAATTAACTCGCACACAAGTACACAAAAATATGAATTTTCAAACCGTTATGGTTAGGCGTTGCATGTAGATGTAGTTCAAATTTGAATTACAGTCATTAAATGGTTATAAAATCACTTAAATGTCTTTAAAAGGTCAAATGACCCATGAAATTTTCAAAAAATTCACTTGACAGTTGTATTAGTGCATGTTAGATGTAGAAAAAAATTGAAGGCCGTAAGAGGAAGCTATCACCCGTCTGTCATCAAACATGCATTGTTCCCTCTCGGAACCATGAACCTTCTAGTGAGTTGCTCCGGTTTGTGAGGGGTATGTGTCCATACTTTCGTCAAACAGGCCAATTTTTTATCACATCATCTTGGTGGCATGACATTAAATCAACCAAGGTTTCATGTTTTTCTGATCATTTTTTTGGAATTAAAATGCCATGTCACTCCATGCATACATATGCATGTGTCCATGTCGTGAGACCAATATGTTTGAAAATTCCTTCCAACTTACTACACATGGAATTAACTTGCATGCAAGTACACATATATGATTTTTTAAACTGTTTTGGTTAGGCGTTGCATGTAGATGTAGTTCAAATTTGAATTACGGTCACTAAATGGCTAGAAAATCACATAAATTTTTTAAAAGGTCAAATGACCCGTAGAATTTTCAAAAATTTCACATTACAATTGTAGTAGTGCACGTTAGACGTAGAAAAACAATTGATGGCCATAAGAGGAAGCTATCTCCTGTTCGTCATCAAACATGCATTGTTCCCTCTCGGAACCACGAGCCTTCTAGTGAGTTGCTCCGGTTTGTGAGGGGTGTGTGTCCAAACTTTTGTCAAACATGCCAATTTTTTACCACATCATCTTGGTGGCATGAGATTACATCAACCAAGGTTTCATCTGTTTCTGATATTTTTTAATTTTTTGGAATTAAAATGCCATGTCACTCCATGCATGCATATGCATGTGTCCATGTCGTGAGACAAATATGTTTGAAAATTCCTTCTAATTTACTGCACATGGAATTAACTCGCACACAAGTACACAAATATGATTTGTCAAACCGTTATGGTTAGGCGTTGCATGTAGATGTAGTTCAAATTTGAATTAAATGGCTAGAAAATCATTTAATGTCTTCAAAATGTCAAATGACCCCTAGAATTTTCCAAAATTTCACATTGCAGTTGTAGTACTGCACGTTAAACATGGAAAAAATTGAAGGCCGTAAGAGGAAGCTATCTCCCGTTCGTCATCAAACATGCATTGTTCCCTCTCGGAACCATGAGCCTTCTAGTGAGTTGCTCCGGTTTGTGAGGGGTGTGTGTCCAAACTTTTGTCAAACATGCCCAATTTTTTCCACATCATCTTGGTGGCATGAAATTACATCAACCAAGGTTTCATGTGTTTCTGATATTTTTTTAATTTTTTGAAATTAAAATGCCATGTCACTCCATGCTTAATTGTGTCATAACCTTGAGACCAATATGTTTGAAAATTCCTTCCAATTTACTGCAGATGGAATTAAATCGCACACAAGTACATAAAATATGAGTTTTCAAACCGTTATGGTTTGCTGTTGCATGTACATGTATTTCAAATTTCAATTATGGTCATTAAATGGCTAGAAAATCACTTAAATGTCTTAAAAGGTCAAATGACCCCTGAAATTTTCCAAAATTTGACATGACAGTTTTATTAGTACTACAAAATTTCTTGTACATTTAAAACACCATCCATTGCCACAATACTCCAAATTCCTCTTTCACAACTAATAAAAAATATCTACAACATCACACACAGTTGATTTCAAGGAACCGTTTGCGATGAAAATAGCTGGATCTATTTAAGTCTCCCTCCTTAAGCTTCGTCGGCTCGTCTGCTCCAGTGCCTGCAACCCACGAATCCACGAATATCGACCCCCATTCCTGCACCCCCTTCTTGCAAAGATGACGCCGTGGAAACGCTTCGTGAAGGCCCGTACGATGGTCGCATCCCCCCCCGAGCGCCATCGCCTACGCCGAGAGCATGGCCGCCTACGCCGAGAGTGCCGCCGCATCCGCATTGAGCGCTGCTGCTTCCACCGAGAGGGCGTCTGCGGCAGCCGACAGGGCAGCTGCATCTGCTGCTGCGACGGCGGCTGCAAATGCCGAGAGCGCTCGAGCTGTCGTCCGTGCCGCTGATGTCACCTTAGCCCGGGTCAAGGACATCCACACCAAGATCGAGGATGCACACGCCAAGATATTCCAGTCCACCTCAGACTCCAGCATGCAAGCCACGTCCGAAAAGGCGGCGGTGGCCATGGAGCACCTGCTTCCTCATGAGGTCGCCGAGTGGGAGCTGGAGATGCAGGAGGCAGCGGAGATCAAGGAGCGCCGGGAGGAAGAGTTGCGTGTGGCCGAGGTCGAGGTAGAGAAGAGTCTGTCCTTCGAGGGATCGGCGGTGGAGTACCAATGCGAGCTCTGGCGCAGCCACTACTATGAGTACTACAACCTTGAGGGCGGCGCCGAGGACGAGGACGCGGTCGACTTCGGCAGGGGGGACACGGGGCCCACCAACGGCGGCATGTTGCCAGGACAAGTCATCGATGTCTCATCTCTCACCGGCGATGCATAGGCCGGCGCGGCAGCGGATTTGTTAAAATTATGCGTACTTAGGCTTTTTTAATGGTGGCCTTTTGTTAGAGCAATGTTTAGGTCAACTTGCTCTGTTTAATTACTAAAATTGCTCGATTCAGTAAGTGTGGTATGTCTGCTGTACGATATTTGGTGTGCCCAAATTAGCAAGCGATGTTAAATTATGCAATGACGTACCTGGGGAAATTTCCACGAAAATTTGAATGATCAAAATCATCCCATGTGCATAAAGCCGAAGAATTGTTTGCAATGCACACAATCATTCAAAGTGAATGGCCCGGCGGCACCGCACGCAAAGTTTCCCTCCACATTTCCAAAATTTTGGCCTACCGCCAAAATATCTACCCCGCCCCCTTCCCCACCCCCTTTTCTTCCCGACCACAAGTCACATTTCCCCTGTTTCCTCCTTCCTTCCTTGCTAAGCTATAGCTGCTTCCTCGCTATCGCCATCTCGCATCCTACCACCGGGGTCGCCATGGTCTTCTTCAAAGACCTCTCCAGCGGTTCCTCCTCCAGCGTCTATGCCACCTCTTGAGCATGCGTTGGTTTTCCCTTGAAGAGGAAAGGGTGATGCAGCAAAGTAGGGTAAGTATTTCCCTCAGCCTTTTGGACCAAGGTATCAATCCAGTAGGAGACTACATGCAAATCACCTAGTACCTGCACAAACAAACAATAACCTCGCAACCAACGTGATAAAGGGGTTGTCAGTCCCTTCATGGTCACTTATGAAAGTGAGATCTGATAGAGATAATAAGATAAATATTTTTGGTATTTTTGTTGTATAGATTGAAAAGTAAAGATTGCAAAATAAATAATAAACTGGAATTGTAGATCGGAAACTAATATGATGTAAAGTAGACCCGGGGGCCATAGGTTTCACTAGTGGCTTCTCTCAAGATAGCATACATTACGGTGGGTGAACAAATTATTGCCGAGCAATTGATAGAAAAGCGCATAGTTATGATGATATCTAGGCATGATCATGAACATAGGCATCACGTCCGTGTCAAGTAGATCGAAACGACTCTGCATCTACTACTATTACTCCACACATCGACCGCTATCTAGCATGCATCTAGAGTATTAAGTTCATAGGAACAGAGTAACGCATTAGGCAAGATGACATGATGTAGAGGGATAAACTCAAGCAATATGATATAAACCCCATCTTTTTATCCTCGATGGCAACAATACAATACGTGCCTTGCTGCCCCTACTGTCACTGGGAAAGGACACCGCAAGATTGAACCCAAAGCTAAGCACTTCTCCCATTGCAAGAAAGATCAATCTAGTAGGCCAAACCAAACTAATAATTCGAAGAGACTTGCAAAGATATCAAATCATGCATATAAGAATTCAAAGAAGAATCAAATATTGTTCATAGATAATCTTAATCATAAACCCACAATTCATTCGATCTCGGCAAACACACCGCAAAAAGAATTACATCGAATAGATCTCCAAGAACATCAAGGAGAACTTTGTATTGAGATCCAAAGAGAGAAAACAAGCCATCTAGCTAATAACTATGGACCCGAAGGTCTGTGGTAAACTACTCACACATCATCGGAGAGGCTATGGTGTTGATGTAGAAACCCTCCATAATCGAATCCCCCTCCGGCAGATCGCTAGAAAAGGTCCCTAGATGGGATCTCCTGGATGTTTTCAGGGTATAAGAGTATATGTAGGTGAAAGAAGTAGGTCGGTGGAGCTGCGAGGGGCCCATGAGGGTGAGGGCGTGCCTGCCCCCTGGGCGCGCCGCCCTACCTCGTGGCCGCCTCGCTGCTTCCTTGACGTCCACTCCAAGTCTCCTGGATTGTGTTTGTTCCAAAAAAAGATCCTCACGAAGGTTTCATTCCGTTTGGATTCCGTTTGATATTCCTTTTCTGCAAAACACTGAAATAGGCAAAAAAAACAACAATTTGCACTGGGCCTTCGGTTAATAGGTTAGTCCCAAAAATAATATAAAAGTGCATAATAAAGCCCATAAACATCCAAAACAGATAATATAATAGCATGGAACAATCAAAAATTATAGATCCGTTGGAGACGTACCAAGCATCCCCAAGCTTAATTCCTGCTCGTCCTCGAGTAGGTAAATGATAAAAACAGAATTTTTGATGTGGAATGCTACCTAACATAATTTTCAGTGTATTTCTCTTTATTGCAGCATGAATGTTTAGATCCGAATGATTCTGGATAGAAGTTTAATATTGACATAAAAATAATAATACTTCAAGCAATGCTAACCAAGCAATCATGTCTTATCAAAATAACATAGCCAAAGAAAGCTTATCCCTACAAAATCATATAGTTTGGACATGCTTCATTTTCTTCACACAAAATGCTCCCATCATGCACAAGCCCGATGACAAGCCAAGCAATTGTTTCATACTTTAGCCTTTTCAAACCTTTTCAACTTTCACGCAATATATGAGTGCGAGCCATGGATATAGAACTATGGGTGGAATAGAATATGATGATGGAGGTTGTGTGAGAAGACAAAAAGGGAGAAAGGCTCACATTGACGTGGCTAATCAACGGGCTATGGAGATGCCCATCAATTGATGTCAATGCAAGGAGTAGGGATTGCCATGCAACGGATGCACTAGAGCTATAAATATATGAAAGCTCAACAAAAGAAACTAAGTGGGTGTGCATCCAACTTGCTTGCTCACGAAGACCTAGGCCATTTTGAGGAAGCCCATTGTTAGAATATACAAGCCAAGTTATATAATAAAAAATTCCCACTAGTATATGAAAGTGACAACATAAGAGACTCTCTATCATGAAGATCATGGTGCTACTTTGAAGCACATGTGTGGAAAAAGGATAGTAACATTGCCCCTTCTCTCTTTTTCTCTCATTTTTTTGGGCCTCTTTTTTTATGGCCTTTCTCTTTTTTTAGAAGAACTTTCCTCACATGGGACAATGCTCTAATAATGAAAATTATCACACTTTTATTTACTTTACAACTCAAGATTACAACTTGATACTTAGAACAAAATATGACTATGTGAATGCCTCCGGCGGTGTACCGGGTGTAAGTGCATCTAGTGCCACCCCTAGTTGGTTTTCGAGTATTGACGACAAACCTAGTTGAGGGACTAATGTGTTTGTGAGAATTGCTGGATAACACAGGTAGAAGTCCCTCATTGATTCGGTTTTCCTACCAGAGATGACCCCTAAAAATGTATGAAGACATTGATGTCAAAGGTGGTATATGAAGATATTCACATTGAAGACTATGACAAGAGAAGACATCGCATGAAGCCTATGGAGCTTGAAGACTTAGATCTTTCGTGGTTCTTTTTCTTCTTTATTGAGTCATAGGAACCACCGTACTGTTAAGTGGGGTCCAAGAGAACCAGTCAGAATGACTGAAGTGATGCTTAACCAAAACCTATGTCTTCAAGTGAAGACTATGAGAGCGAATCTTGTCCAGAGTCGGACAAGTCAGCTTTGCTTGTAGCCCAAGTAAAGTTGTCGTGTGAGTTTGAAATCTAACCGTT
Organism: Triticum dicoccoides; assembly: GCF_002162155.2. Lineage (NCBI taxonomy): Eukaryota > Viridiplantae > Streptophyta > Magnoliopsida > Poales > Poaceae > Triticum > Triticum dicoccoides. Next base: position 282,365,655 of record NC_041390.1, read on the forward strand.
GGAACATGTGTCAGTTCCTTAGTGACCCAGGGTCATTTCGGACAAATCAGGTCGGGTTGCCTAGTGGCTATAAATAGCCCACCCCCTACAACCATAAATGGTTGGCTGCTCAGAGTTAGTGTACGGCTTTTGTCGTTTGAGAGCAACCCACCTCGAAGCCTTTGAGAGAGAATTCCTTGCGAGGATAAATCCCTAACCACCCAAAGCCAAAGAGAATTAGGCATCACTTAAGTCTTCTTGTCTGTGTGATCTGAAGACTTATTACACTTGAGGACTGTGAATCCTCCAGCCGGTTAGGCGTCGCGTTCTGAGCATCCAAGAGACATTGTGGATCGCCGGTGAACGAAGTCTGTGAAGGTTTGGGAGTCTACCTTTAAGACTTACCAGAGTGATTGGGCGAGGTCTGTGTGACCTTAGCTCAAGGCGAATACGGTGAGGACTGGGTGTCCTGAGCTGCATGTTCAGGACTGGGTGTCCAGGACTGTGTGTCCTCAGGTTTAAATACCTAGCCGCCCTAACCAGACGTACAGTTGTCACAGCAACTGGAACTGGTCCAACAAATCATTGTCTTCAACATGTCACTGGTTTCATCCTTTCCTTCCCTTTACTTACTGTTGGTCCTTGTGAAGTCATTGTATGATTGCACTATCTTTTATCTTCACTAAGTGACTGCGTATTCTGTTTGGCTTCATAATATCTTCCTACCTGATCCTTACTACACTGCTGCTATTAGTCATTGTGCTTTCACTCCATTGAATACTTGACTATGGTTTGCCTAGTGTAGTCTACCTTCCGCTGCATGGTAATAGGTTTATTTCTATCGTTTGTCTTCATAACTTCCACGTTTTGAAGACTTTCATAAAAAACGCCTATTCACCCCCCTCTAGTCGATATAACGCACTTTCAATTGGTATCAGAGCAAGGTACTCCCTTGTTCTGTGTGATTCGGTTTAACCACCTGGAGTTTTAGTTATGTCGACTACATGGATAATTAAAGTCTCCGCTGCGTGCCCCGTCTTCGATGGAACTGAATATCCCTACTGGAAGAATAAGATGCGCATGCATCTTGAAGCCATTGACGTCGACCTATGGTATGTCGTCAAGAACGGCGTTCCCAAGGCTGGAGAAGGTGTTACTGCTGCTGACGTCAATAAGTTCGTTCAACTGGACTCTGCTGCCAAGAATATCATCTGTGGTCATCTGACCAAAGGACAGTATGGCCGCGTGAGTGCTTTGGAAACATCTAAGCTAGTCTGGGACTGGCTCTCCAAGGTCAACGAAGGCGTCTCAACCCAGAGAGATCAGAGAATAATTGTCCTTCGCAACCTCTTCAACCGCTTCAAGAGAACTGACAATGAGAATGTCCAGCTCACATTTGATTGACTCACTGACATCACGAATGAGCTTCAAGCCCTTGGCACTACTGAGATCACCAAGCATGAAGTCGTCAAGACACTACTGAGATCACTTGACAGTTCATTTAACACCCTAGCCCTGATGATTCAAGAACGTCCTGTTTTCAAGACACTCCATCCGTCTGACATACTTGAGAGGCTCAACACACATGAGTTTCAGCTTTCTGAGAAAAGAGATATCTACGGTCCTAACTATGGGAGAACTCGTGCCTTGAAGGCAAAAGCTCTCTCCTCATCTGAAGAAGAATCTGACAGCAGTTCTGATGATCCTGAAGACATTGGAAGGGAACTTGCTATGCTTGTGAAGAAGTTCCAAAAATTCACCAAGAAGAAAGGTTTCAGAAAGTCTTCACGATCAAGCTCAAGGAATGATGAAGCTTCTGCTCATGACTACAAGAAGAAAACATGTCACAAGTGCAAGAAACCTGGCCACTTCATCTCTGAGTGTCCTCAGTGGGACAATGAGAACAAAAAGAAGAAGAAGAGCAAGGAATATGACTCTGACGACAAGAAGAAGAAGAAATACTCAAAGTCTTCTTCCAAATCTTCTTCAAAGTCTTCATCACACAAGAAGAGCTCATCTGGCAAGGCACGTGCGTTTGTTGGCAAGGAAATGGATTTAGAGGAGGAGTCCGCTTCTGAGGAGGCGGAGGTGGAGTCTGAGGAGGAGTCCGATTCTGGCGTCGCAAGTCTGGCTACAGCATACGTTGCCAAGTCCATCTTCAACACTGAAGACAATGACCTCATCACCGACACCGATGCAAATGACAAGGACTACTCCGCTCCTACCTACTGCTTCATGGCACGCGGTGCCAAGGTAAACACACGCACTACTCACTATCAAACATCCAGTGATGATGACTTTGATTGTGGTTCAAAACCCAGCTACAAAACACTTGCTAAAATTGCAACTGAACAATAGAAAGCCATGGAACATATTCAAAAACTGTTAGACAAAAGCGATGATCTATTAGGCGCTGAAATGACTCGATCTGAGTCGTATGAGGAACTTGAAAGTCGTCATGAAACGCTCTCAACAACTCATGAAAAGCTTTCCTATGATTATCTTCAAAGGAAGCAAGATCTTGAGAAATTCAGAGCGGCTCATGAAGATCTTCAAAAGGAAAACGAGTCACTTCGCGCCGAACAGATCAGCTCCGCTCAGGAAGGATTTGAACCACCATGTCTTAAGTGCATTGAGCGTGATAATGCTACTACTGTTGCTGAATGTTCTACTACTGCTACTGTTGCAATATCTTCAACTGTTGATGTGGGAACTAACCCCCTGCTGAGGATTCCACTGCTATTGCTGATGAGAATGCTAGGTTGAAGTCATTGCTTGAAACAGGGATGTACAAAAGTCTTAAAGGGCATTAGACACTATGTGATGTCCTCAAAAAGCAGATCTTGAACCGAAACCCGAGGAAAGAGGGTGTTGGGTTCGTAAGGAAAATGAATGCTGGTGGCTCTTACTGGAAACCTAAGCAGTACCCCAAAACCACATGGGTTGCTACAAAGGAATCTTCAGCAGATCTATCCAATCTATCTAGCCTCTCTTGTGCAAACCCCATTGTCATTGATGAATCCTTTGATGCAAACTATAAACTGTTTAAGAATCAGAATGGTGAAGTGTTTGCCAGGTACATTGGTACTAACTGCAGGAATGGACCGCCTATGAAGAAGATCTGGGTTCCGGAAAAGTGTCTGGAGAATCTTCCTATGAATGTCATCATGACACCACACGTGAAGAAGTCAAACCTCAGACCACAGGCTTCATACGGTCCAAAGGCATCATACAGACAGAGGACTCACCTGAGTCGCACTAACGCAAATGTTTTGCAAGGAAACCATACTCAGGCCTATGAATATGAGCGTGGTTCATCAAACCGCCATGTTCATAAGACCAAGAACTATTCTGCTTATTCTTATGAGTACCATTGTCCGCCTGCAAGACTTTTTGCTAGGGCTCCAAAGCCAAAGTTCTCAGACGCTGCACTTAGACTTATTGCTTCTAAGCCACCCTTGAAGATGTGGGTGGCTAAGAAAGCTTAACTCTCTTTTGCAGGGAAAGGTCTCCAGCAGAAAACCAAAATCATCTAACGCTATTGCTGGGGACCTTAAACATCTTGTAGGGCGCAAGATCAAATGCCGAATGGTCTTACTATGTACTTCATTCCTGAATCGCTTGCTACTCTCCCTATTAGTCCTAATCTGGATCTAAGCTTTCATAACCCACTAGTTCGTCAAATGTTTTTGCTTCACAATTCTCTTCGTGAAGCCTATCCCCCTAACTCCACTGTAGGGTACGACACCAGCGTCTTCAGAATGGATTATTGATAGTGGGTGTACCAATCACATGACTGACAAAAGAAGCCTTCTTATGGACTCAACCTTACGTCCATCCGACAAGAGTCACATCACGTTTGCTGACACTGGTAAAAGTAAGGTACTGGGTCTAGGTAGAGTTGCAATCTCAAAGGATCAACACATGGATAAAGTCATGCTTGTTGAATCCCTTGGCTTCAACTTAATGTCTGTCTCAATGCTTTGCGATTTGAACGTGATCGTAATATTTGGAAAATATCACTGCCTTGTACTAATGGAATCTGACAAGTCTCTAGTGTTTGAAGGGTATCAGAAAGATGATTTGTACGTAGTAGATTTCTCGGCAGGACCACAGCTTGCCGTATGTCTTCTAGCAAAGGCTTCAGAATGCTGGCTCTGGCATCGGAGGCTAGGGCATGCTGGCATGAGGAACCTCCACACCCTTGCAAAGAAGAAGCATGTCATAGGCATCGAGGGCGTCAAGTTCAAGAAAGATCACTTATGCGGTGCCTGTGAAGCAGGGAAGATGACGAGGGCCAAACATCCCTCGAAGACAATCATGACAACCACTCGACCCTTCGAACTGCTCCACATGGATCTTTTTGGTCCCACTCATTACTCAACTCTTACTACTACTTCTTGCCTCTATGGCTTTGTTATTGTTGATGATTATTCTAGATATACTTGGGTGCACATAATCCTCTACAAGACTGAAGTGCAGGATGTCTTCAGACGCTTCGCCAATCGAGCAATGAACAACTATGGCGCCAAGATAAAGCACATCAGAATTCAAGAACACCGGCCTTGATACATATCTTGATACCTTGGGCATCACACATGAATTCTCAGGCATGTACACACCACAGCAGAATGGCATCATCGAACGCAAGAACAGAACACTCATTGAGATGGCCCAAATGATGCTTGATGAATACAAGACTCCAAGAAAATTCTGGCCTGAAGCCATTGACACTGCATGCCATACAATCAATCGTGTTTATCTTCACAAGATTCTGAACAAGACATCTTATGAGCTCCTTACTGGCAAGAAGCCAAATGTCAGTTACTTCAGAGTATTTGGTGCCAGGTGCTGGATTAAAGATCCACATCACACTTCAAAATTTGCACCAAAAGCACATGAGGGTTTTATGCTTGGATATGGAAAGGATTCGCACTCCTACAGAGTCTTCAATGTCTTTCATTATAAATTGGTTGAAACAGTGGATGTGCGGTTTGATGAGACTAACGGTTCACAAAGAGAGCACCTCCCAAATGTGCTAGATGAAGTTCCATCCAGCGAATCAATCAAGCTTATGGGAACCGGAGAAATCATACCCTCTGAAGCTCAACCTGAAGAGGAACTTATCATCTCCGCACCTGATCAACCTGAAGACAATGCTCAGCCTGAAGACAATCCCACTAACAATGACAATGATCAGCAAGAGCAAAACCTTCGCCATGTACATCCTCATGTTGCCAATGAAGTGCAGATTGAGAGAATAATTGACAGCATCAATGCACATGGTCCGCTCACTCGTTCAAGGTCAACTCAGCTAGCAAATTTCTGTGGGCACTTCGCATTCGTCTCAATTACAGAACCGAAGAAAGTTGAAGAAGCCTTCATGGAACCTGAATGGATTCAAGCTATGCAAGAAGAGCTTCAACAGTTTGAGCTGAATAATGTATGGGAACTGGTTAAGCGTCCTGATCCTCGGAAGCACAACATAATAGGCACCAAATGGATATACCGCAACAAGCAAGATGAGCTTGGTCAAGTTGTCAGAAACAAAGCTTGTCTCGTTGCTCAAGGATATACTCAAGTGGAAGGCATTGACTTCGATGAAACATTTGCTCCTGTGGCTAGACTTGAAGCCATACGCATATTGCTGGCCTATGCCAATCATCACAACATACTTCTATATCAAATGGATGTGAAGAGCGCCTTTCTCAATGGCAAGATTGAAGAAGAAGTGTATGTTGCACAACCGCCTGGCTTTGAAGATCCAAAACATCCTGGCATGGTATACAAGCTCAACAAGGCACTGTATGGCCTCAAACAAGCCCCTCGGGCCTGGTATGACACACTCAAATACTTCCTGAAGAGCAAAGGCTTCATACCTGGTTCCCTAGACCCCACTCTCTTCACGAAGACATATGATGGTGAACTGTTTGTGTGCCAAATATATGTGGATGACATTATCTTCGGCTGCACCAATCAAAAGTACAGTGAAGAGTTTGGATATATGATGCAAGAGCAATATCATATGTCCATGATGGGAGAGCTGAAGTTCTTCCTCGGTCTCCAAATACGACAGCAACGCAACGGCATCTTCATATCTCAAGAGAAGTATCTCAAAGATTGCCTGAAGAAGTTCAGTATGCAAGACTGCAAAGGCTTCACGACGCCAATGCCAGCCAAGCATCATCTGGGTCCTGACGACAATGGTAAAGAGTTCGACCAAAAGGTATACCGCTCCATGATTGGTTCTTTGCTTTATCTATGTGCATCTAGGCCAGATATTATGCTTAGTGTTTGCATGTGTGCTCGATTTCAAGCGACACCAAAGGAGTCGCATCACTTAGCTGTGAAGCGAATTCTTTGATATTTGGCTCACACCCCAACTCTAGGATTATGGTATCCAAAGGGCTCAGAGTTTGATCTTGTTGGATTCTCGGATGCTGATTATGCTGGTGACAAAGTGGATCGCAAATCTACATCAGGCACATGTCACTTTCTGGGACGATCACTTGTATGTTGGTCTTCAAAGAAGCAGAACTGTGTATCTCTCTCCACTGCTGAATCTGAATACATTGCTGCTGGATCTTGCTACTCTCAGCTTCTGTGGATGAAGCAAACACTAAAGGACTATGGCATTCATCTGAAGCAAGTGCCACTCTACTACGACAACGAAAGCGCCATCAAGATTGCCAACAACCCAGTTCAGCACTCAAAGACAAAGCACATTGAGATTCGTCATCACTTTCTCAGAGATCATGTTGTGAAGGAAGATATTGATATCATACACGTCAACACTGAAGAGCAATTGGCAGATATCTTCACCAAGCCCTTGGATGAGAAGAGATTTTGCAAGTTACGGTGTGAGCTAAATATCCTGAAATCCTCAATGTCCTGTGATCAGGCACACATCCTAACACTTATGCATATTGATGACTTAGATGTGCAACACACGAAGTAAAGTATATCTTCAATCAATGAAGACATACATTCTAAGTGTGAATACATTAATGTGGAATTTGACTTCGGAGCGCCACGATAATTGTGCGTCGTGTCTGGGTCTAATACTTCCTATACGGTGGGTAACGCCACCACCAAATGTTCTGTTTGAAGTGTTTCACTCATGGCGTTACATTTGCTATGTCTTCACATTTGGTTTGGCTTCAATCTCAACATATCGTCATGATTATCTTCACTATGTTGATTATGTAGATATATATATACTAGTGTTCTATCCTCTACCGCATTCACTTATAGCTATGTCTTCTTGTTGAATCTTTTGAACTAAGTGAATGTGATCGGACCCTAACCTCTCTATGCTTTCTATCTCAAACTCTATCTCTCCAAATCATATGCATTCTATTGAAACTGTCGAATGTCTTCTCTGCGTCCTTGTCAGCAGAAGATACAGAGACAACCATTAAGTCCGTTTTCAATGCTCATTCCTCCACCTGAAACCCAGAGAAGTGGGAACGACCACCCGACGATCCAGGCATGCGTGGGACATGGAACAAACCCCAATATGCTGCATGATGGCCACGTGTTCCTCAGATGCGAATCGCTAGGGGAACCTATGTAATAACATAGTGTCGCCCCTGTACCTATAAATACACACCTCACAACAGTCATTATCTCTTCTTCCACTCTCACACGAACCCTAGCGCCAGCGCTAGCCCTCGACAACACCGGTGATGAAGTGCTTCGCTGCCGCAACCTCTCCAACACCGTCTTCACGCTGACCGCGGACATCGTCTTCTCCGCCGTCACCGTAGGTGTCCTCCGTCGCCAAGTTAGGGCACGGACGATCGAATTGCTCGGCCTCCTCTTCCACTTCGTCTAGCAGTTCTTCGTGTGGTAAATAAAACTTCCTTTTTACGACCCCTTTGATCCTATAGCTTTATCACTTTCTACCACAAGCAGTTTCTATTCACACAAGTTGGATCTCTTTCATACTGCATCTCATAACATGCCTAGTATATTCATTTATGCTTCACAAAGTAGTTAGATTCCTCACTTGTACTGATCCGTGGATTCGTACAAATCTGGAACCAACTCCTTATCTATGAGTGAATATCTTCGCACGATGAGGTCAATGTCTTCTAAACTGATTTATCTTCAAAATCTTCTGAGAATGCATATGACCTTTTCCCCTTCCCTCGCACCTTAATGCTGTCACAGGTACATGTCCATGGGAGAATCCCTTGGTTCTCATAGTCTGCATTCATTTGCAGAATTCTTACAGCATCACATAAATTCTCCCGAAGCCAGTTCCTGTTTGTCCAGCAAGCGAAAACCTTTGAAGCCTTTGAACGTATTGAAGCCTTTCAGTTTAAAGTTCATGGCTTCAGAGAAATCAGCAAGGAAGGGTGGCAGAAAGCATCAAGGAGAAACATCAAGAGATCTGCCCGATGACCTCTCAGAGCTGTACAAGACAGATCCTGAAGAGGATTACAATTAGTGCAAGACACAAATCCAATGGATTCAACGCTATTGGGCAGAATAGTGGTTCAAGTACAGATTTGTGACCAAGGAATATGATGAAAAGAATGCCATCAAGCGACCATGGGGAGACATCCTCTACAAAAATCTTCAACCCAGGACCAGAGATGAAGCCATTGAACAAGGCTTCTATCCCTGCATGGTTCGTGGACCACAGCCTGCGGATGCTGACCCATCATCCCTGCTATGGTGTCGTGACGACAATCTGTTTAAGCGCAACTTCCAGTTTGCCCAGAACTCAGCAAAGCAGAACAAGAAGACTTTGGGTTTAGATTTCAACCCTGGTCCCTCTGCTCCCCGTGCCGATGGAACTCGCGAAGCTGAACCCAATCTTCTTGGGCCCTTCTACAACCTTGAAGGTCTCATCGCTCACATCGTGGTTCAAGGGACAGCCGTGAATGAGCCTGCAGATGACGCTGAATCAGATGAAGCGCATGCAGCGCCGAAGCCAAAGAAGCTGAAGCAGCCAAAAGCTTCAAAGCCGGCCTCTGCACCAAAAATCTCATGGGCGAAGCCACTGGCAACTGCACCTCCTGAAGACAGTGTGCAGTCTGAAGATTTGTCACGCATCTCCAAGCCCCAGAAGGTCAAGATGCCTCTGCCACACACCGGCCAAGAGCTAACAGCTGCTGCCATTCTGCGCAATGATGCCATTGATCTGTCAAGTGATGAAGATCTTGCAGATGACGCTCTTGAGCAACTCATCAAGAGCAAAGAAGAAGTAGAAATCTTCAACGATCTGCCTCTCTTTGACGTGACAATCATCCACAACTTCATTAATGAGTGGTTTGACACGCCAAACATCAGCTTCGAAGATCTGGAGCTACCCATTGGCCTCAGTGTCGCCTTCCATGGCGCCATTGCTTCAGAGCTAGCTCTCGCTCAGCGCATAGTCGAACTGAAGCAAAAGATTGACTATGAAAAGGCTCAGTTCAAGAAGCATATGGCCAAGCTCAGCGTGCAAGAGGTGAAAAACTTCAAGATTATGCTGCACGAGCTCAAAGAAGACTTTCTCAAGAAACGCGCAGAAGCTCAGGGTTCTCGGGAGCGCATGAAGAGCCTGGCTGACAAGTGTGTGCAAGGCTACAATGAAGCTGAGAAGAGCAAGGCCCTTGGGCGTCCGGGCATTGATCCCAGGATGGCTGCTAAGCAGAAGAAGAAGCCCATTGTGACCGAACCTCTCGCACCAAGGCAGGAAGCAGATCCCATTGTCTTCCCAACTAGAATGACTGGCTCGAAGCCAAAAGCCCGGTCAACCGCTTCAGAGCTGAAGAAGACGAGGACTGCTGAGGCTGAAGCCAGGAAGAGGAAACATCCTGAAGCCTCTCCTACTGCCCCTCCAAGAAGAAGAGGAAGACCAAGAAAGAACGGGCTGCTCCCACAGAGCCCTTGATTGTTGAACCCATTTCCATGGTTCGTCCTGACGCTGAACGCCAACTGACAATCCATGAGCCTGCTTTCACAGAGGCTCATGAAGCTGAATACTTTCCAGCAGCTGATCCCATCGCTGCTGAAGACATTGGTCACCATGACCATGTAGAAGATGGTGCAGTCCTTCCTCAGCTCGAGCACAGTGAACTCATCAACATTGGTCGTCCTCTGAAGCCAATCGCTCAGGATGCTTCATGGGCTTATCACCCGCAAGAGGAAGAAGACTTTGAGGCCCAACCAACTCTAACTACACAGGCGTCGCCTGTGTTGCGCAGGCTTCACAAAGGACCAAGGCCTCCAGTCTCTGCGTCTGAAGCTAATGTGGAGCCTTCACCAACCAAAGCACCAGAAGCCACTTCAGAAGGACACAGGCGAAGCCACTGACGTTGTCATGGCTGAAGCTAATGTGGAGCCTTCACCAACCAAAGCACCAGAAGTCAGCGAAGCCACTGCTCCCACTGCTTCTGTTCCTGCACCTGCTGCCGGTCCTCAGTTCGACTATCATGTTGAGCACATGCCTCAGGTATAGAAGCCAATCCCCAGATTGCCCAGGTTCCCAGGTCATGCATCAGCACCTGGATCCTTCAATATCAATGGCTTCAGAGCAGACAACACATTCTTCAATAGCTCCAGGAACCCCTACTCAAGGGAAAGAATATCATCTGATCAGTTCTGGAGCTATCCGCAGCGAAGCTATTACTCCTGCATTCTTTACAATCAAGGTCACATCTTCCCACACAAGCGTCTTAACATTGAAGCAATAGCTGGCCTGCCCTGTCTGAAAGAAGCTCTGGATTGCTTCAAAGAGGTTGGGTTGCTGCCGTTCGTCACTGACCAAGAGCATTGGAATGAAGAGTTGCTGCTCCAATTCTATGCCACACTTCACATCCGTGGGTATAACAGAGATCCGAAGACTTGGGTCCTTGAGTGGATGACAGGAAACATTCATCACGAAGCCAAAGCCTTTGACATCATTAAGCTCACCGGTCTACCCACTCCTGGTGATCTCTACGAATCTGGCTGTCAACTTCACAGTGAAGCTGTGGAGAGCATCTTTCAGAAGCCTGAACCTAACATGAGTCAGATGCTCAGTATGATGAAGCCATTACCCCAAGATGCTGCATATCCCAAAGAGTTATTTGTTGAAGACCTAGAGTATCTGCCAAGGACTATTTATCACATCATAAGGCGAACTCTCTGGCCCATCAAAGGGCACTCTCCACATGCCAAGCTGGAAGGTGCAATGAAGACTTTGGTCTTCTATATTCTTCATGGAAAATGCTTCAATGCACAGGACTTCTTCATTCGCCAACTTGCTGCATCAGGCTCTGATCTGTTTGGCTTGAAGTTCTACGCCCCATGGGTAATGCGGCTGATCAAACTTCACTCCGCTATCTCATATCAGCCATCTGCTCGCAATCATCAGATTTTTCTGCCTGATGTGGATATGTCTATTGAAGCCATCTATCCTGAGCCTGCCAAGGAATCTCTAAGTCTTCAGAATGTAGAGCATCAAAGTTTTTCTCGGAACATTGAAGGAGTTGAAGCGGTCACTCGTGTGTATCCTTTGGCTGGCACTACACGTGCACCGCATCCTGCTCTCACTGAAGCCACTGACAGTACAACTGCCCCACGACCCAAGAAGCGCACTCGTGTTCTCAATGACTGAGAGCTTCTTGTGGCTCTTCATCAAAAACAGGATAGGCATCATGACTGGCTGAAGCGTCAAATGCAAAGCCTCTTGGTGGATGTTAATCGCATTCGCAATCTTGCCACCAAGAATGCCTTTGTTGCCCATGAAACCTCTCGACGCACATGGAAAGGGCTGACGCTAATGTGTTCTGAAGATGATCTTCAAGAGGATGGCTTCTCTGAGCGCTTCAAGTTTGACTCCACACCCCCTCGAAGGGCAGTGCTGCGACGAACTCCATCTCTTGAAGACTCTGAGTTCTCTTCCTCTACTGCAACTGTGAATGCGAGAGTGATCGAGGATGAACACGATGCTACTTCACCGCCACCTCCTTCCGCACGCTTCGACACTGCTCCAAGCTCTTCTGCACCGCCGAACACCACCGATGACCCTGCTGCTTCACCTACTCTTCATGGGAATGAGTAGATGCTCTATGTCTTCAAACCTTTTTGGTCCTTACTGACAAAAGGGGGAGAAGCATATGAGTTTGATAGTCTTCAAGCGGGTCCATATGGGCGGGTGCTTCATATTTTTGCTTCGTGTTTACAACTCTGGTTTTGATACATTTGGTTCTTTGAGTTGTAACACTTAAACTCGATGGTCGTCTGCTACTTATTTGCCATTTTGTGACGCGATGATAAATTCCGCATGTGCGACGATAAATTCCGCACTTAGATCATTTTGCAGATGTCCATTTTCCATTATGCATGTCATTATCTTCACATACCTTCACATGCATATTGGATTGTCGTCATAAGTTGAAGAGGATCTCCACAAGCACAACCTGCCATGTGCATTTGCATTCCAAAAGCAAATTACTTATATGCACATCTTCAGGGGGAGCCCTTGCAACTTATGAAGACAATTCCTTATCCTTTACAATTTCACATATTATATTCCCCGTTGAAAACTTCAACTAGTTTGTCATCAATCACCAAAAAGGGGGAGATTGTAAGTGCATCTAGTGCCACCCCTAGTTGGTTTTGGAGTATTGACGACAAACCTAGTTGAGGGACTAATGTATTTGTGAGAATTGCAGGATAACACAGGTAGAATTCCCTCATTGATTCGGTTTTACTACCAGAGATGACCCCTAAAAATGTATGAAGACATTGATGTCAAAGGTGGTATATGAAGATATTCACATTGAAGACTATGACAAGAGAAGACATCGCATGAAGCCTATGGAGCTTGAAGACTTAGATCTTTCGTGGTTCTTTTTCTTCTTTATTGAGTCATAGGAACCACCGTACTGTTAAGTGGGGTCCAAGAGAACCAGTCAGAATGACTGAAGTGATGCTTAACCAAAACCTATGTCTTCGAGTGAAGACTATGAGAGCGAATCTTGTCCATAGTCGGACAAGTCAGCTTTGCTTGTAGCCCAAGTAAAGTTGTCGTGTGAGTTTGAAATCTGACCATTGGAACACGTGTCAGTGACCCAGGGTCATTTCGGACAAATCAGGTCGGGTTGCCTAGTGGCTATAAATAGCCCACCCCCTACAACCGTAAATGGTTGGCTGCTCAGAGTTAGTGTACGGCTTTTGTCCTTTGAGAGCAACCCACCTCGAAGCCTTTGAGAGAGAATTCCTTGCGAGGATAAAGCCCTAACCACCCAGAGACAAAGAGAATTAGGCATCACTTAAGTCTTCTTGTCTGTGTGATCTGAAGACTTATTACACTTGAGGACTGTGAATCCTCCAGCCGGTTAGGCGTCGCGTTCTGAGCATCCAAGAGACATTGTGGATCGCCGGTGAATGAAGTCTGTGAAGGTTTGGGAGTCTACCTTGAAGACTTACCAGAGTGATTGGGCGAGGTCTGTGTGACCTTAGCTCAAGGGGAATACGGTGAGGACTGGGTGTCCTGAGCTGCGTGTTCAGGACTGGGTGTCCGGGACTGTGTGTCCTCAGGTTTAAATACCTAGCCGCCCTAACCAGACGTACAATTGTCACAGCAACTGGAACTGGTCCAACAAATCATTGTCTTCAACGTGTCACTGGTTTCATCCTTTCCTTCCCTTTACTTACTGTTGGTCCTTGTGAAGTCATTGTATGATTGCACTATCTTTTATCTTCACTAAGTGACTGCGTATTCTGTTTGGCTTCATAATATCTTCCTACGTGATCCTTACTACATTGCTGCTATTAGTCATTGTGCTTTCACTCCATTGAATACTTGACTATGGTTTGCCTAGTGTAGTCTACCTTCCGCTGCATGGTAATAGGTTTATTTCTATCGTTTGTCTTCATAACTTCCACGTTTTGAAGACTTTCATAAAAATCGCCTATTCACCCCCCCCTCTAGTCGATATAATGCACTTTCACCGGGATATGCAATGAATCAAGAGTGACATGTATGAAAGAATTATGAACGTGGCTTTGCCACAAATATGATGTCAACTACATGATCATGCAAGGCAATATGACAATGATGGAGCGTGTCATAATAAACGGAGCGGTGGAAAGCTGCATGACAATATATCTCGGAATGGCTATGGAAATGCCATAATAGGTAGGTATGGTGGCTGTTTTGAGGAAGATATAAGGAGGCTTATGTGTGATAGAGCGTATCATATCACGGGGTTTGGATGCACCGGTGAAGTTTGCACCAACTCTCGAGGTGAGAAAGGGCAATGCACGGTATCGAAGAGGCTAGCAATGATGGAAGGGTGAGAGTGCGTATAATCCATGGACCCAACATTAGTCATAAAGAACTCATATACTTATTGCAAAAACCTACAAGTCATCAAAACCAGGCACTACGTGCATGCTCCTAGGGGGATAGATTGGTAGGAAAAGACCATCGCTCGTCCCCGACCGCCACTCATAAGGAAAGCAATCAAAGAACACCGCATGCTTCAAATTTGTGATGCAACGTTTACCACACGTGCATGCTACGGGACTTGCCAACTTCAACACAAGTATTTCTCAATTCCATAATTACTCAACTAGCACAACTCTATTATTACCACCTTTATATCTCAAAACAACTATCAAGAATCAAACTTCTCATAACATTTAATGCACTCTATATGAAAGTTTTTATTATACCCATCTTGGATGCCTATCATATTGGGACTAATTTCATAACCAAAGAAAATTTCCATGTTGTTCTAAAAGACTCTCAAAATAATACAAGTGAAGCATGAGAGATCAATAATTTCTATAAAATAAAACCACCACCGTGCTCTAAAAAGATATAAGTGAAGTACTAGAGCAAAATTATCTAGCTCAAAAGATATAAGTGAAGTACATAGAGTATTCTAATAAATTCTGATTCATGTGTGTCTCTCCCAAAAGGTGTGTACAGCAAGGGTGATTGTGGTAAACTAAAAAGCAAAGACTCAAATCATACAAGATGCTCCAAGAAAAACACATATCATGTGGTGAATAAAAATATAGCCTCAAGTAAAGTTACCGATAGATGAAGACGAAAGAGGGGATGCCTTCTGGGGCATCCCCAAGCTTAGGCTTTTGGTTGTCCTTGAATTTTACCTTGGGGTGCCTTGGGCATCCCCAAGCATAGGCTCTTGCCACTCCTTGTTCCAAAATCCATCAAATCTTTACCCAAAAACTTGAAAACTTCACAACACAAAACTCAACAGAAAATCTCATGAGGTACTGTAATAAACTCATCCTTTATTTATATTGGTGTTAAACCTACTGTATTCCAATTTCTCTATGGTTCATACCCCCCGATACTAGCCATAGATTCATCAAAATAAGCAAACAACACATGAAAAACAGAATCTGTCAAAAACAGAACAGTCTGTAGTAATCTGTAGGTTTCGAATACTTTTGTAACTCCAACAATCCTGAGAAATTAGGAAATCCTAAATAATTTGTATATTGATCTACTGCAGTTGGAATCAGTATTTTATCACTCTCTGGTTAAAAATGAAAATTACTCTCGTGAGCGCATACTTTCTGTTTTTCTCAGCAAGATCAAATAACAATCATCCAAGAAGATCCTAAAGGCTTTACTTGGCACAAACACTAATTAAAACATAAACACAGAATCATAACAGAGTATAGATGATTTATTTATTATTAAACAGGAATAAAAAGCAAGGAACAAAAATAAAATTGGGTTGCCTCCCAACAAGCGCTGTCGTTTAACGCCCCTAGCTAGGCATAAAAGCAAGAATAGATCTAGGTATTGTCATCTTTGGTATGCAATCCATATGTGGCTCTCATAATAGATTCATAAGGTAATTTAATTTTCTTTATAGGAAAGTCTTCCATGCATTTCCTTAATGGAAATTGGAATCTAATATTTCCTTCTTTCATGTCAATAGTTGCACCAATCGTTCTAAGGAAAGGTCTACCAAGAATAATAGGACATGTAGGATTAAAATCTATATCAAGAACAATGAAATCTACGGGCACGTAATTCCTATTTGCAACAATAAGAACATCATTAATCCTTCCCATAGGTTTCTTAATAGTGGAATCCGCGAGATGCAAATTTAAAGAACAATCATCAAATTCACGGAAACCTAACACATCACACAAAGTTTTTGGAATCATGGAAACACTAGCACCCAAATCACATAAAGCATAGCATTCATAATCTTTAATATTAATTTTAGTAGTAGGTTCCCACTCATCATAAAGTTTTCTAGGAATAGAAACTTCTAGTTAAAGCTTTTCTTTATGGGATTGCATTAAAGCATCAACGATATGTTTAGTAAAAGCTTTGTTTTGATCATAAGCATGAGGAGAATTTAGCACGGATTGCAACAAGGAAATACAATCTATCAAAGAGCAATTATCATAATTAAATTCCTTGAAATCCAAAATAGTGGGTTCATTGCTATGTAAAGTTTTGACCTCTTCAATCCCACTTTTACCAATTTTTGCATCAAGATCTAAAAACTCTGAATCATTGGGACGCCTTGTAACTAAAGTTGACTCATCTCCAGTCCCGTCTTTATTAAGATTCATATTGGCAAACAAAGATTTAATAGGATACACACCAATCACTTTTAGATCATCATCATTATTATCATGAAAACTAGAAGAACATGCCCTCACAAAGCAATCCTTTTTAGCACACGTCCTAGCGGTTCTTTATTTGCACTCATCAATGGAAATTCTCATGGCTTTGAGAGGCTCATTGATATCATGCTTAGGTGGAATAGATCTAAGTTTCAAAGAATCAACATCAAGAGAAATTCTATCCACGTTCCTAGAAAACTCATCAATCTTAAGCAATTTTTCTTCAAGCAAAGCATTGAAACTCTTCTTCGAATTCATAAATTCTTTAACACTAGCCACAAAATCAGAGGGCATCTTAATTTCCATAAGAGTTGTTGTAGGAATTGCCATAATTATTAGAGGAATTACTAGGAAACGGCCTAGAATTGAAATTTCCTCTATACGCGTTGTTACCAAAATTGTTCCTACCAACAAAATTCACATCTATAGATCATTATTATTCTCAATCAAAGTGGACAAAGGCATATCATTAGGATCAGAAGAAGCACTCTTATTAGCAAACAATTTCATAAGTTCATCCATCTTTCCACTCAAAACATTAACCTCTTCTATCACATGAACTTTTTTGTTAGTAGATCTTTTGGTGTGCCATTGAGAATAATTAACCGTAATATTATCAAGGAGTTTAGTAGCTTCTCCCAAAGTGATTTCCATAAAAGAGCCTCCCGCGACCGAATCTAAAAGATTTCTAGAAGCCAAATTCAATCCAGCATAAAAATTCTCTATAATCATCCATAAATTCAAACCATGTGTAGGGCAATTACGTATCATTAATTTCATCCTCTCCCAAGCTTGTGCAACATGCTCATGATCAAGTTGCTTAAAGTTCATAATATCGTTTCTAAGAGAGATGATCTTAGCAGGAGGGAAATACTTGGAGATAAAAGCATATTTGCACTTATTCCATGAATCAATACTATTTTTAGGCAAAGAAGAGAACCAAGTTTTAGCACGATCTCTAAGTGAAAATGGAAATAGCTTCAATTTAACAATATCAATATCCACATCTTTCTTCTTTTGCATATCACATAAATCAACAAAGCTGTTTAGAAGGGTAGCAGCATTGGTAAGAGGAGCAATCGGAGTGCTAATAAAATCATTATTGTTGGTATTGGAAAAGTCACATAATTTAGTATTATCTTGAGCCATCGTGACAAACAATCAATCCAACAAACAATCACACAAGAGGCAAGCGAAAAGAGACGAACGGAAAACAGGGCAAACGGAAAAGAGGCAAATAAAACGGCAAGGGTGAAGTGGGGGAGAGGAAAACGAGAGGCGAATGGCAAATAATGTAATGTGAGGGATAAGAGTTTGTGATGGGTACTTGGTATGTCTTGACTTGGCGTAGATCTCCCCGGCAACGGCGCCAGAAATCCTTCTTGCTACCTCTTGAGCATGTGTTGGTTTTCCCTTGAAGAGGAAAGGGTGATGCAGCAAAGTAGCGTAAGTATTTCCCTCAGTTTTTGGGAACCAAGGTATCAATCTAGTAGGAGACTACACGCAAGTCACCTAGTACCTGCACAAACAAACAAGAACCTCGCAACCAACGTGATAAAGGGGTTGTCAATCCCTTCACAGTCACTTACGAAAGTGAGATCTTATAGAGATAATAAGATAAATATTTTTGGTATTTTGTTGTATAGATTGAAAAGTAAAGATTGCAAAATAAATAGTAAACTAATATGATGTAAAGTAGTCCCAGGGGCCATAGGTTTCACTAGTGGCTTCTCTCAAGATAGCATATATTACGGTGACTGAACAAATTACTGTCGAGCAATTGATATAAAAACACATAGTTATGATGATATCTAGGCATGATCATGAACATAGGCATCACGTCCGTGTCAAGTAGACCAAAACGATTCTGCATCTACTACTATTACTCCACACATCGAATGCTATACAGCATGCATCTAGAGTATTAAGTTCATAAGAACAGAGTAACGCATTAGGCAAGATGAGATGATGTAGAGGGATAAACTCAAGCAATATGATATAAACCCCATCTTTTTATCCTCGATGGAAACAATAAAATACGTGCCTTGCTCCCCTACTGTCATAGGGAAAGGACACCGCAAGATTGAACCTAAAGCTAAGCACTTCTCCCATTGCAAGTAAGATCAATCTAGTAGGCCAAACCAAATTGATAATTCGAAGAGACTTGCAAAGATATCAAATCATGCATATAAGAATTCAGAGAAGAATCAAATATTGTTCATAGATAATCTTAATCATAAACCCACAATTCATCGGATCTTGGCAAACACAACGCAAAAAGAATTACATCGAATAGATCTCCAAGAACATCGAGGAGAACTTTGTATTGAGATCCAAAGAGAGAGAAGCCATCTAGCTAATAACTATGGACCCGAAGGTCTGTGGTAAACTACTCACACATCATCGGAGAGGCTATGGTGTTGATGTAGAAGCCCTCCGTGATCGAATCCCCCTCCGGCACATCGCCGGAAAAGGTCCCCAGATTGGATCTCACGGGTACAGAAGGTTGCGGCGGTGGAAAAGTGGTTTCGTGGCTCTCCTGGATGTTTTCAGGGTATAAGAGTATATATAGGCGAAAGAAGTAGGTCGGTGGAGCTGCGAGGGGCCCACTAGGGTCGGGGGCGCGCCTGGCCCCCTGGGCACGCCGCCCTACCTCGTGGCCGCCTCTCTGCGTCCTTGACGTCCACTCCAAGTCTCCTGGATTGCGTTCGTTCCAAAAAAAGATCCTCGCAAAGGTTTCATTCCGTTTGATATTCCTTTTCTGCGAAACACTGAAATAGGCAAAAAAAACAATTTGCATTGGGCCTTCGGTTAATAGATTAGTCCCAAAAATAATATAAAAGTGCATAATAAAGCCCATAAACATCCAAAACAGATAATATAATGGCATGGAACAATCAAAGTTATAGATACGTTGGAAACGTATCAGACTACTCCTTCACCACTCGGGTATGCCTCTCTTCTCTCTCTCGGGCTATGACTTGGAATGAAGGATTTTTACCCGGTGGTCGATTTGATTCATTTCTTCCTCTTGTAGCTCCCTAACACCATCAGTGGCAATGGATGGAGTGGGATGGCTGAAGATCTATCTACTCATTGTGACCATCAATCTCCATGCGTGAAGGTGTTTGTTTGATTCTGTGGATAGTGGGAGGAAGTTTCTGGCATGTGCAGAGAAGGTTAGACCCTCTTTCGTTGTTACAAATCATTTGTTAGATGTGATTCAGACACTGTCACGGTCCCAACCTATTCATACCACACCTTCAACCAAACGCATCCTAAGACAGTGTCACAGTTTGTACCTAGTATCTTAAATTTTTGCCATCTCATCGCCGGTGCCATTAGAAAATTATTTGGCACCACTTCAGAAGTTTGTGCGGCCAACTTTGGTCAACACATCCGAGCAGCCAAGCAGTAAAATACTAAATCTTTATGGCATGAAGGAACTGGGCATCGGAGCAACTACATGCTCTGGAGTCCGGGTGCCTGATTTTTTTTCGCTGCATCGCTCGCCAGTGCAGGGCACCGGTGCGAGATGTAGAAATAGTTGTCTTTACCCCAGTTTTGGCATACATTGTGTACGGCCTTAGTGCTATTAGTTCTATCTTACTAAATTTTGCATGTACACACCTGTTAGTATCAATTTGTTGTCATCCAAACACTGTCGCTATGCTGTTGCAGTTATATTTACCTTCCTCATAAAATGTTCAATTTGTTATTTATTGTACATGAGTAAGAGCTTGTAGTGTCGTTGTAGTTAATTATAGCTTCTGATGTTCTAGAATTTGGTTGTTGTCTTAGTACCAATTATTTCATTTGCACATTGATCTTTTTGAGAAGATATGTCATAATTAACATATTTCTTTAGTTTTTCAAAATAAGCATTGGTGATTTTCTATGTTGCTATAAACCCATTTCCCCTACAATTGTTATTGATCTAGTTTTAAATATTATAGGATGAATGGAAGTGTTCTTACTTGGAGTGGGTTGATCAAGAGTGGCCATAGTCTTTGAAGATGTGCCTAGCGAAGGTCTGGAGCATGTATGATGAAGAGAACACACGTAGGCTTAAGAAAGTGTTGTCAACGCTGAAGCATATTTCAAGATCCGGGATAAAAAGTTGAAGGTGGAGAATGAGCTCAGATTTTTTAAATCAGACTTTGCTAAGATGGTGTTGGCGAAGGAGGAGGCACTTTCCTAGTTGGCCCATGCAAAACGGGTTCTTACTGAACTGGAAGCAGAGGTGGATAAGACGAGCCTGGATGATCTTGATTAGGTAAATGAATATATTTTTCTTATGAAGTTGAACTATATATGGTGTACTGTGTTGTTTTCATGTAGCTACCGTACTGTGATGTTATAATATATTTATGTGCCTGATATGAAATTGGCAAACAGTTGTTCGATATGAAATGTGAATTTGCGTAATACTGGAATTATTAATTGTAAACTAATAAACCTGCTAAATGTGTCATGGACCTTTGCAGATGGTTCTAGCAGAAAAAGCGCTTGCGATGGATAGCCCAATGCCACACAGTTTTCTTCATCGAATCATGTGTGATATAGTTGATAAAAGCAAAGAGTGAACCATGGAAAACCATGTGTGATAGTTACACCTTTCACACACGAGCCTACACATAAAACTGTGTGGGATGTACGTCCGAACGAAAACGTTTTCCCTGGATTGACTGTGTGGGATGTACATAAGAATGGAAATTCCTTGGATTGACTGTGTGTGATATACATACGAATGGAAATGTTTTTCTGGGATTCACCATGTGGGATGTACATACCTATGGAAATGATTTTCTCGGATTACCGTGTGGGATGTACATACCTACAAAATGATTGGGTTTCGATGCCTCGCCCGATCGCACACGGCCCCAGCCTGGGTCCCAGGAGGGCCTATCCCTGACGATTTTTGGGTCGTGTGCGAAGGGCACCCTATCGCACTCACTCACTTGGTGACGGTTCCAAATGCCGTCTCAGAAAGGGTTAAAAACCATTTGTTTAGGACCGACGCGCACCAGTTGTGATGCTAGTGATTATGCTATTGGTGTTGTTCTAGGACAAAGAGTTGATAAGAAACTAAATGTTATTCATTATGCTAGTAAAACTCTAGACAGTGCTCAACGAAACTATGCTACTACCGAAAAAGAATTCTTAGCAGTGGTGTTTGCTTCTGATAAATTTAGACCTTATATTGTTGATTCCAAAGTAATTGTTCACACCGATCATGCTGCTATTAAATATCTTATGGAAAAGAAAGATGCTAAACCTAGACTTATTTGATGGGTTCTCTTGTTACAAGAATTTGATTTACATATCATTGATAGAAAAGGAGCTCAGAACCTTGTAGATGATAATCTATCTAGCTTGAAAATGTGCCTGATGACCCACTACCTATTGATGATAGTTTTCCTGATGAGCGGTTAGTTGCAATAAATGTTGCTCATAATACTCCTTGGTATGCTGATTATGCTAATTACATTGTTGCTAATTATTTACCACCTATATTTACTTATCAACAAAAGAAAAAATTCTTCTATGATTTAAGACATTACTTTTGGGATGACCCACATCTTTATAAAGAAGGAGTAGATGGTATTATTAGACGTTGTGTACCTGAGAATGAACGTGGACAAATCTTACAGAAATGTCACTCCGAAGCTTACGGAGGGCATCATGTTGGAGATAGAACTGCTCACAAGGTATTGCAATCTGGATTTTATTGGCCTACTCTCTTCAAGGATGCCCGTAAGTTTGTCTTATCTTGTGATGAATGTCAAAGAATAGGTAATATCGGTAGGTGTCAAGAAATGCCTATGAATTATTCACTTGTTGTTGAACCATTTGATGTTTGGGGATTTTATTACATGGGACCTTTTCCTTCCTCTAATGGGTATACACATATTTTGGTTGTTGTTGATTATGTTACTAAATGGGTAGAAGCTATTCCAACTAGTAGTTATGATCACAACACCTCTATTAAAATGCTTAAGGAAGTTATTTTCCCAAGGTTTGGAGTCCCTTGATATTTAATGACTGATGGTGGTTCACACTTTATTCATGATGCTTTCCATAAAATGCTTGCCAAATGGCATCAACTTATCATCCTCAGTCTAGTGGTCAAGTTGAACTGAGCTATAGAGAAATAAAATTAATTTTGCAAAAGACTGTCAATAGGTCCAAGAAGAATTGGTCTAAGAAATAAGATGACACACTTTGGGCTTATAGAACAACATATAAAATCCTATAGGTATGTCTCCTTATAAAATGGTTTATGGAAAAGCTTGTCATTTGCCTCTTGAGTTAGAACATAAAGCATATTGGGCCATCAAAGAGCTCAATTATGATTTCAAACTTGCTGGTGAAAAGAGGTTATTTGATATTAGCTCATTAGATGAATGGCGAACCCAAGCTTATGAAAATGCAAAATTATTCAAAGAAAAAGTTAAAATATGGCATGACAAAAGAATCCAAAAGTGTGAGTTTAAGGTCGGAGAATATGTTCTTTTTTAAGACTCTTGTTTCAGATTCTTTGCAGGAAAACTCCTCTCAAAATGGGAAGGCCCCTATGTTACCAAGGTGGTTTATTGGTCTGGAGCCATCAAAATAAATAATGCCGAATGTACTAACCCGAAGGTTGTCAATGGGCAACGAATAAAACATTATATCTTAGGTAGGCCCATTAATGTTGAAAGTAATATTATCCAAACTATGACACCGGAAGAACACATAAAAGAGACCTTCCGGAACACTCCAGAATCGTGAAAATAAGGAGGTACATGATACGGTAAGTAAACGGACTCCGAAAAATCCGCAAAAATATTTTTTGTCAGTTTTGGAATATTTAGAAAAATAGGAAAATAAGAAACTACCGGGAAGCGTACCCTGGTGGGCACAAGACACCAGGGCGCGCCAGGCAAGCCTGGTGCGCCCAGGTGGGTTGTGCCCACCTGGGACACCTTCCGGACCCCGTTTTTCTTCCGTTTTCTTGTCCCCCAAGATAAAAAAAGTCTATATATACTTCTCGAACCTGTTGATCACCGTCTCGTGGAGAAATCATCTATTCTTCTTTCTTGTTGTTTTCTGCGCAGTTCTGAAAATATGTCGTCCCAAGACTCTGGCGGAGAGAGCTATGTCTCACATCTCATTGCTAACCCAAAGACCTATGGGGACCTATCTCCTTATGGTCGAATTACAGATGACGGGGAGGATGCTCACTTGATGAGGATCGATGATTCAATCTTGGAGGAGGAGGATGTTCCTCTACCTCAACCTGGGGATATGCACGTGGACCTCAAGAAGTCAAGTATCCCTAAGAGAGCTAGTCGGTCTAAAAATCAATCTATTCCTTTTCGTTTTCGGCAGAAAAGCAAAGGGGATTTATGTGACAAGATCTTGAAGCTGGAGCTGGAAGTTGATGATTTAAAGGAGAAAATTTCTCTCCTCAACTACAATATGAAAAAGTTGAAGGCACAATTACCATCTTCACCACCACCTTCTTCTTCATCACCAAAGGAGAATTGAGTATTCGGCATGGGCACTCCCCTTGGCTTTCGCCAAGCTTGGGGGAGGTGCCCCGGTATCGTATCATCCCACTATCTTTTTGCCTTTACTTATTTTAGTTCGATATTTTGCTTTAGATGAATAAAAGTTTAGTTCGATCCTTTCTTTTCGAGAGTTTGATTAGTGATCTATCCTTGTAATCGTGTGCAAGATATATAATATAGTTAGATTTTTTTTCTTTACTTTCATGTTGCAAATAAAAGTAAACGAGAAAGGAAATAAATAAAAGAAAGGAAATAAATCAAAAATACCATATACTAATCTTGTGGTAGGTGATGACACCACATAAGGAAAAGTATAAGTAGAAAATTTTATTAGAGATTGACAAACATAGCATTAGTCAATGATGCAACTCATGAATGAATTAATAAGGGAAGAGAAGATTCACATATAAATATACTATCCTAGAAATCTTTTGCGATTGTGAGCCATCATCAAAATATTATATGCCAAAATTGTTGACGTTGGACAAGGAAGACAACTTAATGGTTTATGTTTGTTTATATTCCCATAGAAGTCATATTGTCATGGATCCTTTAACATGTGGTGCTTGCCACTATCTTTGCTAGCCGAAAATTCCGCACTAAGTAGAGATACTACCTGTGCATCCAAAAACCCTTAAACCCAAATCTTATTTTCAAGTGTCCACCATACCTACCTAGGGATTGAGCAAGATCCCTCAAGTAAGTTGTCGTCGGTGCAAAAAGGCAATAAAAAATTGCTTATAAAAGTGTGAGATCATTTAGTGTAAGAGAAAATTGAGCGTTGCACGAACTTGTGATGGTGAAGAATAAAAGCGACAAACTGCATAATAAAGGTTGTTATCACAAGGGACAATGCAATGTGACGTTCTTTTGTACTAAGGGGTTGAGCATACAAACAAATAAGCGCATGGCAACCTCTGCCTCCCTCTGTGAAGGGCCTATCTTTTACTTTTATGTATTTACTTTTATGCAAAGATTCAAAGTTTTCCTTCTATTACTTTTTATTTTTCTCCTTTGGCAAGCATCATGTGGTGAGGAAAGATCTAGGCACATATGTCTACTTGAATATAGATAGCATGAGTTATTATTGTTGACATCACCCTTGAGGCAAATACGTTGGGAGGCGAAACTATAAGCCCCTATCTTTCTGTGTGTCCAGCTGAAACGTTTTGCTCATGTGTACGCGGTGAGTGTTAGCAATCATAGAAGACTATATGACGGTTGAGTATGTGGACTTTCCTAAAGGCTCCGATATGTGAACCTTCCTAAAAAGATGGTGAATTGTAGTTGCAAAGTTGACTAGAACATAGTTTGTCGGTTTCTAATAGAGTTTTTTCTTTATACTTCAATAGTGTGATGAACTGTCACTTATTCATCAGAAGTCTATGATGAAAGTTTTATGTTTAAATCTGTTGCTGTTATAATAATGAACATGATGCTTCTATCTCCGTATTTCATTTTTATCGACACCTCTCTAAGCATGTGGACATGTTTTTCGATTTCGGTTTTCGCTTGAGGACAAGCGAGGTCTAAGCTTGGGGGAGTTGATACGTCCATTTTGCATCATGTTTTATTAATATTATTTATGATGTTTTTATCCATAATAATGATTTTTGGAGTAATTCTAATGCATTTTCTCTCATAATATGCAAGGTATACACAAAGAGGGAGAATTCCGGCAGCTGGAAATCTGGACCTGGAAAAGCTACGTCAGGCCACCTATTCTGCACAAATCCAAACAAGCTGAAACTTCACGGAGATTTTTTATCAAATAAAATAAGAATATTGGAGCAAATAACTACACTACTGCAGGATGCTGCTAATGCGACACTACGATCAGAGACCCTTCGAGAAACTGTGTGCGATGCAATAATCGCAAACGGTGTTGTATGAAAACCGTCAGAATTGTACTAAACGTTTGGGATGACGGATGCATCAAACACGGTTCAGGTTTTAGTTGTGTGTGCGATGAAGGGCATACGGTTCAGCTCAACTAACTTTTTGCGATGAGGAGGAACAAAAGAAACGGGCAGCCAGATGAAGGTGTGTGCGATACACATCATACGGTGCACTCGGATGAACTGTTTGTGATTAGGCAACATAAAAGAAATGGTCAACCAAATCAAGGTGTGTGTGATTGAGGGCATACTCTTTAGAAGGATTATCTATTTGTGATTAGGCAACAGAACAGAAACGGGTCAGCCAGATCAAAGTGTCTGTGATTGATGGCATACACTTCACATGGATGAACTCTTTGCGGTTAGCCACAACAAACCAAAACAGTTAGATAGATCAACGTGTGTACGCTAGACGGGCACACACATTCTAATTAAAAGAACCATGCGCGATGGTGCTGACATTGCCTATTGCAGTGCACCCTATGGTGCAAATGGCACGTACGCGGCCGAGAAGGCGTACATGCCCACGTTATGCCTTCCGAGAATAGTGCCACACTTATAACCGTTACTAAATTTTGAGCATGCGTCCCGTCACAATTTTTTTTAGAAGAATAGGGAGGCCGCGTACCATCACATTCCAAATTGCAAACCTGTTCACACAGATCAAAACCTAAACGGTTTCCCACTTAGGAGCGTATTACTACGCGGTTATAAATACTACTACTCCAAGATGACTGCACATTCCTCCTCAACTCCTCTTCCACAAAAAGTCAAAAACAAACAAGTCATTCATCATCGTTCCCTTGCGTCCGCCATGGCCAGCGTGAGTTCTGGGTCGAGAGATTGCCACCAGGGAGATGCAAGCCTGGAAGCGGGAGCACGAGAGATGTCCCGCCTCACCACGAAAGCAACCAACATGTCCCGCCGCACGGCCGTAGCAGCAGAGAGGTCCCGTCGTGCTGCCAATGCAGCACGGAGGACCCTCCGCATCGTAGAAGCAGCAGATTGGTCCGACCGTGCCGCGGAAGCAAAAGAGATGTCCCGTCGCGCCGCGAATGTGGCAGAGATGTCCTCCCGCGCCGCGGCAGCCTAGGAAAATGCCTCGCGGGAAGGCGAGGACTCTTACAGGCGCATGCGTGCCCACGTCCTTAGGCAGATGGATTAGATCTCCAGGTGGGCGAGGTTGCAGGATGACCTGCAAGCCTCGTTTGAACAGTTTACCAACGTCATCTGGCAACTAAATGAGAGCAATGCGAAGCTCCGGGCTGAGCGCGACCTGCTGAGGGCGAAGATCATCGGAAGTGCGGAGCAGCAGGAGCAGACCACTGCCTTGTTGAAGAGGACCGGCGTCATCGTCGAGAAACTTATGTAGGAGAATGCCATGCTGCGCATCGAGCGCAGAAGGCTGGTGGAGGAATCTGTGGATGCTCTCAACCAGCATCTTGAGAACAAGAAAGAGCTCGTCGCCGCCCGCCGCGGAGACTAGTTGTCTTCCTTCTTGTTTTGCCCTTGTGTATATCGGGCATTGCCGCATGTGGCTTTTTTTAATTATGTTTATAAAATGTAAGACAATTATTATCCAATGTCATCATCCTTATATTCATCATTAATGGAGACATTGGGAGGGGGGTGCGTGGCGGGTAGCGGTCAAAAGGGCTCTCCTCCCGATGAGCATGCACAGGGGTCTGATCGCACGCCTCCCGTACTCAGATAGCTGCCCCGCACGGCACCTCCTAGCCAATAAAAAAAGGGGACGCGTGGCCACACGTAATTGGTAAGTCGAACGCCCACGGTTTCAATAATACTTGTGTTTCCAATTTGTAACGTGACAACACTTGTTCCAAAATGACTTTGTTGATTGTTAATGTGTGCGCCTTTGCAAATCGGACAGAAAAATAACCACAACATGTTGGTTCCATGTCAAGACACCATGCCAAGTTTCATGATTTCAAGCGTGTTTTGGAATTACAGGAATTAAAAAACCAAGTTTCTCAATCTTTCCGGCCGAGCCACGACGCCCAGATGTTTGAATTCCACACCCATCTCATGCATGGGACCTAGAAATTCACCCAAGGACACACATGTGATTTTTCATACAACTTTGGTGCACTGGAGCATGTGCTTGTAGTTCAAATTTGAATTATGCACATTAAATGCCCAAAAACTCAACTAATGTATAAAAAGGCAAAACGAACCCGAAATAATTACAAAATTTAGCACAGTACTTCTATTTGGTCTAATCTGGCTGTGTAAAAAAATAAGGTGGGAGAAGGCAGTGTACATATGTCATTTTGCACACGGAGGTGACACGTTCCCTCTCGGAACCACAAGCCTTGTTGAGGGAAGCTCCAGTTTGCAAGAAGCTTACACCAAAGCTTGTCCCAATTCGGCCAAAAAAAATTACCGCAGCATGTTGGTGCCATGTCATGACACCATGCCAAGTTTCATGATTTCAGGCATGTTTTAGAATTACAGGAATTAAAAAACCAAGTTTCTCAATCTTTCCAGCCGAGCCACGATGCCCAGATGTTTGAATTTCACTCCCATCTCTTGCATGGGACCTAGAAATTCAACCAAGGACACACATGTGATTTTTCAAACAACTTTGGTGCACTGGAGCCTGTGCTTGTAGTTCAAATTTAAATTATGCACATTAAATGCCCAGAAACTCAATTAATGTATCAAAACGGCAAAACAAGCCCGGAATAATTCCAAAATTTAGCACGGTACTTCTATTTGGTCTAATCTGGCTGTGTAAAAAAATTAAGGCGGGATAAGGCAGTGTACGTAGTCGTTTCGCACACGGAGGTGACACATTCTCTCTTGGAACCACGAGCCTTCTTGAGGGAAGCTCCGGTTTGCAAGAAGCTTACACCAAAGCTTGTCCCAATCCGGCCAATAAAATTACCATAACATGTTGGTGCCATGTCATGACACCATGCCAAGTTTCATGATTTTCAGGCGTGTTTTGGAATTACATGAATTAAAAAACCAAGTTTTTCAATCTTTCCGGCCGATCCACGACGCCCAGATGTTTGAATTTCACTCCCATCTCTTCCATGGGACCTAGAAATTCACCCAAGGACACACATGTTATTTTTCAAACAACTTTGGTGCACTGGTGCCTGTGCTTGTAGTTCAAATTTGAATTATGCACATTAAATGCCCCAAAACTCAATTAATGTAAAAAAGACAAAACAAGCCCAGAATAATTACAAAATTTAGCATGGTACTTCTATTTGGTGTAATCTGGATGTGTAAAAAAATTAAGGCGGGAGAAGGTAGTGTACGTATGTCATTTTGCACACGGAGGTGACACCTTCCCTCTCGGAACCACAAGCCTTCTTGAGGGAATCTCCAGTTTGCATGAAGCTTACACCAAAGCTTGTCCCAATTCGGCCAAAAAAATTTACCACAGCCTGTTGGTGCCATGTCATGACACCATGCCAAGTTTCATGATTTCAGGCGTGTTTTAGAATTGCAGGAATTAAAAAACCAAGTTTCTCAATCTTTCCAGCCGAGCCACGATGCCCAGATGTTTGAATTTCACTCCCATCTCTTGCATGGGACCTAGAAATTCACCCAAGGACACACATGTGATTTTTCAAACAACTTTGGTGCACTGGAGCCTGTGCTTGTAGGTCAAATTTGAATTATGCACATTAAATGCCCAGAAACTCAATTAATGTATCAAAAAAGCGAAACAAGCCCGGAGTAATTCCAAAATTTAGCATGGTACTTCTATTTGCTCTAATCTGGCCGTGTAAAAAAATTAAGGCGGGATACAACAATGTATGTATGTCGTTTCGCACACGGAGGTGACACGTTCCCTCTCGGAACCACGAGCCTTCTTGAGGGAAGCTCCGGTTTGCAAGAAGCTTACACCAAATCTTGTCCCAATCCGGCCAAAAAAATTACCGTTGGTGCCATGTCATGACACCATGCCAAGTTTCATGATTTTCAGGTGTGTTTTGGAATTACAGGAATTAAAAAACCAAGTTTCTCAATCTTTCCGGCCGATCCACGATGCCCAGATGTTTGAATTTCACTCCCATCTCTTGCATGGGACCTAGAAATTCACCCAAGGACACACATGTGATTTTTCAAACAACTTTAGTGCACTGGAGCCTGTGCTTGTAGTTCAAATTTGAATTATGCACATTAAATGCCCAAAAACTCAATTAATGTATAAAAAAGCAAAACGAGCCCGGAATAATTCCAAAATTTAGCACGGTACTTCTATTTGGTCTAATCTGGCTATGTAAAAGAATTAGGGTGGGAGAAGGCAGTGTACGTATGTCGTTTCGCACATCGAGGTGACACGTTCCCTCTCGGAACTATGAGCCTTCTTGAGGGAAGCTCCGGTTTGAAGAAGCTTACAACAAAGCTTGTCCAAATCCGTCCAAAACAATTGCCGCAGCATGTTGGTGCTATGTCATGAGACAAGCCAAGTTTCATGATTTTCAGGCGTGTTTTGGAATTACAGGAATTAAAAAACCAAGTTTATCAATCTTTCCAGCCGAGCCACGATGCCTAGATGTCTGAATTTCACTCCCATCTCTTGCATGGGACCTAGAAATTCACCCAAGTACACACATGTGATTTTTAAAACAACTTTAGTGCACTGGAGCCTGTGCTTGCACTTCAAATTTGAATTATGCACATTAAATGCCTAGAAACTCAATTAATGTATAAAAAGGCAAAACGAGCCCAGAATAATTCCAAAATTTAGCACGGTACTTCTATTTGGTCTTATCTAGCTATGTAAAAAAATTAAGGCGGGAGAAGGCAGTGTACGTATGTCGTTTCGCACACGGAGGTGACATGTTCCCTCTCGGAACCACGAGTCTTCTTGAGGGAAACTCCGATTTGCAAGAAGCCTACACCAAAGCTTGTCCCAATCCGGCCAAAAAAATTACCGCGACATGTTGGTGCCATGTCATGAGACCATGCCAAGTTTCATGATTTTCAGGCGTGTTTTGGGATCACAGGAATTAAAAAACAAACTTTCTCAATCTTTCCGGCCGAGCCACGACGCCCAGATGTTTGAATTTCACTCCCATCTCTTGAATGGGACCTAGAAATTCACCCAAGGACACACATGTGATTTGTCAAACAACTTTGGTGCACTGGAGCCTGTGCTTGCAGTTCAAATTTGAATTATGCACATTAAATGCCCATAAACTCAATTAATGTATAAAAAGGCGAAACAAGCCTGGAATAATTCCAAAATTTAGCACGGTAGTTCTATTTGGTCTAATATGGCTGTGTAAAAAAATTAAGGCGGGAGAAGGCAGTGTACGTATGTCGTTTCGCACATGGAGGTGACACGTTCCCTCTCGGAACCACGAGCCTTCTTGAGGGAAGCTCTGATTTGCAAGAAGCCTACACCAAAGCTTGTCCCAACTCGGCCAAAAGAATTACTGCAGCATGTTGGTGCCATGTCATGACACCATGCCAAGTTTCTTGATTTTCAGGCTTGTTTTGGAATTACAGGAATTAAAAAACCAAGTTGCTCAATCTTTCCGGCCGAGCCACGACGCCCAGATGTTTGAATTTCACTCCCATCTCTTTCATGGGACCTAGAAATTTACCCAAGGACACACATGTGATTTTTCAAACAACTTTGGTGCCCTAGAGCCGGTGCTTGTAGTTCAAATTTGAATGATGCACATTAAATGCCCAAAAACTCAATTAATCTATAAAAAAGGCCAAACGAACATGGAATAATTCCAAATTTTAGCACGATACTTCTATTAGGTCTAATCTACCCATCTAAAAAAATTAAGGCGGGAGAAGGCAGTGTACTTATGTCATTTCGCACACGGAAGTGACACATTCCCTCTCAAAACCAGGAGCCTTCTTGAGGGAAGCTCCGGTTTGCAAGAAGCTTACACCAAAACTTGTCCCAATTCGGCCAAAACATTTACTGCAGCATGTTGGTGCCATGTCATGATACCATGCCAAGTTTCATGATTTTCAGCCATGTTTTGGATTTACAGGAATTAAAAAACCAAGTTTCTCAATCATTCCGGACGAGCCACGACAGCCAGATGTTTGAATTTTATTCCCATTTCTTGCATGGGACCTATAAATTCACCCAAAGACACACATGTGATTTTTCAGCAAACTTTGGTGCATTGGAGCATGTGCTTGTAGTTCAAATTTGAATTATGCACATTAAATGCCGAGAAACTCAACTAATGCATAAAAATGCCAAACGAACCCGGAATAATTCCAAATTTAAACACGACACTCATGTACTAGTTGCATGTTCACTGTACGTTCTCCGTAACACCATTTTGTCTTTCAAAACATAACGAAAAAATCAGGTATACCACCAACAGTTTACTAGAAAGAATCATGTGGGATGCGATATAAAATATCTTGGCGCACTGTCTTGTCTGACTTACTCGGGAAGCTTCATCATCTACAGTCCACCGCCCCCACTTGAACCACACTTGCGCGCTAGTTTCTCGCGGCACCGAGCGAAAAAAATTTGCCACCACGGAATCTACCTCCCCACCCCTCCCTCCTACCAAAAGGCACATTTCCACTGTTCCTCCTTGCTTTCCAAGTTCAAACCTTCACTGCTGCTTACTGGCAGCTCAGCCTCCTCGCCGGCGACCCTTCTTCTTGCAGCGCCGCCTCCTCGCCGGCTACCCTTCTTCTTGCAGCGCCACCTAGTCGCTGGCAACCCTTCTTCTTGTTGTGCGGCCTCCTCGCCACCGACCCTTCTTCTTGCTGTGCAGCCTCGTCGATATGGTTAGGTAATCCACACCCCACACACACCATCCTCCTCCTTTCCTGTCCCACATGCCCCGACTAACGGAGCGACACCTTCCACCGAAATCACTGCCCCCCTCCTCCAATTAAGTGCCGCCCACAACCATTTTACACGCAGTATAATGTGGAGCAGAGTAGCATGGCCGCACGCGCGAACGAGGTCGCTATGGCTGACATGCGTGCTTAATTAACTATTTTGGTTCATTTGGTCTGCTGTCCATTTAACTGTTTGGTTCAGTTTTGCAATTTGATTTTCATTTGTTGTCGGTACAATTTTGTATTGTTATGCATGTGACACCAATCTAATTTGGTTGTACTCAATACATATCCTACTGATAGTGTGGCAACTCTCAGTTAACCTGATCAAGATCTTCCTTATGTGTGTTGCAGGGAAACAATGGGAGACACTGCGGTTTACCATCGAGGTTTATTCAATAAGGGTCCATTGGCTAATAGCACATTATTGTGCTGTTGCAGGAATCATTCTAATATTTAGGTTTCTTACAATTTGGTCTTGCACATGTAGGTCCTGCTGTCAGAGGCTTAGACCCACTCTTCGACCCATTTTGCATATGGGGAAATGAGATGTCCATGAATATCAGTCAAGTCAAGAAACTCAGAAAGATTGTTAGGATGGAGAAACTTGCGACGAATAACAGCAAGACCTTTGTTTTCACAATGAAGAAGACATCAGTCAACTATAGGATGGTACCAACTCTTTTACCTTGTTTTTACCCCTTGCGCCATTTCAAAATTTACAACAACGATTTATGCATAGCTTTGTTTTCAGTTCTTTTCAAAGCAGTTCACCGATGGTTACCTCTCAAACCACCTTCATGGTCAAGAGGCATGGAAGGTATTCATTCAACCCCCACGATACAATATTGAAGTCTTGCTGAAGAGGACGAAGGTTGGGCGGGCAATTATCCATAGCCACTAGCCTAAAGTTGCAAGGACATTCAACATCACTGAAGGCTCAATATTTGCCTTCCGCTTCTGCAGTTTCCCAGATGAGATTCATCTATCTATTTAGCGTGTATGATGCTACTTTCCAAAGGTTTTTGATGCTGCATGTGAAACTTGGTGCTGTTGTGTAATGGCATAACTGAGTGCCGAAGCTATCTGATGTAATTCGACTATGAAATTCGGGTTGCTTTTATACGTATATGAAATATCTGGCATGTTTTATAAGAAATATCAGTTTGATTAGTACATGGATTATCAATAATAGGCTAATTACCCTGCTTATTGGGGTTTTCTATTGCAAACGGTTACTCAGACAGCACCGTGGGCGATGAACTCAAACAACCCACATGGTTTCTAGAAAGTAGGTGTGTTCGATCAACTAACAATCACACATGACTTCCGGCAGCGAACTGTTTGCATTAGGCCACCCTGCACAAACGTTTCCACACAAAGAACTGTGTGGGATGTACATACCTATGGAAATGATTTTTTGGGATTCACCATGTGGGATTTACATACCTATGGAAATGATTTCTGGGATTCGCCATGTGGGATGTACATACCTACGGAAATGATTTCTGGGATTCACCGTGTGGGATGTACATACCCACGGAAATGATTTCTGGGATTCACCATGTGGGATGTACATACCTACGAAAATGATTTCTGGGATTCACCGTGTGGGATGTACATACCTACGGAAATGATTGGGTTTCAATGCCTCGCCGGATCGCACATGGCCCCATCCTGGGTCCCAGGAGGGCCTATCCCCGACGATTTCTAGGTCGTGTGGGAAGGACCCCCCTATCACCCACACTCACTTGGTGACGGTTCCAAGTGCCTTCGCGGAAAGGGGTTAAAACCGTTTGTTTAGCACATTGTTGTACCAGTGCTACTAGATGGGGCCCACCAGGTGGTCACAACCCACCTGGATGCGCCAGGGAGCCCAGGCGCTCCCTGGTGGGTTGTGCTCATCTAGGCCCACAACCGGTGCCCATCTTCTGGTATATAAGTCATTTTGACATAGAAGAAATAAGGAGAGGACTTTTGGGACGGAGCGTCGCTGTCTCGAGGCGGAAATTGGGAAGGAGCACTTTTGCCCTTCGGCGGAGAGATTCCACCAGGGAACTTCCCTCCCGGAGGCGGAAATCATCGTCATCATCATCACCAACAACTCTCCCATCTTGGGGAGGGCAATCTCCATCAAAATCTTCAACAGCACCATCTCATCTCAAATGCTAGTTCATCTCTTGTGGTCAATCTTGTTACCGGAACTATAGATTGGTGCTTGTGGGTGACTAGTAGTGTTGATTACATCTTGTAGTTGATTACTATATGGTTTATTTGGTGGAAGATTATATGTTCAGATCCAATATGCTATTT
Organism: Triticum dicoccoides; assembly: GCF_002162155.2. NCBI lineage: Eukaryota > Viridiplantae > Streptophyta > Magnoliopsida > Poales > Poaceae > Triticum > Triticum dicoccoides. Next base: position 282,400,837 of record NC_041390.1, read on the forward strand.
AATACCCCTCTAATCTTGAGCATGATTATCATTTGTGAGTAGTTACTTTTGTTCTTGAGGTCACGAGAGAAATCATGTTGCAAGTAATCATGTGAACTTCATATGTGTTCGATATTTTGATAGTATGTATGTTGTGATTCCCTTAGTGATGTCATGTGAACGTCGACTACATGACACTTCACCATATTTGGGCCTAAGGGAATGCATTGTGGAGTAGCAATTAGATGATGGGTTGCGAGAGTGACAGAAGATTAAACCCCAGTTTATGCGCTATTCTGTAAGGGACCGATTGGATCCAAAAGTTTAATGCTATGGGTAGAATTTATTCTTAATACTTTTCTCGTAGTTGCGGATGCTTGCGGGAGGATTAATCATAAGTAGGAGGTTTTTTTGAGTAAGAATATCACCTAAGCACCGGTCCACCCACATATCAAATTATCAAAGTAGTGAACACGAATCGAACCAACATGGTGAAAGTGACTACATGAAATTCCCGTGTACCCTCAAAAACGCTTTGCTTATTATAAGAAATTGTTTCGGTCTGTCCTTTGCCTCAAAATGATTGGGCTACCTTGCTGCACTTTTGTTACTACTATCGTTACTTGCTCATTACAAATTACCTTGCTATCAAACTACTCCGATACTTACAATTTCAACACTTGCAGACATTACCTTGCTTAAAACTACTTGTCATTTCCTTCTACTCCTCGTTGGGTTCGACACTCTTACTTATCGAAAAGAGATACAATTGTTCCCCCATACTTGTGGGTCATCAATGTCTACTACACAACTTGTTCTTGTAGACTTGTATTGGGCCTCCAAGCGCTGAGTTTTGTAGTACAGTAGCAATTTTTCCTCAAGTGGATGACCTAAGGTTTATCAATCCGTGGGAGGTGTAGGATGAAGATGGTCTCTCTCAAACAACCTTGCAACCAAATAATAAAAAGTCTCGTGTGTACCCAACACACAAAATACAATGGTAATTTGTATAGGTGCACTAGTTCGGCAAGGAGATGGTGATAAAAGAGTAGTAGTGATAACAGATATTATTTTTTAATAGGAATAATAAAAAACAGCAAGGTAGCAATTGGTAAAACGGAGCACAAACGGTATTGCAATGCTTGAAAATGAGGCATAGGGTCCGTATTTTCGCTAGTGCAATCACTCAATATTGCTAATATAATTGGATCATGTAACCATCCCTCAACATGTGATGAAGAATCACTACAAAGTTTCTATCTAGTGGAGAACATAAGAATAAATTGTTTGTAGCTATTCTTTCCAATCTATCTATCCAAGACTTCGTACCAAAATAACACCAAGTTATTCTTTCTGATTGATCTATCAAGAGCTCGTACTAAAATAACACTAAGTTATTCTTTCCAATCGATCTATCAAGTGTCCGTACAAATATAACACCAAAACATATTCAGATTCATAATGCTCAACCCAACACAAAGAACCTCAAAGGGTTCTCCAAGATTTCTACCGGAGAAACAAACGACGAGAACGTGCATCAATCCCTATGCATAGATTACCCCAATGTCACCTCGGGAATCCGCGAGTTGAGTGCCAAAACACATATCAAGTGAATAATATGATACCCATTGTCACCATGGGTATTCATAGCAAGACACACATCAAGTGCTCTCAAATCCATAAAAGTATTCAATCTGATAAAATGAAATCTCAAAGGGAAAACTCAATTCACAACAAGATAGAGAGGGGAAAACATCATATGATCCGGCTATATTAACAAAGCTCGCGATACATCAAGATCGTGACATCTCAAGAACACGAGAGAGAGAAAGAGAGATTAAACACATAGCTACTGGTACAAAACCTTAGCCCTGAGGGTGGACTACTCCCTCCTCATCATGGTGGTCGCCGGGAAGATGAAGATGGCCACCGGTGATGATTTCCCCCTCTAGCTCGTGTCATAGGTCCTCTTGGCACTTGGTGAGACGATGATAGGTCCATGGGGATGACCGTAGGATGCTCCATATCATCTCCCCTCCCTTGGGGAAGATCCGACCTTGGATCGAAATCTTCATCACCATGGTAGGTAGAGAGATCTTTGACGTTGAAGATGTCGCTCACGAAGTACTTGTCTCATGGAATGTCGATCTTGTGAGCATTGTTGTTGTAGTGTTCAAGCACCTTGAAGGGTCCATCCGCCCGTGGTAGAAGTTTGGTCTTGCGTTTGTTGGGGAAGCGGTCCTTGCGAAGGTGTAGCCACATAAGATCTCCAATGTTGAATACCATGGGGTACTTGTTGAGGTTGAGCTTGGTCACGAGTTGTTGTACTTGGCGCTCAATGGTGTGCCTTTTATCTTCATGCATCTTCTTGAGATAGTTGACTCATGCACTCGCGTCCATGTTTGTGCGCTCTTGTAGTGGTAGGGGAAGAATGTCCAATTGGGACAACGGGTTGAAATCGTAGACGACCTCAAAGGGGGACTTGCCGGTAGTCGGATGTCTTGCTCGGTTGTATGCGTACTCGGCAATGGGTAGACACTCCTCCCACTCCTTGATGTTCTTCTTGATCAAAACGCGAAGTAGAGTGGAGAGTGTGCGGTTGGTCACCTCCGTTTGGCCATCGATTTGTGGATGGTATGTCGTGGAGAAGAGTAGCTTGATTCCAAGCTTGGCGCATAATGTTTTCCAAAAGAAACTCAAGAACTTGACGTTGCGGTCCGAGACAATCGTCTTTGGTACTCCATGTAGGCGCAATATTTCCCTACAAAAAAGGTCGGCAACATGTGAAGCATCGTCTATCTTGTTGCAAGCAATGAAATGAGCCATCTTAGAGAATCGGTCCACAACAACAAATACGAAATCTTTTCCATTTCTAGTTCTAGGAAAAACCAATCACAAAATCCATGTTAATATCTTCCCATGTGTGATATGGAATTGGAAGGGGCATATAAAGGCCATGAGATTGAGCTTTGGACTTAGCTTTGCGACATGTAGAACATCGTGTGGTGAAGCGTGAGATGTTGTGGAACATCTTGGGCCGAAAATAGTTCTTGGAGAGCATAGCAAATTTATTGTCGCGTCCAAAGTGTCCTATTAGTCCTCCTCCATGAGATTCTTGCAGAAGCAACAAACAAAGAGAAGACTCGGGGATGCATAGTTTGTTAGCTCTCATAAGATAATCATCTTTGATGTATTAGCATTCCCAACATGTATGCGTCAAACATTTGGCATATGGAATAGCAAAAGTAGGATCATGTTCATATAAGCCTTTTATGTGCCCAAAGCCAATGACATTTAATTCAATTTTGGTGACAAGCATGCATATGCGGGAAAGAGTGTCCGCCACAACATTTTCCTTACCTTTAATGTACTTGATGACATAAGGAAATGACTCAATGAATTCACTCCATTTAGCATGATGCTTGTTCAACTTAGTTTGACCCTTAAGGTATTTAAGTGTTTCATGGTTGGTATGGATGACAAATTCATGCAGGCGAAGATAATGTTCCCATTCATGCAAACTCACACTAAAGCATATAGCTCTTTGTCATAGATGGGTTAATTGAGTTGCGCTCCGAAAAGTTTCTCACTAAAGTAAGCTATGGGGCGCTTCTCTTGCGTTAACACACCTCCTATGCCATTACCACTAGCATGGCAATGAATTTCAAAGGGTTTGTCAAAGTTTGGTAATGCAAGCACGGGAGCGTGAGTAAGCAAATTCTTAAGCTCATTAAATGCGCTATCTTGAGATGGTCCCCAAACAAAGGGTGCATTCTTCTTACTCAAATCATGTAAAGGAGAAGCAATGGTGCTAAAATTCTTCACAAATCTATGGTAGAAACCGGCTAAACCAAGGAAGCTACGCACTTGTTGCAAGTTGCTTGGTTGGGGCCAAGTTTTAATAGCATTGATCTTAGATTCATCGACATGAACACCCTTAGAAGACACAAAGAAACCCAAGAAAACAAGCTTATCGACACCAAAAAGGCATTTGTCCATATTAGCATAAAGGTGCTCTTTTCTAAGAGTTTGTATCACGGTTCGAAGGTGGGTGACATGGTCTTTCAGAGATTTGCTAAAGACAAGAATATTGTCAAAGTAGACTACAACAAATACACCAATATAGGGTCGAAAAACAAAATGCATGAGTCGCATGAAAGTATTGGGTGCTTCGGATAAACCCATTGGAATAACAAACCATTCATATAAGCCAAATTTGGTCTTAAATGCGGTTTTCCATTCATCACCTTCTTGGATAAATTTTAGAAAAAATTGTGGCTCCGCTAAGCTCATAAAGCATATCATCTAGGCGTGGAATGGGGTAACGATAATGCACGGTAATAGCATTGACAGGACGACAATCGGAACACATGTGATATGTACCATATTTATTGGGAACAAGGATTACTGGGATGGCACAAGGGCTCAAACTTTCTCGTACATGGCTGTTGTTCATGAGTTGTTGTACTTGCCGTTGGATCTCTTTAGTTTCCTCGGGGTTGACGCGGTAGGGAGCCTTGTTAGGAACGGGTGCTCCGGGGATGAGGTCGATTCGGTGCTCAATGCCTCGTAGTGGAGGTAGACCCAGAGGTAGCTCGTCAGGGAAAGCGTCTTTGAATTCCTGCAATAGACAAGATAGCACTAAAGGAAGATTGTGAGAGGTGTTAGCTTTTTGTGCCTCATCCTTGCACAAAAGGACATAGTGCATGCCACTTGATGGGTTTGCACACACGTCTCTCATCTCACATTTGGTGGTGAATAGAACTAAGTTCTTCTTGCCGCTCATCGTGGAGGCACTCAATTTGGTCTTGTGGCGCTCAGTCTCTCTTTGGTGGTTCGCTCTCTCACTATTCTCTCCATGATGGGTGGTTTGCTTGTCGGCGATCACCTGGCTTGGAGACATAGGTCGAAGTACGTACTCATTTCCTTTCATCTTGAAGATATAGTGATTCGTTCTGCCGTTATGGATGACACCTTGATCAAATTGCCATGGTCGCCCAAGAAGAAGGTGGCAAACGGACATTGGAACAACATCACACTCCAATGTGTCTTCATAAGCTCCGATCTTGAAGGAAACTTGTAATCTATGCTCGACTTGGATAGTGTTGGAGTCGCTTAGCCATTGAACTTTGTAGGGATGTGGGTGCTTCATATTGGCCAATTGGAGCTTGGAGCATAGTTCTTTGCTTGCCAAGTTATGAAAACTCCCTCCATCGATGATGACCTTGACGGACCTTCCATTGATGTCGGCCTTGGTACGAAAGATATGGCATCTTTGTTCTTCTTGTTGATGTTGAAGAGTCAAGACCTTGGAGACAACGAGAGCGGGGCTTGAATCTTCGTCACAAAAGACTTGATCCTTTTCATCTTCGTTCACTTGTTGGTGCATGGCCACATGCTCAAGTGCTTCCATTTCTCCTTCACTCATGGAATCGTATGTACCATCGTCGTTGAAGATCATGGTGCGCTTGTTGGTACACTCAAAGGACTTGTGGCCTCGGCCTCTGCATGTGAAGCATTTTAAGGAACTTGTCTTGATGGTCTCATCGGTTGGGGTAGAAGATGATGAAGCTCTTGGCTTGAAGTTGCTTGTTGTAGGAGGACGACTTGAAGTTGTCGAAGTTTTCTTGTAACTTGACTTGTCGCTGTTGCCTGTAGATGGCTTGGTTGAGGTTGAAGGTATTGGAGTCATTGAAGCTTGGTTGTTGGAGAAGCCATAGGACTTGGATGAGAACGTGGCATACTTGAACTCATCTTGCACTTGACATTCCACCTTGGTAGCTTGATGCACTAGCTCGATGAGGGTCGAGTATGGTTGGAAGTCGGCAATCTTCTTGATAGGATGATTGAGTCTGTTCAAGAAACGTGCCATAGTTTGCTCATCATCTTCGTGACATTAGCTCGTATCATGGCAATCTCCATTTCCTTGTAGTATTCTTCAACGCCATTGGTTCCTTGCTTGAGGAGTTGGAGTTTCTTGAAGAGGTTCCGGTTGTAGTATGTTGGCACGAAGCGTGCTGTCATGACATCCTTCATTTGTGCCCAAGTAGTGATGGGTGGTTCACCTCTTGCCTCTCGGCGCTCAATGACTTGTTCCCACCAAATGAGGACATAATCTTGGAACCCAAGGGATGCCATCACGATCTTCTTTCTCTTCCTCATAGTTGTGCAAGGTAAAGATTTTGTCAACCTTCAATGCCCATGAAAGGTACTCTTCGGGATCATTGCTTCCATTGAACTTCGGCATGGTGAACTTTAGCTTGCCGTATTGTTGCTCTTCATTGTGTTGGGGTCAGGGGTGATGACGTCCTTAATGAGGAGGATTGTCTCCCTCAACTTGCTCTTGTCTTGGAGGATCTCCATTGTCTTCTTGCTCTTGGTGAACTTGGGGTTCTTGGCGAGGAGGTTGTGGAACTTGATGATGCACTCGAGCTTGATAGTTCCTCTCTTGAATTTCTTCACGAAGCGCTTCTTGGTGCTCATGATTTTTCCGGTTGCACGTGGCTACGGCTCGACTTGAATCTCGGAGGGCACGTTGTGCCTCAAGTGCTTGAGCTTCTCGCAATTGTTGTTCTTGACGTTGTGCCTCGGTATCTTATGCATCATGGTGTAGGCGCGCTCGCTCTTCCTCTTCTTGTTGGCGTTGGCATTGTCGTTCTCATGCTTGCGCAAAAATGGCTTGGTTTTGACGCTGTTGTTGCTCTTGAGAGTCATTGTCATGTAGAAGATTGTGGTTTGCTTGACGGTCTTGGCATGCGTCACGTCGAAGAGTATTCGATGTCGGTGTACTTGAGCCGGAGATGGTGTCGTTGGAGTGTCAACTTGAGCGGCTCCTTCTTGAGTAGGATGACAAAGTAGAAGAGCAGCTGGCCATCATTGTTCAAATATCCTCCTTGAGAGATGCCATGGATGTGTCGAAGTAGTCTCTTGTACATTGCTCGGTGAGTCGTAAGTCGGTGGCGAGGTTGTCGATGCGTTCGGTCATTGCTTGTTGCTCTTCATGCAAAGCTCGTTGTGCACCAAAGAGGTGGCTCTTTGTGATGTAGGAGGACATGTCGTCATCTTGCTCGATGAAGAGTGGGTTGGTAGAAGTACTTGGCCTATCCATCATTCCAAGCAAAATATGTGAGTCAGAGACAGAGAAGAACTTATACCAAATGTACCTTGACCGATGTTGAAGATGGACCAATGATCACACAAATGTGGAATAAGGAAATAGCACAATTGGTACCAACTATCGTCGGTTTCTCACACCTACACAAGTAAAAGCTTATAGTGGCGCTCGGTTAGGATGGTGGCACAAAATTTGATGCAATTGTTACTGAGCTTCAATAATGTTGGAAAAGACTCGCAAATGTGCAAATTCAACAAGTAGACAAATAGCAAAATGTGGTACACGGAAACACACACGCAAATAGATAAGTGGGGTCGTGCAACCAAGGAATGAGCCAAAATGTGGAATCCACGGAAAACGCTCTTGTTGCACAACACTAGAGAGACGCTAGCATGATTGCATAATAGGCAGATACGAAGACTTGTGCACAACCTACTAAGCAAAGATGCAACGACTTCTATCCCAAGTATGCTATATGTATGGTATTCCGATGATATGATCCAAAATGATCGGGTGTGACAATATTAATGTAGTAAGATTCTATGGTTCTTGCTTAAAAGCTCTTTGCTTATCTTTCCCTTTTGCTTAAAAGCTTGCTTGGCTCTTTCTCTTTTGAGCTCTTTTCTCATGCAAAACTTCACGAACCAAGATAGCAATTGTGTATGCGATGACAACTTTGTGACACAAAAGATGATACCAAGATGTATACCAAGATGATATGGTGAGTATGCAATGTGAATTATAACCACTAATGTGCACAAATGACGTTGCCGGCAATACTCAAAGGCTAGTCTCGATGGGTAAGTTACGCAAAATTGGGCTATGGTGGTTATAAATGTAATGGCAAGAATGTATAATGATGGGATATCATGATACCAAGATGAGGTTACCGTTCTTGCTTACAGCATGGTGTCAAAATGGTGAAGTGGTCATTGTTGATGACGCGTCCGTGGTGAAGATGAGCTGCGGTGATTCGGATGTTGAACCGTACCTAAATAGCCGAAACACAATAGGACACGGAACCACAACTCAAATTCTCAAAGTAAAACCTGACAAAATTGTCGAAAATGGTAGCGGTTAAGCGATGGTGGTGCTTGTAGGAAATGGTGGTGCTATGCGGAAGTGAAATGTGGTATGCGGAAGTGAATGTGGGCACCGGAGCAAAATTGGGCAAAAGTTAGGCGGGAAACGGGGCGGTGGATGGAAGTGATGCTATTAGGGGCCGGATGTCCAGGGTGGCCGGATGTCCGGGGGGTCGGGCCGGATGTCCGGGCTCTGGATCTGTGGACGAACTCGAGGAACTCCGCATGGAAAAGGCAAATTCGGGGCAAAATTTGGGAGATTTTGTGGATGGAAATTGGGGAAAAGATGGGGGAAAGCTAGATCTACCTGCAACACATGAAATTCGTGGATCAAATCCAACAAACTTCATCACACCAACAAATCATAAAAAAATTGGGGGGTTATTTTCATGGGGAATTTTCGAATTTAGGACGAAATCAACAAAACTATGCTAGAAACAAAGAGGGGAGGCTCCAAAATCGTGATCAACCTGGCTCATGATACCAAGATGATGCAGGGCGGAACCCTATATGGTCGATCTTTCACGAAAGGAGCGGATCCCACGAGGGACACGAAGAACACGAGGGGAAACACGAGGGAAAACACGAGAGAAACACTCAAACCAACGAGATTAGGTCACACATATTCTAGATCCTCGAAACACAAAAGGAGATACAAGATCCACGATCAATAAATGATGATACAAAGGTAACCGGTTCTTCTCTGTGAGGAGGTCTTGAGGGGTCTTCCCATGAAGGGGTCTTGAATCCAAGGTGGATCTTCTCCGAAGAGGTAACGGTCCCTCACGATGGAGTAGATCTGGATGGATGAGCGAAGCTCTATCTCACATTTGAGCTAACACAACGCTAACCCTAGAAAGAGGAAGGAGGAGGAGGAGTATATATAGTCTAGGGGGAGAAGGGGTACATGGGCCTCGGCCCTACACTATGCGCAGACAAGGGAGGCCGGATGTCCGGGCGTTGGGCCGGATGTCCAGGCTTTCACGAGGTGCCGGATTTCCGGCTGGCGGGGGCGGCCTTGATGCATTCAGGGTGGAGGACGTCGTATTTCTAGGTTGGGTCCGGATTTTCGGGCTTGGCCGGATGTCCGGGCTGAGGCTGGATGTCCGGGGCCTGTAGCTACTTGGCGGCTGTCATGGTGGACGCCCCAGGGGCCGGATGTCCGGGTCGTGGAAGCTGCTATTGACTCCTTCCACTGGTTCCCTTCATCTGTGAACTTGGGGACTTGTCCATCTTCACGTGCATCTTCAGGAGGGTCCTCTTGGTACCTAGTCATGCACAACATTCTGGACTTAGGTAGTTGCCATGTCTCGAGTGGATCATATGTGATATCACTAAGGAAGGAAGTCACCTCGGTCTCGAGAGCTCTAGCTCTAGCTCGTATCATAGGTCCTCTTGGCACTTGGTGAGACGACGATAGGTCCATGGGTATGACCGTAGGATGCTCTGCATCACAGCGTCAGTCCGTTTAGTTTCATTCAAATCATGTAAAATAGAGTCCAAAACAAGAGCAAAAGTGTTTGCAAAAGTTGATACGACGGGGACGTATTACTCCCCTTGTTGGAGCAGAACTACCAGACAAGGTGTTGAACCACTACCGTAGCAGGTCCTCAAACTTGTCGTTTTGTCGCGGTACTAGGGCGGCAGTGCTATGGATGTCCCAACTATTTGTCTTAGCTGGTACTACTGGTGTCCCTTGTTGTAGTATCTCTTGGGCACTTGTAGTGTAGCCTGAGATGGGCCATGGTGGCACCGCTGTTTGCGGTGGTAGTACTATTCAGGTGAAATCTAAGGTAACGATTGGATTGAAAGATGGGATATAAGATGAGGGTATTCTTCCCCAAATTGACTCACCTTTTGCCTCTCTCTCTCTCTCTCCTTCATTGTTTCCCAAAGATTAAATCTCCTAGATTTCTTTCCCTAGCCACCCAAACTTCTTGATCTCCTAGGATTTTGGAGAGAAGACCTAGATCTACCAGTCCACCAAAGAAATTTGATTCCCCCTTGTTTTCCCTCGTGGATCTTGTCATGCTGGGAGTCGAGGAACTCGGAGTGGGGCAGTGGTCCACGGGCGAGCACAACCACCTCATGCAGCATGCTCCCTCGTGTGGGAGAGATTGTTGCAGGGGTGCGACAGTCATCGTCGATGACGTCTGGTGTGAAGTGGAGCATTGAAGAGGATATGCACATGTGGCTCGTGTGAAGTGGCGCAGAAGTGTGCTAGCTATGTGCCAACAAATCGGTTGGTGCAATTCCTAGACGGTCGGTCGATAGGAATCTTTCTCCAATTTTTTGCCATGACCAAAATTCAGTAGCCGCAGCGGGCGAACCGACTGCCGCCACTGCTCATCCCACGACGACGACGACGAAGAAGCCATGGTTGGAGCTCACACCGGCGGAGATCGCATGGCTCGACATATAATCAGCCAAGAGAAGGGCCTGGAGGTCCGTTCAGGCGGAGAAGAAGGCCATTGCTGAGTTCATCCTTGAGGCCGCGGCCGTGCGACAAATGGCCACTGTCGAGGATAAAGAGGCCATCCTAGCCAAGGCCACACAGGCAACGACGACACACACCTTCCTCATGATAGGGTTGTGCCAACCCGCGCCGGCCATTCTCTCCGTCGCCTCCATGGCCGCAGCGGGCACAGGCTCGTCGGTTGTTCGCCCTCCGCGGTACGAGTCGCTGTGATGTTTACTTTATTCTTGTAGACACGTGTTGGGCCTCCAAGTGCAGAGTTCGGTAGGACAGTAGCAATTTTCTCTCAAGTGGATGACCTAAGGTTTATCAATCCATGGAAGGTGTAGGATGAAGATGGTCTCTCTCAAATAACCCTGCAACCAAATAATAAAAAGTCTCTTGTGTCCCCAACACACCAAATACAATGGTAATTTGTATAGGTGCACTAGTTCGGCGAAGAGATGGTGATAAAAGTCTAATATTCATGGTAGAAATATATTTTTATAATCTGAATAAATAAAAATGGCAAGGTAGCAAATAGTAAACGGGCACAAAAATGGCATTGCAATGCTTGAAAATGAGATCTAGGGTCCGTACTTTCGCTAGTGCAATCTCTCAATGGTGCTAATATAATTGGATCATATAACCACCCCTCAAAGTGCCATAAATAATCACTCCAAAGTTCCTATCTAGCGGAGAAGATAAGAAGAAATCGTTTGTAGGGTACAAAACCACCTCGAAGCTATTCTTTCCGCTATCCAAGAGTTCGTACTAAAATAACACCAAATAATTTCATATTCATAATACACAATCCAACACAAAGAACTTCAGAGAGTGCCCCAATATTTCTACCAGAGAAACAAAAGATGAGAACATGCATCAACCCCTATGCATAGATTACCCTAGTGTCATCGCGGGAATCCACGAGTTGAGTGCCAAAACATACATCAAGTGAGTCAATATGATACCCCATTGTCACCACGAGTATTCATATGCAAGACATATGTAAAGTGCTCTCAAATCCATAAAAGTATTCAATCCGATAACAACGAAATCTCAAAGGGAAAAACTCAATTCATCACAACAAGATAGAGAGGGGAAAACACCATATGATCCGACTATACTAACAAAGCCTGTGATGCATCAAGATCGTGACATCTCAAGAACATGGGAGAGAGAGAGATTAAACACATAGCTACTGGTACAAACCCTCAACACCGAGTGTGGAATACTCTCTCCTCATCGTGTGGCCGCCGGGATGATGAAGATGGCCACCGGTGATGATTTCCCCCTCCGGCGTAGTTCCGGAACGGGGTCTAGATTGGTTTTCGGTGGCTACATAGCCTTGCGGAGGCGGAACTTCTGATCTAGGTTAACCCCGAGGGTTTTTGGTATATTGGGGAATTTATAGGTAAAGAGGGGGTGCGGGAGGCTACCGTGGTGGGCACAACCCACCCGGGCACCCCTGGCCCCCCAGGCGCACCCTGGTGGGTTGTGCCCCCCTCGGGGCACCCCCCAGGTGCTTCTCTGGCCCACTGGTGGTCTTCTGGTCCATAAAAATCCACAAAAAGTTTCACAGTGTTTGGACTCCGTTTGATATTGATTTCGTGTGATGTAAAAAACAAGCAAAAAACAGCAACTGGCACTGGGCACTAGGTCAATAGGTTAGTCCCAAAAATGATATAAAGTTGCTATAAAGTGATTGTAAAACATCCAAGAATGATAATATAACAGCATGGAACAATCAAAATTTATAAATTCATTGGAGACATATCAGCATCCCCAAGCTTAATTCATGCTCATCCTCGAGTAGGTAAATGATAAAAACAACATTTTTGATGTGGAATGCTGCCTAACATGTCATCTCATATTTCTTTCTTTGTAGCATGGACATTTGGACTTTTATATGGTTCAAAGCAATAGTCTAGTTTTGACATGAGGACTTTAATACTCAAGCATACCAACAAGCAACCATGTCTTTCGAAATATCAATGCTAAAATAAGTTATCCCTAGCCCATCATGATCAATCATTGATCCATTCATGAAACACACTCACATATTAACTACACCCAATGCTCAAGTACGATCATAGTGCCCCCTAGTTAGTGCTTTATAAGAGAATATGGAGACTCAAATTAAAAATAAAAATTGCATAAAGTAAAAGAAAGGCCCTTCGTGAAGGTAAGTAGGGATTTGTAGAGGTGCCAGAGCTCAAAGCAAAAATTGAGAGATAAAAACATTTTGAGAGGCATACTTTTCCCACCAACGAAAACGACTTAGAACTCCCAACACTTTCCATGCTAGATATATCATAGGCGGTTCCCAAACAGAAAATAAAGTTTATTCCTTTTTCAACCATAATTTCACTTTCCATGGCTAACCGTATCCACGGGTGCCTTCCATACAACCACTTTCCAAGGAATTTATTATTTTACAACATAAAGTAAATTCATTTTTCATTTCGGGACTGGGAATCCCTAATACATTTGCCCTACTCTCGTGCAATGACAAGTGAATAAACACTCATCGTGAGAATAACACATCTAGCATGGAAAATATTGGCCACCCCTCACCGCCTCACGAGTGGTACGAGCACACAAAAGAGAAATTTATTTTGAAAATTAGAGATGGCACATACAAATTTGCTTAGAACGACAAAAGAATACCGCATATAGGTAGGTATGGTGGACTCATGTGGCAAAACTGGTTTAAAGGATTTTGGATGCAGAAGTAGTGATCATACTTAGTGCAAAATGAAGGCTAGCAAAAGATTGACAAACGACCAACCAAGAAACGAATAATCTCATAAGCAAGCATTGAGCATAATTAACACTGAATAATGCACCACAAGTAGGATGTAATTTCATTGCACAACTATTGACTTTCGTGCTTGCATAGGGAATGACAAACCTTAACGCCATTATTCTTACTAAAGCATAATTACTCATCAACATGACTCACATATCACATCATCATATCTCAAAACTATTACAAGGAATCAAGTTTATTTTGTCCAATGATCTTCATGAAAGTTTTTATTATATCCTTCTTGGATATCTATCACTTTGGAACTAATTTTCATGTGTTGCTTTTGATAAGCTCAAACAAATATAAGTGAAGATCATGAGCATAATATTTGTTTCTCTCAAATTAATTTAAGTGAAGCAAGAGATAATTTTATTCAAAAATACTAAAGCACACCGTGCTCAAAAAGATATAAGTGAAGCACTAGAGCAAATGACAAGCTACTCAAAAAGATATAAGTGAAGATCAAGCGAGTAGTTATGTAAATGGGTAGCTATTTGAGGGCTCTCTCTTATTTAAAAGTTTCATATCTAAGTATTTTATTAAAACAGCAAGCAAAAAACAAAATAAAATGCATTCCAAGAATAGCACACATCATGTGAAGAAGCAAAAACTTAGGCTCAACTAATACTAACAGATAATTGTTGATGAAGAAAGGTGGGATGCCTACCAGGGCATCCCCAAGCTTAGATGCTTGAGACTTCTTGAAATATTATCTTGCGATGCCTTGGGCATCCCCAAGCTTGAGCTTTTGTGTCTCCTTAATTCCATTCATATCACGGTTTCCCTAAATCTTAAAAACTTCATCCACACAAAACTCAACAAGAACTCATGAGATAAGTTAGTATAAACCAATGCAAAAACTTTATCATTCTCTACTGTGGCAAATAACTAAAATTATTATTCAACATTGCATAGTAAATGCCTCTGCATATTTAATACTCCTATCCTCAAATAGAATCATTAAACAAGCAAACATATGCACACATAACAACAATCTGCCAAAATAGTACAGTCTGTAAAGAATGCAAGAGTATCAATACTTCCCTAACTCCAACAGTTATGAAAATTTACCACACTGTAGAAAATTTATCAGAGCACATTTTTCAAAAAGTTTCAACATTTTATCACATTCTGACTTTTCTAGGGAATTTTTTGCAACAACGGTAAATTTTCTGTTTTCAAACAGCAACATGTATACTTGCAAAATAAGCATGGCAAAGGCTATCATTGCCACTTTTATTGAAATAAAATATGCAAAACATTATTCTAAATAACAGAAAGCAAATCCTAACAAAATAAAATGACGCTCCAAGTAAAACTCATATCATGTGACGAATGAAGACATAGCACCAAGTGAGGTTACCGATAATGTTGGAGACGAAAGAGGGGATGCTTTCCGGGGCATCCCCAAGCTTAGTTGCTTGGATATTCCTTGAATATTACCTTGGGGTGGCTTGGGAATCACCAAGCTTACGATCTTGTCACTCCTTATTCTCCTCATATTGGCATCTCACCCAAAACTTTAAAACTTCAATCACACAAAACTTAACGGAACTTCGTGAGATAGGTTAGTATGATAAAGAGCAAACCATTTCACTTTGGTACTGTCAAAGACAAGATTCATAATTGTTTCCACACAATGCCTACTATAGCATATCATTTCTTAGAAACTAGAAAACAAGCAAATTATGCATTGAAAACAGAATCTGTCCAAAACAGAATAGTCTGTAGTCATCTGTACTCCAACCATCTTTCTGCTACTCCACAATTCTAAAAAATTAGGAAAACCTGGGTTATTTGTCTATTAATCTTCTTTAAAAATAATCAGCATTTTATCACGCTTCTGTTCAAAATGAGAATTGTTTTCCTGAGTGCAAAAGTTTATTTTTTTCAACAAGATCAAATCAACTATCACCATAAGCCATCCCAAAGGTCTTACTTGGCACTTTATTGAAACGAAAGCAATAAAACATGATTACTACAGTATCTTAATCATGTGAACACACAAAAACAGTAGGTAAAAGTGTTGGGTTGTCTCCCAACAAGCGCTTTTCTTTAATGCCTTTTTAGCTAGGCATGATGATTTCAATTATGCTCATATAGAAGATAAGAATTGAAACATAACGGGAGCATCATGAAGCATATGACTAGCACATTTAAGTCTAACCCACTTCCTATGCATAGGGATTTTGTGAGCAAATAATTTATGGGAGCAAGAATAAACTGGCATAGGAAGGCAAAACAAGTGCAACTTCAGAACTTTCAACATAAAGAGAGGAAACTTGATATTATTGCAATTCCTATAAGCATATGTTCCTCGCTCATAATAATTTTCAGTGGCATCATGAATGAATTCAACAATATAACCATCACATAAAGCATTCTTTTCATGATACATAAGCATAGAAAACTTATTACTCTCCACATAAGCAAATTTCTTCTCATCAATAGTAGTAGGATCAAACTCAACAAAATAACTATCATGAGAGTGAAAATTAAAATCATGATGACAACCTTCATGGTTATCATTATTATTTATGGCATACATGTCATCACCATAATCATCATAGATAGCAACTTTGTTATCATAGTCAACTGAAGCCTCGTCCAAAATGGTGGATTCATCACTAAATAAAGTCATGACCTCTCCAAATCCACTTTCATCATTATAATCATCATAAATAGGAGGCATGCAATCATTATAACAAATTTGCACATAAAATCTTGGGGGACTAAAAATATCATCTTCATCAAACATAGCATCCCCAAGCTTATGGCTTTGCATATCGTTAGCATCATGCATATTCAAAGAATTCATACTAACAACATTACAATCATGCTCATCATTTATACCAAACATTCTATTGAATTTTTCTTCTATCAATTGAGGAAAATTTCCCTTTACATCATTTTCATGAAAGACTTTATAGAGATGAATAATATGATGCAACCTCAATTCCATTTTTTGTTGTTTTCTTTTATAAACCAAACTAGTGATAAAACAAGAAACTGAAAAATTCCATTGCAAGATCTAAAGATATACCTTCAAGCATTCACCTCGCCGGCAAAGGTGCTAGAAAAGAGCTTCGTTGATGGGGTGTGAGTGTTGCTTACCTAACCTCCCCGGCAACGATGCCAGAAAAGAGCTTGATGTCCACTATGCAACTTTATTATTGTAGACACGTGTTGGGCCTCCAAGCGAAGAGTTTTGTAGTACAGTAGCAATTTTCCCTCAAGTGGATGACCTAAGGTTTATCAATCCGTGGGAGGTGTAGGATGAAGATGGTGTCTCTCAAAAAACCCTGCAACCAAATAATAAAAAGTCTCTTGTGTCCCCAACACACCAAATACAATGGTAATTTGTATAGGTACACTAGTTCGGCGAATAGATGGTGATAAAAGTGTAATATTGATGGTAGAAATATACTTTTATAATCTGAATAAATAAAAACAACAAGGTAGTAGATAGTAAACGGGCACAAAAACGGTATTGCAATGCTTGAAAATGAGGCCTAGGGTCCATACTTTCGCTAGTGCAATCTCTCAACAGTGCTAATATAATTGGATCATATAACCACCCCTCAAAGTGCGATGAAGAATCACTCCAAAGTTCCTATCTAGTGGAGAACATAAGAAGAAATCGTTTGTAGGGTACGAAACCACCTCGAAGCTATTCTTTCCGATTGATCTATCCAAGAGTTTGTACTAAAATAACACCAAATAATTTCAGATTCATAATAATCAATCCAACACAAATAACTTCAAAGAGTGCCCCAAGATTTCTACCGGAGAAACAAAAGACGAGAACGTGCATCAACCCCTATGCATAGATTATCCCAATGTCACCACGGGAATCCACGAGTTGAGTGCCAAAACATACATCAAGTGAATCAATATGATACCCCATTATCACCACGAGTATTCATATGCAAGGCATATATCAAGTGCTCTCAAATCCTTAAAAGTATTCAATCCGATAACAAAGAAATCTCAAAGGGAAAAACTTAATTCATCACAACAAGATAGAGAGGTGAAAACACCATATGATCCGACTATATTAACAAAGCTCGTGATACATCAAGATCATGACATCTCAAGAACACGAGAGAGAGAGAGAGAGAGAGAGAGAGATTAAACACATAGCTACTGGTACAAAACCTTAGCCCCGAGGGTGGACTACTCCCTCCTCATCATGGTGGTCGTTGGGATGATGAAGATGGCCATCGGTGATGATTTCCCCCTCTAGCTCCTGGCATAGGTCCTCTTGGCACTTGGTGAGACGATGATAGGTCCATGGGGATGACCTTAGGATGCTCCGCATCATCTCCCCTCCCTTGGGAAATATCCGACCTCGGATCGAAATCTTCATCACCATGGTAGGGAGAGAGATCTTTGACGTTGAAGATGTCACTCACGGAGTACTTGTCTCATGGAATGTCGATCTTGTGAGCGTTCTTGTTGTAGTGTTCAAGCACCTTGAAGGGTTCATCTGCCCGTGGTAGAAGTTTGGACTTGCGTTTGTTGGGGAAGCGGTCCTTGCGAAGGTGTAGCGACACAAGATCTCCAATGTTGAATACCATGGGGTACTTGTTGAGGTTGAGCTTGGTCACGAGTTGTTGTAATTGGCGCTCAATGGTGTGCCTTGTATCTTCATGAAACTTCTTGAGATAGTTGACTTGGGCACTCGTGTCCATGTTTGTGCGCTCTTGTAGTGGTAGGGGAAGAATGTCCAATGGGGACAACGGGTTGAAACTATAGACGACCTCAAAGGGGGACCTGCTGGTAGTCAAATGTCTTGCTCGGTTGTAGGCTTACTCGGCAATGGTAGACACTCCTCCCACTCCTTGATGTTCTTCTTGATCAACACGCGAAGTAGAGTGGAGAGTGTGTGGTTGGTCACCTCCGTTTGGCCGTCGGTTTGTTGATGGTATGTCGTGGAGAAGAGTACCTTGATTCCAAGCTTGACGTCGCGGTCCGAGACAATCGTCTTTGGTACTCCATGTAGGCGCAATATTTCCCTACAAAAAAGGTTGGCAACATGTGAAGCATCATCTATCTTGTTGCAAGCAATGAAATGAGCCATCTTAGAGAATAGGGCCACAACAACAAATACGGAATCTTTTCCATTTCTAGTTCTAGGAAAAACCAATCACAAAATCCATGCCAATATCTTCCCATGTGTGATATGGAATTGGAAGGGGCATATAAAGGCCATGAGATTGAGCTTTGGACTTAGCTTTGCGATATGTAGAACATCGTGTGGTGAAGCGTGAGATGTTGTGGAACATCTTGGGCCGAAAATAGTTCTTGGAGAGCATAACAAATGTCTTGTCGCGTCCAAAGTGTCCCATTAGTCCTCCTCCATGAGATTCTTGCAAAAGCAACAAACGAAGAGAAGACCCGGGGATACATAGTTTGTTAGCTCTCATTAGATAATCACCTTTGATGTATTAGCGTTCCCAACATGTATGCGTCAAACATTTGGCATATGGAATAGCAAAAGTAGGATCATGTTCATACAAGTCTTTTATGTGCCCAAAGCCAATGACATTTAATTCAATTTTGGTGACAAGCATGCATATGCGGGAAAGAGCGTCCGCCACAACATTCTCCTTACCTTTAATGTACTTGATGACATAAGGAAATGACTCAATGAATTCACTCCATTTAGCGTGACGCTTGTTCAACTTAGTTTGACCCTTAAGGTATTTAAGTGTTTCATGGTTGGTATGTATGACAAATTCATGCAGTCGAAGATAATGTTCCCATTCATTCCAAACTCGCACTAAAGCATATAGCTCTTTGTCATAGATGGGTTAGTTGAGTTGCGCTCCGAAAAGATTCTCACTAAAGTAAGCTATGGGGCACTTCTCTTGCGTTAAGACACCTCCTATGCCATTACCACTAGCATGGCAATGAATTTCAAAGGGTTTGTCAAAGTTTGGTAATGCAAGCACAGGAGCGTGAGTAAGAAAATTCTTAAGCTCATTAAATGCGCTATCTTTAGATGGTCCCCAAACAAAGGGTGCATTCTTCTTACTCAAAGCATGTAAAGGAGAAGCAATGGTGCTAAAATTCTTCACAAATCTATGGTAGAAACCGGCTAAACAAAGGAAGCTACGCACTTGTTGCAAGTTGCTTGGTTGGGGCCAAGTTTTAATAGCATTGATCCTAGATTCATCAACATGAACACCCTTAGAAGACACAAAGAAACCCAAGAAAACAAGCTTATCAACACCAAAAAGGCATTTGTCCATATTAGCATAAAGGTGCTCTTTTCTAAGAGTTTCTAGCACGGTTCGAAGGTGGCTGACATGGTCTTTTAGAGTTTGCTAAAGACAAGAATATCGTCAAAGTAGACTACAACAAATACACCAATATAGGGTCGAAAAACAAAATGCATGAGTCGCATGAAAGTACTAGGTGCTTCGGATAAACCATTGGCATAACAAGCCATTCATATAAGCCAAATTTGGTCTTTAATGCGGTTTTCCATTCATCACCTTCTTGGATAAATTTTAGAGAAAATTGTGGCTCCGCTAAGCTCATCAAGCATAACATCTAGGCGTGGAATGGGGTAACGATAACGCACGATAATAGCATTGATAAGACGACAATCGGAACTCATGTGATATGTACCATATTTATTGGGAACAAGGATTACTGGGACGACACAAGGGCTCAAAATTTCTCGTACATGGCCGTTGTTCATGAGTTTTTGTACTTGCCGTTGGATCTCCTTAGTTTCCTCGGGGTTGACGCGGTAGGGAGGCTTGTTAGGAAGGGGTGCTCTGGGGATGAGGTCGATTCGGTGCTCAATGCCTCGTAGTGGAGGTAGACCCAGAGGTAGTTCGTCAGGGAAAACGACTTTCAATTCCTGCAATAGAGAAGATAGAACTAAAGGAAGATTGTGAGAGGTCTTAGCTTTTGGTGCCTCATCCTTGCACAAAAGGACATAGTGCATGACACTTGATGGGTTTGCACACACGTCTTCCATCTCATGTTTTGTGGCGAATAGAACTAAGTTCTTCTTGTCGCTCATCGTGGAGGCACTCAATTTGGTCTTGTGGCGCTCACTCTCTCTTTGGTGGTTAGCTCTCTCACTATTCTCTCCATGATGGGTGGTTTGCTTGTCGGCGATCACTTGGCTTGGAGACATAGGTCGAAGTACGTACTCATTTCCTTTCATCTTGAAGATATAGTGATTTGTTCGGCCGTTATGGATGACACCTCGATCAAATTGCCATGGTCGCCCAAGAAGAAGGTGGCAAATGGACATTGGAACAACATCACACTCCAAAGTGTCTTCGTCAGCTCCGATCTTGAAGGAAACTTGTACTCTATGCTCGACTTGGATAGTGTCGGGGTCGCTTAGCCATTGAACTTTGTAGGGATGTGGGTGCTTCATCTTGGCCAATTGGATCTTGGAGCATAGTTCTTCGCTTGCCAAGTTATGAAAACTCCCTCCATCGATGATGACCTTGACGGACCTTCCATTGATGCCGGCCTTGGTATGAAAGATATGGCATCTTTGTTCTTCTTCTTGTTGATGTTGAAGAGTCAAGACCTTGGAGACAACGAGAGCGGGGCTTGAATCTTCGTCACAAAAGACTTGATCCTCTTCATCTTCCTTCACTTGTTGGTGCATGGCCACTTGCTCAAGTGCTTCTATTTCTCCTTCACTCATGGAATCATATGTACCATCGTCTTTGAAGATCATGGTGCGCTTGTTGGTACACTCAAAGGACTTGTGGCCTTGGCCTCTGCATGTGAAGAATTTGAAGGAAATTGTCTTGATGGTCTCATCGATTGGGGTAGATGATGATGAAGCTCTTGGCTTGAAGTTGCTTGTTGTAGGAGGACGACTTGAAGTTGTGGAAGTTTTCTTGTAACTTGACTTGTCGCTGTTGCTTATAGATGGCTTGGTTGAGGTTGAAGGTATTGGAGTCATTGAAGCTTGGTTGTTGGAGAAGCCATAGGACTTGGATGAGAACGTGGCATACTTGAAGTCATCTTACACTTGATGTTCCACCTTGGTACCTTGATGCACTAGCTCGATGAGGGTCGAGTATGGTTGGAAGTCGGCAATCTTCTTGATAGGATGATTGACTCTGTTCAAGAAACATGACATAGTTTGCTCATCATCTTCTATGACATTAGCTCGTATCATGGCAATCTCCATTTCCTTGTAGTATTCTTCAATGCCATTGGTTCCTTGCTTGAGGAGTTGGAGTTTCTTGAAGAGGTCGCGGTTGTAGTATGTTGGCACGAAGCGTGCTGTCATGACATCCTTCATTTGTGCCCAAGTAGTGATGGGTGGTTCACCTCTTGCCTCTCGGCGCTCAATGACTTGTTCCCACCAAATGAGGACATAATCTTGGAACCCAAGGGATGCCATCACGATCTTCTTTCTCTTCCTCATAGTTGTGCAAGCGAAAGATTTTGTCAACCTTCAATGCCCATGAAAGGTACTCTTCAGGATCATTGCTTCCATTGAACTTGGGCATGGTGAACTTTAGCTTGCCGTATTGTTGCTCTTCATTGTGTTGGGGTCGGGGGTGATGACGTCCTTAACGAGGAGTGTCGGTGTCAAAACAGGCGGATCTAGGCGGATGGTAACAGGAGGCGGGGGACGCGATGTTTACCCAGGTTCGGGCCCTCTTGATGGAGGTAATACCCTACGTCCTGCTTGATTGTTCTTGATAATATGAGTAGTACAAGAGTTGATCTATCACGAGATCGAAGAGGCTAAACCCTAGAAGCTAGCCTATGGTATGATTGTATATCCTCTCTACGGACTAAACCCTCCGGTTTATATAGACACCAGAGGGGGCTGGGGTTACACAAAGTCGATTACAAGGAAGGAGATCTACATATCCGAATTGCTAAGCTTGCCTTCCACGCCAAGGAGAGTCCCATCCGGACACAGGACGAATTCTTCAATCTTGTATCTTCATAGTCCGACAGTCCGGCCGTCTGGGTACCCCCTAATCCAGGACTCCCTCAGTAGCCCCTGAACCAGGCTTCAATGACAACGAGTACGGCGCGCAGATTGTCTTCGGCATTGCAAGGCGGGTTCTTCTTCAAACTCTGAGTACCTGTTAAATAGTGCTCGGCTTCTCGTAAATGTTGCGCTTCTTGGCTTCTGCGTCCAATAATGGCCATCTTCCACGTGTCAAGCGAATGTGAGGAGCCAGGGTGTTTTTACATTTACCACCCCATCTATGTGAATGAACTATCTATTAAAGAGACGAGGATCCTCAGATCCAAACCACACCATCCTCCCTAAGCGAGCATTCATCGGAGCGCGCCCGAAAAAATCCATCCCAACATGGCCGGCCAGCGCAGCTCCTCCTCTCGCTCCCGCAGCCCCAAGCCCAGAGACTGGGAGAAGTGTTCCGTCCTGCACAGCCAATTAGTGAAGCTACAGACCCAAGGATTTCTCCCTCCAGCGTATATGGTCTCGGTTCAAGCCGGGCTCGCCACCTATAATGGCGGGGAGCAAGCGGAGAGCTTTCCCAACCCCTCTATGGGAGAGCGGGTATGCCTTGTCCCTTATTTGTTAAG
The DNA here is from genome assembly GCF_002162155.2 of Triticum dicoccoides. NCBI lineage: Eukaryota > Viridiplantae > Streptophyta > Magnoliopsida > Poales > Poaceae > Triticum > Triticum dicoccoides. The sequence continues at coordinate 282,423,846 of NC_041390.1, forward strand.
GGGATTCAGATTTCCAATCCATCCATTTCTCCGAGGGCTCCTGGAGTTCTACGGCCTCCAGTTGCACAACCTCACCCCTGCCTCCATACTGCACATCGCTGGTTACGTAGCCCTTTGTGAGTTGTTTCTGGGTTGCGAACCTCATTTAGCGTTGTGGAAGAAGTTGTTCTGCCTTGTGCCCTGTACACAGAGGGGATCAATATATCAAGTGGGCGGAGCCGAAGTATGGCGCATCGCCGGGACCGGATACCTATCCGGTACCCCGAAGAAGACGTCCGAGGACTGGCCTTCGGAGTGGTTTTATATGGAGGATGTTCCTCTCTCGGATCCTATCCGGATTGGTCTTCCTGAGTTCGACAACGCCCCTTTGAAGAAACGCCTAAGCTGGCGCCCACGGAGCCCACAAGAGGAAGATGATAGAGACGTATTTTATCTGATGGGCCGGATAAAGTTGCTGGCCAAATCAGGACTGACCATAACCGAGGTTATGGCAATATGCATTATGTGGGGGGTGCAGCCACTTTAATATCGAGGCCACCCCATGTGGCACTTCAACGGGGAAGATGATGCCACTCGCTGCGGGCGCAAGGGACCGGACTCAGTTGCTTCTCTAGCAAAAAATTCTATCCGAACTGTATAAGGGGGAAGAAGAGGAGTTCCTCCGCATCAAGCCACAGGATGGATTCTCCATGAACAACCCTCGAAGCTGGGTGAGCTTCTGCTCTTTTTACTTCCATCCTACCCTTGTTTTCGTGATAAATATTTACCTTGCCATTTCATCGCAGGAACTGCGTAAGGCGGTAGGGGAGATCAATAGCCCACCTCCACAACCGGATGATCCTGAGCGGGTCCTCGACCCCGGCTTGAAAGAGGATCCGAACATATTCGTGGAGCTGATTGATAGGATTTTCTATCAGCTAAGCTGTGATGACGCCATGGTAGCCATTATAGCTGACTACCCTGGGCTACTCCCAGCCTCGCAGGTAAATGAGACCGGAGTCCCAACCTTTGAAAATGATTTCCTTTTATGCACTTCTCCTACCGTATACAAATGGTGTTTTATAGGGAAGGCCCTCGGGACGCCATGCCGAGCCCACGGCGACTCGCCAACATGGGGCTTCAAAGCCGGACAGGCTAAAAAGGAAGGCGGTCCGGACAGAGACGTCGGCGCAGAGGTATGATGCAACACCTCACTCTGTGGTTGTCGTCTTTAAAAACATAATAACACCCGTGTTTCCTAGAAGGAAGAACGCTCACCCGATAATATCCGGAGAGGTCACCGATCACGCCTCTACCAGTCGGGCTCCAGGGCCGGACACAGAGGTGAAAGCTAACACGAGGTACACGCCGGATGCTCCTTCTACAGAGGATGCGGATAAGATACCCGCTACAAATTCCGAAGTGGAGAGCGCCGTGAATCATAGGCGTCGCCGAGCCGTACTCCGTGATGCTTGTTTCTCCCGAGAGGCGTTTGATGCATTCGACTCGGGAGATGCGTATATCCGAGCTACTCAAAATGGTCTAGCCAGAGCCGCGGACCAGTATGTAAAGGATGTACGAGTAAGAAAATTTGATGAGTATATATATCAGTAGCCCCTGAGACTTGAAACAGTTGGCACAACGGATTTAAGGATCATTTATTGTGCAGGTTCTTACAGAGAAGAATGCTCGACTGTCACAGGAGCTGGAGCAATGCAAGACCCAACTTTGGGCCGCCGTTGCCGCATTCAAGGAACCTGAAGAGTCCCCAGTTGGTAACATTTGTTTCAAAGAATGATAGGTACCATATAGTGTGCGGCATGGCTGCAGATCTAACAATAGATATTGCAGATGATTCCGGAGAGAATCCGGAGGACCGGCATGTCGTACGACAGCTAAAGGCTGGCAAATGCGTGCTGACTAAGGTCATGCGGGAGAAAAACAATCTCCAAGATGCCAATACCAAGCTGAGCGTGGAACTGAAAGATGTTCGAGCCAGCTTGCGGACTCCGTGAAGGAGAATAAGCGGCTTCGACGCGGCATTTTCAGTAAGTGCTTGAACGAACCCTTAAAAGAGTGCGACAGATAAGCCGGCTAACAGAGTTATGTCTGCAGGTATGCTGACGGGTCATCCCGCGAAGGAGATGCCCAGGTCTGCGGGTGATCTTCTACCCGAGCTCTCACAACTGCACGAACAAGTTCGGCAGGTGATGCAAGGTATTGCCCAGGCCTTGTGGCCATCCGTCTCCCTGCCAACAGGACATTGGAGAGCTTGCGGAGAAGCCCAAGGGAGCATGTTGGCGCTTTTGATTATGGAAGATATCGGCCTACCGTCAAGGTGTCAGGGAAGCTTGGGCCATGGTGAAGACGCGGTATACCAAGGCTGACCCAAACCACATGGCCGAGGTCGGACCTGTGGGGCCCGATGGGAAAGAGATCCTCGTTAGCTTAGTGTATGGGCAAGTAGAATTAGCCGCAAAGTATTCCCAACAGGATTGTAGGCTAGACAGCCTGTTGGATGATATAGAAGAGGAATTTAGTCAGTCTACATGACTATGTAATTAAACTGACATGTATAATGCCTTCTAGCCGAATTGTAAATCATTTGTCATGGCGGACCTTTTTGCTTCAACCTCGGGACCCGATAGTCCGGAGTGTATCCGAATAGCCGGTCAGTTATATAAGAACCGGGGTATGCGTGGAAACCAGGCGTAGGGGTCATTATGCTTGACCAGACAAGTACCCAACTAGTTATGTTATATTACATGGGTAGTAACAAACATCTTCCAGGGAGAATAGTTCCGTTAAGGGTTCCTTTCCCTGGGTACGCATGCCCTAAAGTGCATGTCCGGACTGTGAGACGAGACGCAGGCAAAAACATCTGGGGGCACATATGGAAAATAAATAAAAATCATCTTTTGTTCACCGACCGAATATTCCCTTAAGAACGCTAGCTTTCGGCTTCACCCAGTCCGAGGTACACATCCGGCTGACCCGGCAGTAACAATCGCAGAGGTGCTCCCCTTATGCCCTAGCCGAATTAACGGGAACGTAGGGCATAAATACAAGAGCCAGGCAACCCAGGTTGGCCAAAACTTAAGTCATATCGATGCATATAATGGCGAAGAAAAGGTACATGCGGAAGAATAACAAATGTGCGGGGCATGAAGCCCAGATAAATAATTAAGCTTCTGTGTAAGAAGCCCCCAGGTATAATGAGCGCGGTTAGCGCGTCAATAGTGTGCAAGCAAGGCACAAGTTGGGCCTTGAATGCCTTGAGAAAGAATAAAAGAAAGAAAGAGAAAAAAGACAAATAATGTATATGCAAAAAATGGATAGAGGAAGGGGACGAACATAGAGTCCGGCACTAGGCGTAGAATCTTCGGAGCCTGGCTGCGTTCCATGGGTTCGGCTCAAGTCGATTATTCGATGCATCCCGCAGACGGTACGCTCCACCGGTCAGAACTTGGTCAATAATGAAGGGACCTTCCCATTTGGGCTCGAGCTTGGTCTTTTTCTTCTCCGGCAGGCGTAGAACTAGCTCGTCAATGTTATAAGTTTTGGCCCGTACTTCTCTGCTTTGGTATCTGCGAGCCTGTTGCTGATAGAATGCGGAACGGGCTTTTGCCACATCGCGCTCCTCCTCCAGGGTGTCCAGACTGTCCTGCCGATCGAGCTCGGCTTCTCTTTCTTCGTACATGCGCACTCGAGGTGAGTCATGAATTATGTCGCAGGGCAGAACCGCCTCTGCGTCGTACACCATAAAGAAGGGTGTGTATCCGGTAGTACGATTCGGCGTGGTCCGCAACCCCCAGAGTACGAAGTCGAGCTCCTCTACCCAGTGCGTGTTAGACTCCTTTAAGGACCGCACTAATCTGGGTTTGATGCCGCTCATGATAATACCATTTGCTCGCTCAACTTGGCCGTTAGTTTGTGGGTGATAGACAGAGGCATAATCGAGCTTAATGCCCATATTGCTACACCAGAGTTTTACCTCGTCGGCCGTGAAGTTCGTGCCGTTGTCAGTGATGATGCTGTGGGGGACGCCATAACGGTGTACAACCCCGGATATGAAGTCTATCACCGGTCCGGATTCGGCTATTTTAACAAGTTTGGCTTCTATCCATTTGGTGAATTTATCCACCATGACCAGTAAGTATTTTTTCTTATGGGTTCCCCTTTAAGGGGTCCAACCATGTCAAGCCCCCAGAACGCGAAGGGCCAGGTAATGGAGATTGTTTGGAGGGCGGTGGGTGGCATGTGGCTTTGGTTTGCAAAAAGCTGGCAACCGACACAGCGTTGGACCAAGTCCTGTGCGTCTACCTGGGCCGTCGGTCAATAAAAACCTATACGGAAGGCCTTGCTTACAAGGGCCCGGGCTGCGGCATGGTGGCCGCCGAGTCCGGCGTGAATTTCTGCCAAAAGCTTCCGCCCTTCCTCTTCGGAGATGCACCTTTGAAGGACTCTGGTAGTGCTTTTTTTATATAGCTCTCCCTCGTGGACCCTGTAGGCTTTAGATCGCCGCACTATGCAGCGTGCCTCATTTTGGTCCTGGGTAGCTCCTGCCTAGTTAGGTAGGCTAGGAATGGTTCTATCCACGGGGCGATGATGGCCATTATTACGTGGGCTAAAGGTGTATTTCGGTGGCAGAGCCTCCGATTATGTCAGAGTGTTTGGTATCAGGCATTTTGGCCGGGTCCGGACTATTGTTACCGGTGTCCCCTTCCCATACCACTGATGGCTTAAAAAACCTCTCCAAAAAGATGTTGGGGGGACCGCATCGCGTTTTGCACCGATGCGGGCGAGGATATCCGCCGCCTGATTGTTTTCCCGAGCCACATGGTGAAATTCGAGCCCCTCGAACCGAGCTGACATCTTTAGGACGACATTGCGATAGGCCGCCATCTTCGGATCCTTGGCATCGAAGTCTCCATTTATTTGGGATATTTTGAGGTTCAAATCCCCACGCACCTCCAGGCATTGAATGCCCATGGAAACTGCCATCCGAAGACCATGTAATAGGGCTTCGTATTCGGCTGCATTGTTGGAGTCTGTATACAGTATCTGTAGTACGTATTGAACTGTATCTCTGGTTGGGGACGTCAGGACGACGCCAGCCCTAGACCAGCCAGCATTTTGGAGCCATCGAAGTGCATGATCCAATTGGAGTATGCACCGTACTCTTTAGGGAGTTCGGCTTCCGTCCATTCAGCGACAAAGTCGGCCAATACTTGCGATTTAATGGCTCGCCCGGGGTTTGTATGTTATGTCGAACGGGAGGAGCTCGATGGCCCATTTGTCAATCTGGCCCGTGGCGTCGCAGTTGTTTATAATATCATTAAGTGGTACTTCCGAGGCTACTATAATTGAACACTCTTGAAAGTAGTGTCGCAGCTTCCGGGATGCCATGAATACCGCATAGGCTATCTTTTGATAATGTGGGTACCGTGATTTGCATGGAGTGAGGACAGTGAATACATAATATACCAGCTTTTGAAGGGGGAATTTATGTCCGTCCGTTTCTCGTTCGACGACGAGCACTGTGCTTACAACCTGATGAGTTGCCGCAATGTACAACAGCATTGGTTCGCCAATGTTTGGCATGGCCAAGATTGGGTTGGTTGCGAGTATGGCTTTTATTTCTTCCAATCCAGCTGTGGCAGCGTCCGTCCACTCGAAGTGTTCGGTGCACCGAAGGAGGCGATAAAGGGGTAATGCCCTTTCTCCTAAGCGGGAGATAAAGCGGCTTAGAGCCGCCACACATCCGGTTAATTTCTGGATTTGTTTGAGGTCTGTTGGGATAGCCAACTGTGACAGAGCTCAGATTTTGGCCGGATTTGCTTCAATTCCTCTACTGGCGACAATGAAACCTAGGAGCTTTCCGGCTGGTACACCGAAAACGCATTTTTTCCGGATTAAGCTTGATATCGTATGTTCAGAGGTTGTCGAATGTGAGCCTCAAGTCATCTATTAGAGAGTCGACATGTTTGGTTTTGACGACCACATCATCTACATATGCCTCTACTGTTTTGCCGATCTGTTTCTCTAGACATGTCTGAATCATGCGCTGATATGTTGCGCCGGCGTTTTTGAGCCCAAAATGCATTGTGTTGAAATAGAAGGGGATCTGATCTGATCGATCAGTCTAGAATCTGTAACTAATTGGCTAAGTCGCTAAGTCATTGCGGACACTTGCCATCCTCTCATATCGAAAGACGAATAACGACTTCCGGGGTAAAACGACATAGGGGCGTCCCAGGCAGTGGTTCATTCAATGAGAAAGAAAGACAGGAGGGCAGGATTCGTCGTGTCGGGCTAATTCTATGGTGTGATAAATGTCGTTGCGGCTTGGTCGGACTCCGCCATCTTGATTTGGTGGTAGCCGGAGTATGCGTCAAGGAAACACAATGAATCGTGTCCTACGGTAGCATCGATAATTTGATCGATGCGGGGGAGGGGGAAGGGATCCTTTGGGCAAGCCTTGTTGAGGTCCTTGAAATCGACACATAGGTGCCAGGATTTGTCCTTCTTTGGTACCATCACCAGGTTTGCTAGCCAGTCCAGGTGTTTTATTTCTCTAATGAATCCGGCCTCCAATAACTTGGCTAGTTCCTCTCCCATAGCTTGTCTCTTAGGTTCAGAGAAACGCCGAAGAGTCTGCTTGACTGGCTTGAATCCCTTTAGAATATTAAGGTTGTGCTCGGCTAGCCTGCGTGGGATTCCTGGCATGTCTAAGGGGTGCCAGGAGAATATGTCCCAATTCTCACGTAGGAACTCTCGTAGTGCGGCGTCCACGGCAGGGTTTAACTGTGCCCTGATGGAGGCTGTTTTTGTAGGGTCTGTTGGGTGGACTTCGAATTTGACTATTTCATCCGCTGGTTTAAAAGAGGTGGACTTGGATCTCTTGTCAAGTATCACGCCGTCCCTGTCCACTGTGGAGCGTAGCGCAGTTAATTCGTCGACCGAAAGGGCTTCGGACAATGCCTCGAGGGCCAATGCGGCTGTTTTGTTTTCGGCGCGGAGTGTTGTGTCCGGATCACTACTAAGTGTGATGATTCCGTTGGGCCGGGCATTTTGAGTTTCATGTACCCGTAATGGGGTATGGCTTGGAAGATCGTGAACGCCTCCCGCCCTAAAAGGGTGTGCTATCCGCTACTGAACGGGGCCACTTGGAATGTAATTTCTTCGGACCTATAGTTCTCCTCGTGCCGAATACCACATCTAGTGTGATTTTCCCAGCACAGCATGCTTCCCGACTGGGGATGATTCCTCTGAAGGTTATGCTGCTTTTCTCAATGCGGTTCCAGTCTATTTCCATTTTTTGAAGAGTTTCCTCATTGATGAGGTTTAATCCACTGCCGCCGTCCATGAGTACTTTGGTAAGTCGAAAGTCGTCCACAATTGAACTGAGGACCAGTGTAGCTGGTGCTCGGGCTGTTCGGAATTTAGGTTCGTCACTAGCATTGAAAGTAATAGCCGTGTCACTCCATGGATTTATTGCTGCTACGTGGTAGATTTCGGCAAGGCTGCGGAGTGTTCGCTTGCGCCTATTATTTGATGCGAGGGTTTCAAAGACTGTTAATACCGGATTGTTATCCCCGGGATGGTGCTCTGTGGCATCTGGGATGAGAAGATCCTCACCACTTGTGGCCACCTGCCGGAGTACCCAACATGCTCTAAGGCTGTGTGTTGGTATGGTATCCGCTGTACTATGAATTTTGCAGGGTCCGTTGAGCCATCCCTCCAATACGGTTCCACACCCTGTAGAGGGTTTTTGCTTCTTTGTAATTAACTCGGGTGTCTTATGATAGTGGACCCTTTTACTTCGGACTGGGTGTATATTTGGAGCCGGATTATCCCAAAATTTCGTTTCGGTTTTCCAGGCGCTTTCCATCGCACAGTACTTTCGTACTATGGACGCCAAGTCAGCGAAGCGCGATATGTCACAACGACTTATGGTGTTAAGGATTCCCTTGTCCGTGCAATTATTGCAGAAAAAATGAGACTGTGTCTTCCTCGCAATAGTCCTTAACCTTGTTCATCACAAGGAGGAATCTGGCCCAATAATGATGTACTGTTTCCTGGGGCGCTTGCCTGATGTGGGAAAGATCGTTTATGTTTGGGGTGGGTGGGTGGATTTGAGTCCGAACCCTTACCTGATCTGAGACCCAGGGCCGAGGAGTTTCCAATCTTGGAAGTTCGGGTTCCGGGATGTTGTCCGAGAAGTCTGGCCCGCCGCCTGACTCTAGGTTCAGGGCTTGGGTGATGTCCTCCCGTAAACGGGTATCCGACTCGGAGAGCTCAGGAATCCGGACATAGTTAGTCTTCAAGATAGAGGAAGAATCGCCGCATTGTTCCTCCACCACCGCAATATGATGGGTGACCGGTTGAGAGTTAATCTCCCTTTGATCGGGTTTAAGCCCAATCCGATCATAGTTCGTAGCGACTCCCAAGGCGGCGATGCGATCCAAGAGCTCGTTTAGAGATGAGAGCTCCATTAGATCCATCTGCTCGGCAAATTCCGAGCCGACGTGGAGGCTGTTTTCGAAGACCCGAGAAGTCATCGTCGGTGCAGCAGCCGAACGGGCGGTCATGATGAAACTGCCAGGCCAGAGAGTTTGGCCGACAGCCAAGGCTCCCCCAGTGGTAATGTAGTTTTTAATAACGAGGCAAGGCATCCTTCCTTATGGTGACGACACAGTGGAACTCTCAATGAAAGCACCAATGTCGGTGTCAAAACCGGCGGATCTTGGGTAGGGGGTCCCGAACTGTGCGTCTAGGCGGATGGTAACAGGAGGCGGGGGACATGTTTACCCAGGTTCGGGCCCTCTTGATGGAGGTAATACCCTACGTCATGCTTGATTGTTCTTGATAATATGACTAGTACAAGAGTTGATCTACCACGAGATCGAAGAGGCTAAACCCTAGAAGCTAGCCTATGGTATGATTGTATATCCTCTCTACGGACTAAACCCTCCGGTTTATATAGACACCGGAGGGTGCTAGGGTTACATAGAGTCGGTTACAAGGAAGGAGATCTACATATCTGAATTGCCTTGCCTTCCACGCCAAGGAGAGTCCCATCTGGACATGGGAAGAAGTCTTCAATCTTGTATCTTCATAGTCCGATAGTCCGGCCAAAGGATATAGTCCGGTCGTCCGTATACCCCCTAATCCAGGACTCCCTCAAGGAGGATTGTCTCCCTCAGCTTGCTCTTGTCTTGGAGGATCTCCATTGTCTTCTTGCTCTTGGTGAACTTGGGGTTCTTGGCGAGGAGGTTGTGGAACCTGACGATGCACTCGAGCTTGATAGTTCCTCTCTAGAATTTCTTCGTGAAGCGCTTCTTGGTGCTCAAGATTTTTCTGGTTGCACGTGGCTACGGCTCGACTTGAATCTCGGAGGGCATGTTGTGCCTCAAGTGCTTGATCTTCTCGGAATTGTTGTTCTTGACATTGTGCCTCGGCATCTTGTGCATCGTGGTGTAGGCGCGCTCGCTCTTCCTCTTCTTGTTGGCGTTGGCGTTGTCATTCTCATGCTTGCGCAAAAGTGGCTTGGTTTTGACGGTGTCATTGCTCTTGAGAGTCATTGTCGTGTAGAGGATTGTGGTTTGCCTGACGGTTTTGGCATGCGGCACGTCGAAGAGTATTCGATGTCGGTGTACTTGAGCCGGAGATGGTGCCGTTGGAGTGTCAACTCGAGCGGCTCCTTCTTGAGTAGGACGACGAGGTAGAAGAGCAGTTGGCCATCATTGTTCAAATATCCTCCTTGAGAGATGCCATGGATGTGTCAAAGTAGTCTCTTGTACGTTGCTCGGTGAGTCGTAAGTCGGTGACGAGGTTGTCGATGCGTTCGGTCATTGCTTGTTGCTCTTCATGCAAAGCTCGTTGTGCACCAAAGAGGTGGCTCTTTGTGATGTAGGAGGACATGTCGTCATCTTGCTCGATGAAGAGTGGGTTGGTAGAAGTACTTGGCCTATCCATCATTCCAAGCAAAATATGTGAGTCGGAGAAAGAGAAGAACTTATACCAAATGTACCTTGACCGATGTTGAAGATGGACCAATGATCACACAAATGTGGAACAAGGAAATAGCACAATTGGTACCAACTATCGTCGGTTTCTCACACCTACACAAGTAAAAGTTTATAGTGGAGCTCAGTTAGGATGGTGGCACAAAATTTGATGCAATTGTTACTGAGCTTCAATAATGTTGGAAAAGACTCGCAAATGTGCAAATGCAACAAGTAGACAAATAGCAAAATGTGGTACACGGAAACACACACGCAAATAGATAAGTGGGGTCGTGCAACCAAGGAATGAGCCAAAATGTGGAATCCACGGAAAACGTTCTTGTTGCACAACACTAGAGAGACGCTAGCACGATTGCACAATAGGCGGATACGAAGACTTGTGCACAACCTACTAAGCAAAGATGCAACGACTTCTATACCAAGTATTCTATATGTATGGTATTCCGATGATATGATCCAAAATGATCGGGTGTGACAATCTTAATGTAGTTAGATGCTATGGTTCTTGCTTAAAAGCTCTTTGCTTATCTTTCCCTTTTGCTTAAAAGCTTGCTTGGCTCTTTCTCTTTTGAGCTCTTTTCTCATGCAAAACTTCACGAACCAAGATAGCAATTGTGTATGCGATGACAACTTTGTGACACAAAAGATGATACCAAGATATATACCAAGATGATATGGTGAGTATGCAATGTGAATTATAACCACTAATGTGCACAAGTGACGTTGCCGGCAATACTCGAAGGCTAGTCTCGATGGGTAAGTTACGCAAAATTGGGCTATGGTGGTTATCAATGTAATGGCAAGAATGTATAATGATGGGATATCACGATACCAAGATTAGGTTACCGTTCTTGCTTACGGTATGGTGTCAAAATGGTGGAGTGGTCATTGTTGATGACGCGTCCGTGGCGAAGATGAGCTGCGGTGATGTGGATGTTGAACTGTACCTAAATAGCCGAAACACAATAGGACACGGAACCACAACTCAAATTCTCAAAGTAAAATGTGACAAAATTGTCAAAAATGGTAGTGGTTAAGCGATGATGGTGTTTGCGGGAAATGGTGGTGCTATGCAGAAGTGAAATGTGGCATGCGGAAGTGAATGTGGGCATCGGAGCAAAATTGGGCAAAAGTTAGGCGGGAAACAGGGCGGTGGATGGAAGTGATGCTGTTAGGGGCCGGATGTCCAGGGTGGCCGGATGTCCGGGGGGCGGGCCGGATGTCTGGGCTCTGGATCTATGGACGAACTCGAGGAACTCCGCATGGAAAAGGCAAATTCGGGGCAAAATTCAGGAGATTTTGTGGATGGAAATTGGGGAAAAGATGGGGGAAAGCTAGCTCTACCTACAACACATGAAATTCGCGGATCAAATCCAACAAAACTTCATCAGACCAACAAATCATAAAAAAAATTGGGGGGTTATTTTCGTGGGGAATTTTTGAATTTAGGACGAAATCAACAAAACTATGCTAGAAAACAAAGAGGGGAGGCTCTGAAATCATGATCAACCTGGCTCAAGATACCAAGATGATGTAGGGCGGAACCCTATACGGCAGATCTTTCATGAAAGGAGCGGATCCCACGAGGGACACGAAGAACACGAGGGGAAACACGAGGGAAAATACGAGAGAAACACTCAAACCAACGAGATTAGGTCACACATATGCTAGATCCTCGAAACACAAAAGGAGATACAAGATCCACGATCAATAAAGGACGATACAAAGGTAACCGGTTCTTCTCTTTGAGGAGGTCTTGAGGGGTCTTCCCATGAAGGGGTCTTGAATCCAAGGTGGATCTTCTCCGAAGAGGTAACGGTCCCTCATGATGGAGTAGATCTAGATGGATGAGCGATGCTCTATCTCACATTCGAGCTAACACAATGCTAACCCTAGAAAGAGGAAGGAGGAGGAGGAGTATATATAGTCTAGGGGGAGAAGGGGTACATGGGCCTCGGCCCTACACTATGCACAGAGAAGGGAGGCCGGATGTCTGGGCGTCGGGCCGGATGTCCAGGATTTCACGAGGTGCCGGATCTCCGGGCTGTCGGGGGCGGCCTTGATGCATTCAGGGTAGAGGAGGCCTAATTTCTAGGTTGGGTCCGGATTTCTGGGCTTGGTCGGATGTCCGGGCTGAGGCCGGATGTCCGGGGCCTGTAGGTACTTGGTGGCTGTCATGGTGGACGCCCTAGGGGGCGGATGTCGAGGGTCATGGCCTGATGTCCGGGTCGTGGAAGCCACTGTTGACTCCTTCCACTGGTTCCCTTCATCTATGAACTTGGGGACTTGTCCGTCTTCACGTGCATCTTCGGGAGCGTCCTCTTGGTACCTAATCATGCACAACATTCTGGACTTAGGTAGTAGCCATGTATCGAGTGGATCATATGTGATATCACTAAGGAAGGAAGTCACCTCGGTCTCGAGAGCTCTAGCTCTAGCTCATGTCATAGGTCCTCTTGGCACTTGGTGAGACGACGATAGGTCCATGGGTATGACCGTAGGATGCTCTGCATCACAGCATCAGTCCGTCTAGTTTCATTCAAATCATGTAAAATAGAGTCCAACACAAGAGCAAAAGTGTTTGCAAAAGTAGATACGACGGGGACGTATTACTCCCCTTGTTGGAGCAGAACTACCGGACAAAGTGTTGAACCACTACCGTAGCAGGTCCTCAAACTTGTCGTTTTGTCGCGGTACTAGGGCGGCAGTGCTATGGATGTCCCAACTATTTGTCTTAGCTGGTACTACTGGTGTCCCTTGTTGTAGTATCGCTTGGGCACTTGTAGTGTAGCCTGAGATGGGCCATGGTGGCACCGCTGTTTGCGGTGGTAGTACTATTCAGGTGAAATCTAAGGTAATGATTGGATTGAAAGAGGGGATATAAGATGAGGGTATTCTTCCCCAAATTGACTCACCTTTTGCCTCTCTCTCTCCTTCATTGTTTCCCAAAGATTAAATCTCCTAGATTTCTTTCCCTAGCCACCCAAACTCCTTGATCTCCTAGGATTTTGGAGAGAAGACCTAGATCTACCAGTCCACCAAAGAAATTTGATTCCCCCTTGTTTTCCCTCATGGATCTTGTCATGCTGGGAGTCGAGGAGCTCGGAGTGGTGCAGCGGTCCACGGGTGAGCACAACCACCGCATGTAGCATGCTCCCTCGTGTGGGAGAGATTGTTGCAGGGGTGCAACAGTCATCGTTAATGAGGTCTGGTGCGAAGTGGAGCATTGAAGAGGATATGCACATGTGGCTCATGTGAAGTGGCCCAAAAGTGTGCCAGCTATGTGCCAACAAATCGGTCGGTGCAATTCCTAGACGGTCGGTCGATAGGAATCTTTCTCCAATTTTTTGCCATGACCAAAATTCAGTAGCCGCAACGGGCGAACCGACCGCCGCCACTGCTCGTCCCGCGACGACGACGACGAAGAAGCCACAGTTGGAGCTCACACCGGTCGAGATCGCATGGCTCGACATATAATCAGCCAAGAGAAGGGCCTGGAGGTCCGTTCAGGCGGAGAAGAAGGCCATTGCTGAGTTCATCCTTGAGGCCGCGGCCGTGCAACACATGGCCACTGTCGAGGATAAAGAGGCCATCCTCGCCAAGGCCACACAGGCAACGACGACACACACCTTCCTCATGATAGGGTTGTGCCAACCCGCGCCGGCCATTCTCTCCGTCGCCTCCATGGCCGCAGCGGGCACAGGCTCGTCGGTTGTTCGCCCTCCGCGGTACCAGTTGCTGTGATGTTTACTTTATTCTTGTAGACACGTGTTGGGCCTCCAAGTGCAGAGTTCTGTAGGACAGTAGCAATTTTCTCTCAAGTGGATGACCTAAGGTTTATCAATCCGTGGAAGGTGTAGGATGAAGATGGTCTCTCTCAAACAACCCTGCAACCAAATAATAAAAAGTCTCTTGTGTCCCCAACACACCAAATACAATGGTAATTTGTATAGGTGCACCAGTTCGGGGAAGAGATGGTGATAAAAGAGTAATATTGATGGTAGAAATATATTTTTATAATCTTAATAAATAAAAATGGCAAGGTAGCAAATAGTAAACGGGCACAAAAATGGTATTGCAATGCTTGAAAATGAGACCTAGGGTCCGTACTTTCGCTAGTGCAATCTCTCAACAGTGCTAATATAATTGGATCATATAACCACCCCTCAAAGTGCAATGAATAATCACTCAAAAGTTCCTATCTAGCAGAGAAGATAAGAAGAAATAGTTTGTAGGGTACGAAACCACCTCGAAGCTATTCTTTCCGCTATCCAAGAGTTCGTACTAAAATAACACCAAATAATTTCAGATTCATAATACACAATCCAACACAAAGAACTTCAGAGAGTGCCCCAAGATTTCTACCAGAGAAACGAAAGACGAGAACATGCATCAACCCCTATGCATAGATTACCCCAGTGTCATCACGGGAATCCATGAGTTGAGTGCCAAAACATACATCAAGTGAGTCAATATGATACCCCATTGTCACCACGAGTATTCATATGCAAGACATATGTCAAGTGCTCTCAAATCAATAAAAGTATTCAATCCGATAACAACGAAATATCAAAGGGAAAAACTCAATTCATCACAACAAGATAGAGAGGGGAAAACACCATATGATCCGACTATACTAACAAAGCCCGTGATACATCAAGATCGTGACATCTCAAGAACACGGGAGAAAGAGATTAAACACATAGCTACTAGTACAAACCCTCAACGCCGAGGGTGGACTACTCTCTCCTCATTGTGTGGCCGCTGGGATGATGAAGATGGCCACCGGTGATGATTTCCCCCTCCGGCATAGTGCCGGAACGGGGTCTAGATTGGTTTTCGGTGGCTACAGAGCCTTGCGGCGGCGGAACTTCTAATCTAGGTTAACCCTGAGGGTTTTTGGTATATTTGGGAATTTATAGGGTAAAGAGGGGGTGCGGGAGGCTACCGTGGTGGGCACAACCCACCTGGGCACCCCTGGGCCCCCAGGCGTGCCCTGGTGGGTTGTGCCCCCCACGGGGCACCCCTCCCAGGTGCTTCTCTGGCCCACCGGTGGTCTTCTGGTCCATAAAAATCCACAAAAAGTTTCGCAGTGTTTGGACTCCGTTTGATGTTGATTTCGTGCGATGTAAAAAAACAAGCAAAAAACAGCAACTGGCGCTGGGCACTAGGTCAATAGGTTAGTCCCAAAATGATATAAAGTTGCTATAAAGTGATTGTAAAACATCCAAGAATGATAATATAACAGCATGGAACAATCAAAAAGTATAAATACGTTGGAGACATATCAACATCCCCAAGCTTAATTCCTGCTCGTCCTCGAGTAGGTAAATGATAAAAACATAATTTTTGATGTGGAATGCTGCCTAACATGTCATATCATATTTCTTCCTTTGTAGCATGGACATTTGGACTTTTACATGGTTCAAAACAATAGTCTAATTTTGACATGAGGACTTTAATACTCAAGCATACCAACAAGCGACCATGTCTTTCGAAATATCAACGCTAAAATAAGTTATCCCTAGCCCATCATGCTCAATCATTGATCCATTCATGAACCACACTCGCATATTAACTACACCCAATGCTCAAGTATGATCATATTGCCCCCTAGTTAGTGCTTTATAAGAGAATATGGCAACTCAAATTAAAAATAAAAATTGCATAAAGTAAAAGAAAGGCCCTTCGTGAAGGTAAGTAGGGATTTGTAGAGGTGCGAGAGCTCAGAGCGAAAATTGAGAGATAAAAACATTTTGAGAGGCATACTTTTCCCACCAACGAAAACGACTTAGAACTCCCAACACATTCCATGCTAGATATATCATAGGCTGTTCCCAAACAGAAAATAAAGTTTATTCCTTTTTCAACCATACTTTCACTTTCCATGGCTAACCGTATCCACGGGTGCCTTCCATACCAACACTTTCCAAGGAATTTATTATTTGACAACATAAAGTAAATTCATTTTTCATTTCGGGACTGGGAATCCCTAATACCTTTGCCTTACTCTCGTGCAATGACAAGTGAATAAACACTCATTGTGAGAATAACACATCTAGCATGGAAAATATTGGCCACCCCTCACCGCCTCGCGAGTGGTACGAGCACAAAAAAGAGAAATTTATCTTGAAAATTAGAGATGGCACATACAAATTTGCATAGAATGGCAAAAGAATACCGCATATAGGTAGGTATGGTGGACTCATGTGGCAAAACTGGTTTAAAGGATTTTGGATGCACAAGTAGTGATCATACTTAGTGCAAAATGAAGGCTAGCAAAAGATTGAGAAACGACCAACCAAGAAACGAATAATCTCATAAGCGAGCATTGAGCATAATTAACACCGAATAATGCACCACAAGTAGGATGTAATTTCATTGCACAACTATTGACTTCGTGCTTGCATACGGAATGACAAACCTTAACGACATTATTCTTACTAAAGCATAATTACTCATCAACATGACTCACATATCACATCATCATATCTCAAAACTATTACGAGGAATCAAGTTTATTTTGTCCAATGATCTTCATGAAAGTTTTTGTTATATCCTTGTTGGATATCTATCACTTTGGAACTAATTTTCATGTGTTGCTTTTGATAAGCTCAAACAAATATAAGTGAAGATCATGAGCATAATATTTGTTTCTCTCAAATTAATTTAAGTGAAGCAAGAGATAATTTCTTCAAAAATACTAAAGCACACCGTGCTCAAAGAGATATAAGTGAAGCACTAGAGCAAATGACAAGCTACTCAAAAAGATATAAGTGAAGATCAAGCAAGTAGTTATGTAAATGGTTAGCTATTTGAGGACTCTCTCTTATTTAAAAGTTTCATATCTAAGTATTTTATTAAAACATCAAGCAAAAAAACAAAATAAAATGCATTCCAAGAATAGCACACATCATGTGAAGAAGCAAAAACTTAGGCTCAACTGATACTAACCGATAATTGTTGATGAAGAAAGGTGGGATGCCTACCAGGGCATCCCCAAGCTTAGGTGCTTGAGACTTCTTGAAATATTATCTTGAGATGCCTTGGGCATCCCCAATGTTGAGCTTTTGTGTCTCCTTCATTCCTTTTATATCACGGTTTCCCTAAATCTTAAAAACTTCATCCACACAAAACTCAACAAGAACTCGTGAGATAAGTTAGTATAAACCAATGCAAAAACTTTATCATTCTCTACTGTGGCAAATAACTAAAATTATTATTCAACATTGCATAGTAAATGCCTCTGCATATTTAATACTCCTATCCTCAAATAGAATCATTAAACAAGCAAACATACGCAAACATAACAGCAATCTGCCAAAATAGTACGGTCTGTAAAGAATGCAAGAGTATCAATACTTACCTAACTACAACAGCTATGAAAATTCGCCACACTGTAGAAAATTTATCAGAGCGCATTTTTCAAAAAAATTCAACATTTTATGACATTCTGACTTTTCTAGGGAATTTTTTGCAACAGCGGTAAACTTTCTGTTTTCAAACAGCAACATGTATACTTGCAATATAAGCATGGCAAAGGCTATCATTGCCACTTCTATTGAAATAAAAGATGCAAAACATTATTCTAAATAACAGAAAGTGTCGTGGTTTTGTCATGGCAGATGTCCTAGAGAAAGGACTTAGTCGTGGAGCCATCGCGATGGGTTAGCTTGAAGGGGTTAAAGCGGACACAGGGACGCAAGAGAGTTTATACTAGTTCGGCCCCTTCAATGAAGGTAAAAGCCTACGTCTAGTTGTGATGGAATTGATGGGGTTTCGATGACTAGGGAGCAAACAAGCTTCGCCTATGTCTCGAGTTGTTGTCTGTTGTCCTTGAACCGCCGCCGGGTCGTCCCCTTATATACATGGGTGACACCCGTCGGTTCACAGAGTCCCAACATCGGTCGATATTCGTATCCGGGTTGGTCTCTCCTTATTCCTAACTTACAATACAAGTTTATATACAAATTCCGGTTTACAGCTACCAGTCTTGAACCGGCTACGGGCCTTAGGCCCTCATCTGCCTTCTTGGGCTTTATAACTTCTGGAACTACTGATGAAGTTGACCCGGCCCAGATAGGCCGGTTTACGCCCAGTAGTAATATCCCCAACATTAGGCCCCAGATTGATTTGAACGGGTTCATGTCAATCCTTTAACAAAAACTTCATCCTCAACGTCTTCTCATAAATTGGTAAACCACCATGATGTCATCTTCTCTGATTACTGTAAACCGGAGTGACGTCACCTGTCATAATGAAGCTATCCATTATGCTTCTTTGTTTAATAGATCGGCGAAAATCGAGGCGACAGCTCCGTTTCATGGCCCCTTGATTGTCGCGCCTGACTCATGTTCTTTCGCCTTATAAATAGGACCGAAGGGTCATTTCTTTTCTCCTTTCGTTCCTTCTTCATCTTCCTCGCGTCGCCAGCCTCGGAGCTCCGCCACCGCCGTCGACCTCTGCCTCATCCTTGTCCGCTGCATCAACCTGAGTGCACTAGAACATCGCGGCAACCTTCCGCATCTTCCTCAGCTCCGGTAAATCTTCTATCCTTTTCCCCGCAGATCTGACCTAGGGTTTCGCAGTTCTTCAGTGTTCATCGTCTGCCTCTTGCTCATACGATAGATCTTTAGATGAATCCGCAAATCTTTACTTTGTGCAATGATAGTTGCTTGACCTTCGCCTTCACTTATGCATCTCAAACCATAGATCTATATGAACGTTTTGCTCATTGGTTCGGTACTGCTCCTTTGAACCTCTAAGTATTTATCTCTTTTTTTGAACTTGCTTCAGATCCAATGCTATAAGGAAATCTTGTGAAACCTGTTTCTGCGTACTTGTCCATCCGCAATGCTTAGATCAGGCGGTTTAACCTTATAGAAAAAATTGCCAGACCGGTATATGCCATTAGTCCCCTTATTGAACTGCCAGATGCTTGTTGCTTCATAAAACTCCGGTTCAGATAGTTCTGTCTCCGGTTTAACAGTGCCCATACCAATGTATCTTGATCAAATGCATTTTTGAACCGGGATCTTCTACCTTGTAGATTCCATCATGGCCAAGCAAGTGTATGAGTGCAATTGGGTTCCTTCTCGCGTCACAGAGGCTGAACTGGATGATTTAGTCCTGATTGGCGCTTTAGGCAGCAAAGATACCATCCATTCGAGGGCTCCTGGCAAAGAATTCCCTCCCACACCTCGAGAAGGAGAGGTTGTTGTTTTCGTAGATCACTTAGCCCGGGGCTTTAAGCCGCCCGGTTCTAAATTTTACCGGGATGTTTTAACCGATTTCCAGCTCCATCCACAAGATACTGGCCCCAACTCTGTTACAAATATGTGTCACTTCCATGTGCTCTGTGAAGCGTTCTTTCAAGAGGAGCCCACAGTGGAATTGTTCAGAGACCTTTTCCATCTAAACCGCCGTACTGAGTTTACTGACGGCTCCAATACGGAGTTGGGTGGCATGGCAATTCAGAAAAGGAAAGAGGTCACATACCCTCACGCCAAACTACATAGCCACCCCAAAGAATGGAATCAGACATGGTTCTACTGCAAAGACACCTCCCCTGCTAGTGAGAATCCCTTGCCTGGCTTTCGTCCGGAGCGGCTCAGCAATACACACCCTTTTCCACAAAGATTGACTGCACAGGAGAGAAGTAAATATGCTCCTCAATTGTCAAAGCTCAGAGCCTTTATGGCCAACAGTTTAACAGGGGTTGATCTCGCTCGTTGTTGGATATCATGGAGCATGCTGCCCCTTAGTCAGCGCTCCGGTTTGATGTGCGAGTATACTGGCAGTGTTGATGACCCACTGCGACATTCCAAAATCCAGCTCACCGATGAAGAAATTACAGAGGCTGTGAATAAGATGCTGAATGAACCGGAACACGCCTGTGCTAGAAACGGCCTGCTTCCCATCTGTGCCACCAACAAATCGCCAGCTGTAAGACTTTGATTTTTCTTTTTGCTGAATCTGTTAATGATATATCTGGTCTTTGTTTAATATCAGTGTCTGTGTAATCAGGGCAATGATCCGTTTTGGAGCAAGAAACTGCCGCGGGAGAAACCAGAAAAACCAGACAAACCGGAAAGAGCAACTCGGCAAAAGACTAAAGCTGTGAAGAAGACTGCCCACAGGAAAAGAACCACTGCATCTTCTAATCCGGCCCCTGATGATGATGTGGATAATCCGGACTTTGAGGTAGAGCTTGACTCACTTGGTTTATTTTTCACGCGTCTTATTGATGATGATATTTGTCCGGATGATGCCGAAGCCAGTTACGCGGATGTTCCAGAGGTAATTATTCTTTCTTCCGATTCAGAAACTTTGCCTTCACAAAAAATCTGTCAGGCAAACCGGAAAGTTAAATTTTCACATCCTCTTGCCTATTTGGATCCTAAATTTCTTATGAAGACCCAACAACACGAAGCTCGTCGCACAACCCGGCACAGCGGCCAGGTAGTTACCTCTGCCGGTTTACCGAATAGTCCGGTTCGGAAACGCCATTCAAAGGTCTCTAATTTGCTTGTTAGTGATTTTCCTAAAGCGGGTTGCTTTCGCCAACCTCTTAATCCATCTGACTCCGATTACCAGGTTACTTCCCACTCATCCTCTGGCGAGTCATCGGCTACTCAGCTGCCACCGCTCAAAACGGTGCTTGGGTAAGCTATACTTATTATGATACTTACAGTACATTGCCTTAGAACATATGCTGTATTTGATTTTGTTATTCTTTCCAGGGCCAAACCTAGACCAAGCAAGAAGGCCCGCCTGGACAAAGCGGCCGAAGAAGATGTCGTTCTTGAGGCAGGCAAGACACCCAATCTTGAAGCGGCTATTCCTGAGGATATACCCAACGATCCACCGCAGCAAGATGATGATCTTATTGCTGAAGAGAGACCTACTGACGCCTCAGGTCCTGCCAATCAGCCCACAGGTTCCATCCGGATTGAAAGCTCCACCGGTCCAGCAAAACCTACTAACAAGCCAACAGCCCCAGTGCAAACCGGCGGTACCCAGGATGTTGAGGTTGTCATTACTAGCACTGGCCATACTGAGCCAAGCAATCCTGTCGCTTTATCCAAACATTCTGCCAAGGAAGAATTTGCTGCCTTTGGCAAAGGCAAGTGGAACACTGATCTGACGACTTATGCTGCTCTGAACGCCCAAGATATCCATTCCGGCTATCTGAACCGGTTGTATACCAGTCGCGACTATGAAGCCGGTCTGGTTAATATGATGAAAGAGAAATATGAGGTAACTTCCATATGCTCCTTCCTGCTTGTATGCTTCCATTCTTGCTGACTCTCCTAGCCCCCAAGGGCCGGTTTGTAATATTCTTTCAAACCGAGACTTACCAATATAAATCTTGATGCTTTGAAATTCGCTGCTATAGCCCCCAAGGGCCGATTCAACTTAACGTAGTTAAACCGGTACTTTAAGTAATTGAAATTGCCGCATCAGAATATATACGAGCAAATAGCCATTAGCCCCCAAGTGCCAAGTTGAATACTTGTATTGATCTTGGGACTTTGTAAGCAATTGAAAGATGAAGATCGAATATGCATTAGCCCCCAAGTGCTAAGTGCATAACTTGTTATGTGATTGGTACTTGAATCCTTATACCGATTTGTTGAAGCATATATCTGTATGCATGCAGGCGGAGCTGAAGACGAAAGAAAACCAAGTCACCGATCTCCAAGAAAACCTGAAAACCCAACAGGCTGAAACCTCCAAAGCAAAAGAGGAATTGGCCAGCGCTTTAAGCGCCATGGAACAGCTTAAGGAGAGCTTCAAGAAGAAGCGGGCGGATTGGGCCACTGAAAAGTCCACTTTGATCAAACGAGCAGAGGATGTCGAGGCTGCACTAAAACCAGTGGCGGATGAACTGACCAGCATAAAGCGGCACGTGCATGCCATGACTACTGCTATCTTTGGTAAGCCACTTTGCCTTCTGAATTGGCTCTGCCTCCTTACAGAGTCGCCGGTTTATTAACCCTTTATGGTATTTCAGGGACACACATTGGTCACTTGGGGTCAGATGTGCGCAAGAAACTGAAAGCCGCCTATACATTGGTTGAACAATTGTATACTGGTGCCCAGTAGATCATCTGTACCGCATCTCATAACAAACCGGCGCCCACTTTGATTCAAGATACTCTGATGAAACTGTCGGTGCTTCCTGCCCGGGTTGAAGAGCTGAAGAAATCTGCTGCTCGAGCCGGTGCAATCAATGCCTTAATCCGGGCAAAAGCCTGGGTGCCGGATTTTGATCCTATTGAAGCGGCTCAGGGCTATCCCAGCTTCAAGGAAGACGGGTCAGAATTTGGTGAAGCGGATCTGCGAGCAATAAACCGGGAGGTACGTCCGCTAGCTTGTCAATTGGCTGAGGAAGCAGACTTGTCTCATTATCAAGCCCAATATATAGTCAGAACAAGCGAAGAGCCGCACCAATCCATGAATCGGAAAATCTGATCCCTCCAATCCGTAAGCATACTTACGCTCCTGATATTGACCCGTCATTGCTGATCCATGATGAAGCTGTTTTTCAAGCATTAATGGGAATCGACTGGACAACTGTGGATTTCCAGCCACTGGGTAGAGAAACGGAGGCTGAAGCGGCGCAGGATGACCAACAACCATCAGGCTAGGCTGGTGACCAAGCTTGAACCGGAAGCCGGTTTTAAAACTGCCTCTCCTTTGCGAAAAACAATTATATTATTATGGGCACCATGTTGCCTTGTAATAGGCTAGCTGATACCTTTGATGTTGATATGCCTTCGTGCATAATTTGTTCTTCCTGTGGTAATGAACTTTCCAAAACACTTTCTGAAATGAAAAATTCGTCAAGTGCCACCGCGGTTGTACCGTCAGGCGGAGTATGATTTCTGCATATACGAAATCAAAACATCCAAAACAAAATTTTAAGTATATGATCAAATTTTTGAGATACATAATACCTACCATCGTTGAGCGTGAAGTTGGCTTGGCCAATCTTGAAGCGGAGTTTTGCAAACCCACACTGTTGGAGGAGATAACAGCTCCTGTATATATATGACGCTGGTTTACCATGTAAACCGTGCCGGGTTATAATAAACACCATGTTACTCCATAAGAGGATGTTAACAACAAGGATCAAACCGGGCAAATAGTCTCCGGATTGACGTGAACTGTGTTCCGTCAATTGATTTGTTAAAAAACTTTGTCGGTTTAAGAAACGCAATAAAAAGCAAAAAAAACGTTCAAAGAAAAGTGTAAATCAAGTGCAATGACAAAACATTGCAAAAAAAGGTTTATTTGAGCTAATCAGATGGTGTTACCATGGCCGAACACGACCAAGCTCCCGTTAGGTGTAACTATGGTTCTAGTCAGCCAGGTCCCCAAATGAAACTGTGGCATTTATGCCGATCAAGTGGCATGGTCATGGTTCGGGTTCGACCAAGCCCCCAAGTGATTCTGTGGCCTTAAGCCGACCAAGAGGCATGACTGGTTCAGACATGACCAAGTCCCCAAGTGATCTGGTGGCTCTCGCCTATCAAGAGGCATGGTATTGGTTCGGACACGACCAATCCTCCAAGTGATATAACATGATGCTTTTAGCAAAGTGAACTCAAGGGGTAAACCGGAAGCCGCTTTAGAACAACTCCGTGTAACCACACATGATGTAAAAGAACAGATACCCCGCTTTAGCTGAGGTTCCGGTTTATTATAGTTAATATATACATCGTAGTAATATATACATAAGTAGAACCGATGGCTCGGGTATAATAAGGCCGAAGATGAGCTATGTTCCACGGCCTGTTGGTCTCCTCCTCTGATGTACGTGAGTGCTTATGTTCTCGAATATCGATCAGATAGTATGACCCATTGTGCAGATTCTTGCTGACCACGAAAGGCCCCTCCCAAGGTGGGGATAACTTATGCATATCAGTCTGATCTTGGATGAGCCGAAGCACCAAATCTCCTTCCTGAAAGGTTCTGGTTCTGACTCGGCGACTGTGATAACGACGAAGATCCTGCTGGTAAATCGCCGATCGGGTGGCTGCGATGTCACGCTCTTCATCCAACCGGTCCAAAGCATCTTGCCGTGTTGTCTCGTTGTCCGCTTCAATATAAGCCGTTACACGAGGTAAATCATGACGGATATCACTGGGGAGAACCGCCTCCGCTCCATAAACCATGAAGAACGGTGTGTATCCTGTTGATCTGTTGGGTGTTGTATTGATGCTCCATAACACAGATGGTAATTCTTCTACCCAACAACCCGGCGTTCTCTGCAAAGGAACCATGAGCCGGGGCTTGATGCCTCTCAAGATCTCTTGATTAGCTCTTTCTGCTTGACCATTGGACTGTGGATGTGCCACTGATGAAACGTCGAGCCGGATGTGCTCCCATTCGCAGAACTCTTTCATAGCACCTTTGGACAAATTGGTACCATTATCTGTGATAATACTATGCAGAAAGCCAAACCGGAAAATCACCTTTTTGATGAATTGAACCGCCGTGGCCGCATCACACTTGCTAACAGGTTCTCCCTCCACCCACTTTGTAAACTTGTCAACCGCCACCAGGAGGTGGGTCTTCTTATCTTTGGACCTTTTGAAAGGCCCAACCATATCCAGCCCCCAAGTCGCAAACGGCCAAGTAATTGGAATCATTCTCAATTCTTGAGCCGGTACATGAGCACGTCTTGAAAACCTTTGGCAACCATCACATCGTCTGACCAGATCCTCTGCATCAGCATGAGCAGTTAACCAATAGAAGCCATGGCGAAACGCTTTAGCCACCAGAGACTTTGAACCGGCGTGGTGACCACAATCTCCTTCGTGGATCTCACGCAAAATTTCACGGCCTTCTTCAGGAGACACGCAGCGTTTAAAAGCTCCTGATACACTGCAATGATGCAACTCGCCGTTGATGATAGCCATGGACTTGGATCGCCAGATTATCTGCCGGGCCAGAATCTCATCCTCTGGCAACTCGCCCCGGTTCTTGTACGCCAGGTAAGGAAGCGTCCAATCCAGAATAATATGAAGAGCCGCCACCAATTGAGCCTCTGGATCAGGAATAGCCAAATCCTCTTCACCAGGGATCTTGACCGACGGGTTGTGCAGCACATCCAGAAAAACATTGGGCGGGACCGGTTTGCGCTGAGAGCCCAGCCGGCTTAAAGCGTCCGCCGCTTCATTTTTCCGCCGGTCCACGTGGTCCACCTGATAGCCTTTGAAATAACCTGCAACAGTATCCACCTCCCGACGATACGCTGCCATGAGTGGGTCCTTAGAGTCCCAAGTGCCAGACACTTGCTGAGCCACAAGGTCCGAGTCACCGAAACACTTAACTTGACTTAGATTCATCTCCTTAGCCATCCAGAGACCATGGAGCAAGGCTTCATACTCAGCTGCATTGTTAGTACAAGGGAACATTAAGCGGAGAACATAACAAAACTTATCACCTCGTGGGGAAGTTAATACGACTCCAGCCCCCGAGCCTTCCAACTGCCTGGATCCGTCAAAATGGATGGTCCAATACGTGTGATCCGGCTTTTCTTCAGGTGCTTGCATTTCCGTCCAATCATTGGAAATTAACAAGTGCTTGAGACTTAACTGCTGTCCGAGGCACATACTTCAAACCGTACGGCCCCAGCTCTATGGCCCACTTTGCAATCTGGCCAGTTGCTTCCCGGTTCTGGATGATATCTCCCAAAGGAGCAGAACTGACCACCGTAATTGGGTGCCCTTGGAAATATTGTTTAAGCTTCCGGCTTGCCATAAAAACTCCATACACCAGCTTCTGCCAATGCGGATACCTTTGCTTGGACTCAATGAGCACCTCGCTGATATAATAGACCGGACGTTGAACCAGATGCTCCTTACCTGCCTCCTTTCGCTCCACCACAATAGCCGCGCTGACCGCCCGAGCATTAGCAGCAACATATAGCAGTAATGGCTCCTTGTCAATGGGAGCGGCGAGCACAGGCGGATTGGCCAATTGCCGCTTTAAGTCCTCAAATGCTTCATCATCAGCAGAACTCCAGACAAACTGATCCGTCTTTTTCAACATCTAATACAAAGGGATTGCCTTCTCACCAAGGCGACTGATAAACCGGCTTAGTGCGGCAATCCGGCCTGGCAGGCGTTGAACATCGTTGATACACTTCGGTTTAGCCAGGGAGGTGATAGCCGTGATCTTCTCCGGATTAGCCTCAATTCCCCTGTTGGACACCAGAAAACCCAATAGCTTGCCCGCCGGTACACCAAAGACACACTTGTCCGGATTAAGCATCATCTTGTATGTTCTCAGGTTATCAAAGGTTTCCTTCAAATCATCAATCAGAGTCTCCTTCTCCCTGGACTTAATCACGATATCATCCACGTAAGCATGTACATTATGGCCAATCTGCTTGTGAAGACAATTTTGTACACATCGTTGGTAAGTTGCCTGGGCACTCTTGAGCCCGAAGGGCATAGACACATAGCAGAAGGCTCCAAAGGGGGTTATAAATGTTGTCTTCTCCTGGTCCTTAACTGCCATTTTGATCTGATGATAGCCAGAATACGCATCCAAAAAACTTAAACGCTCACAACCCGCCGTAACATCAATAATTTGATCAATACGGGGGAGGGCAAAAGGATCTGCTGGACAAGCCTTATTAAGATCTGTGTAATCCACACACATGCGCCAGGTGCCGTTTTTCTTGAGGACCAGCACCGATTGGCAAGCCACTCAGGGTGAAAACTTCAACAATAAAGCCAGCTGCTAAGAGCCTGGCTACCTCTTCTCCAATCGCCTTGCGTCTTTCTTCGTTAAACCGGCGGAGGAACTGTTTCACCAGTTTATATTTAGGATCCACATTAAGTGTGTCCTCAGTGAGTTGCCTCGGTACACCTGGCATGTCAGAGGGCTTCCATGCAAAAATGTCCCGATTCCCACGGATGAACTCGATGAGCGCGCTTTCCTATTTCGGATCCAAGTTGGCACTGATGCTGAACTGCTTGGACGAATCGCCAGGTACGAAGTCAACAAGCTTAGTTTCTGCTGCCAATTTGAACTTCAGGACCGGATCATGTTCCATAGTTGGCTTCTTCAACGGAGTCATGTCCGCCGGATCAACATTGTCTTTATAGTACTTCAACTCCTCGGTGGCACAAACCTACTCTGCATAAGCCGCATCTCCTTCCTCGCATTCCAAAGCGATTTTGCGGCTTCCGTGAACTGCTATTGTCCCCCTGTGACCCGGCATCTTGAGCTGCAAATACACATAACAAGGCCGTGCCATAAACTTGGCGTAAGCCGGTCGCCCAAACAGGGCGTGATATGGACTCTGGATTTTCACCACTTCAAACGTCAACGTCTCTGACCTGTAATCGTGGTCATCCCCAAAGGCCACTTCCAGAGCTATCTTGCCAATAGGATATGCTGATCTGCCAGGTACTACACCGTGGAACACTGTATTAGACGGTTTAAGATTTTTATCTGTCAGTCCCATACGACGGAAGGTCTCATAGTACAAGATATTAATGCTGCTACCTCCATCCATGAGCACCTTGGTGAACTTATAACCTCCCACCTGAGGCGCCACCACCAAAGCCAACTGCCCCGGATTATCGACCTAGGGTGGGTGATCCTCTCTGCTCCATATGATTGGCTGTTCAGACCAACATAGATAACGGGGTATGGCCGGTTCAACAGAGTTGACCGCCCAGCTCTGAACCTTCCGGTCTCGCTTGTCCAAGCTAGTGGTGAAGACATGGTACTGCCCACTACTCAACTGCTTTGGGTTGCTCTGGTAACCTGACTGTTGCTATTGTTGGTTGTAACCACCCTGGTTGTTCTGACTATTTTGACCATTATGTCCGCCCGGATTACCATTGAATCCTGAACCGGAACTTCCTCCACCGTAACCCAGCCCGGATCCTGAGCCACCACCAGATTCGTGATCATACCAGAAATTATTAGAATTCTTGAACTCCTGCATAATAAAGCAATCCTTCCAAAGGTGGTTTGCTGGCGCCTCCTTCGTCCCATGTCTTGGACAGGGCTGGCTTAGTAGATAGTTTAGGCGGTTTGGGTTAGGGTTGGGTGCTCCATTACGATTTTTTGGTCTACCCTTGCGTCGCTGGTCATTGTCCTGTGCGTTGGTATTAGCCACAAAGTCCATGTTACCATCCGCTTTACGCTTGCCTCCACCACCATTTCCTGCCCAGTGATGCTGCTGACCTTTGGAGCTGCTGTTCTTCTTTCCCTTCCCTATCTTGTCATCATCAGATTCGGGATCCTTGGTACTATCAGAATCAGCATATTTCACCAAAGCGGCCATGAGGGTCCCCATGTCAGTGCAATGACGCTTCATCCGTCCCAACTTCAGCTTCAGGGGCCCAAACCGGCAGTTGCCTTCTAGGGTTAATACTGCGGTGTCAGCGTTGATGCGGTCTGAGGAGTGCAACACTTGTGAAACCCAGCGCACCCAATGAGTTGTTGACTCTCCTTCCTCCTGGACGCATGCAGCTAAGTCCACTATCGACATAGGCTGTTTACATGTATCCTTGAAATTGCTGATAAACCGGGCTCGTAACTGGGCCCATGAACTGATAGAATTAGCCGGCAAGCTTTTTAACCAAGTACGGGCCGTTCCTTCAAGCATCATGGTGAAGTATTTCGCACACGCTGCGTCATCCACATCAAGCATCTCCATGGCCATCTCATAGCTCTCCACCCATGTCTCTGGAAGTTTATCCGCCGTGTAATTTGGTACCTTGCGCGGGCCTTTGAAATCCTTGGGCAGGCGCATGTTGCGTAAAGCGGGGATAAGGCAAGGCACCCCCAAAGAACTAGAAGTAACACCAGGTTCAGTCAAGGTGGTTGGACGAACCGGTGTGAGCTGCCGAGCCTGATGCTGTGCGGCTAACTCGGCCTCCCTGCGCGCTCGGGCCCGGTTCACCACTTCCTGAGTGTCATCAGCACCACCCGTCGGGTTGTTTCCACGGGGTGCTCCACGTCGTTCATTACTCGACACTGCTGGTTCATCCATATGTCTGCTATAGCTCCGGCTTGGACGGGGGGTCGAGTGGATCCGGTCGCGGCTGTACGAGTACGCTTCTTGTTGGGCCAAAGCTGTCCTCAGAAGTTCCTTGACCCGTCGCGTCTCTACTGCCTGCGGCGAGTCACCTTCAATTGGAATGGCCTCCAGCTGTGTAGCAGCGGCAACAAGATTGTCCATTGGGTTGGAGTAGTGACCCGGAGGTGTTAAAGCATCCTGAGGTATAACGGTGTTTTGACGAGGCAGGTCCATCTGACAAGGCTGAACCGGTGCACCGGTCCCAGGGGCTTCTGCCCGGTTTCCCTCCAGCAGATTGCCGGCTCTTGGTCCTAGAGTGTTGAAAAGGTCTCTGGCCTCGAAAACCGGAGGTAAGCGGGATTGGTGCTTCCTCCTCATGACTTCATGCGACGCGCTCTGGTCCAACATAAGCCTGTAGGCCTGTGTGTCTAAAGCGGCCCGCTCTGCAGCCATCCTGGTGTCCTCAGCCGCCAGATCCGCCTTGGCCTGGGTGATCTGTTCCTTTACCTTTGCAATCTCCGTGTTGTGAACGTCCTGATCCGGCGGATTAACCTCCGCCATAAGCACAGCCAACGCATCAAATAGTTCTGATAGAACCTAAGCCGGCGGGCACACAGGTTCCCCTGCCCCGGCAGCCGTTGCCGCTGCTGAACCGGAGGTCATTGCCGCAGCGGTCGAAGAATGAAGCGTTGCTTGTGTGCCAGTCATGAATATTCCAACCCGGTTGGGCAGATCAGAGGGGTCCGGAATACTGTCGCCATCGGAACAGCCCCCAATTCGGCCGTCTTGTAGCTGATAAAGAGATTTGGTTTCTCCGTTCGATGACTCGTCATCGAAACAAACGACGGCATCGCCGTGAGATTCCGATCCATCCTCATAACTTCCTCCATGGATGACTCACACGAAGGCATGCTTCATGGCCGGTTTAACCCGAGCGGATCACGCACGCTGAGCCATCTCGACGAGGTCGGTGCAGATGTCCGACTCAGGGCCCGGTTCACCGATCTTGCCAATGAAAACGTGAATGCTACCAAAGGGGATCCGGTACCCGTACTCAATTGAGCCGGCCTCGGGGCCCCAGCCTGCGTCGTCGATGTAGAGCTTGCCGCGACGACTCTTAGTCATCCGGCCTACAGCGTAGCCCTCGAGTCCTTCAAAGCGGCCCTCCAAGAACCAGAAACCATCGTTCGATAGCCCCACGATGGGCGCCAACTGTCGTGGTTTTGTCACGGCAGATGTCCTAGAGAAAGGACTTAGTCGTGGAGCCATCGCGACGGGTTAGCTTGAAGGGGTTAAAGTGGACACAGGGACGCAAGAGAGTTCATACTAGTTCGGCCCCTTCAATGAAGGTAAAAGCCTACGTCTAGTTGTGATGCAATTGATGGGGTTTCGATGACTAGGGAGCAAACAAGCTTCGCCTATGTCTCGAGTTGTTGTCTGTTGTCCTTGAACCGCCGCTGGGTCGTCCCCTTATATACACGGGTGACACCCGTTGGTTCACAGAGTCCCAACACCGGTCGATATTCGTATCCGGGTTGGTCTCTCCTTATTCCTAACTTACAATACAAGTTTATATACAAATTCTGGTTTACAGCTACCAGTCTTGAACCGGCTACGGGCCTTAGGCCCTCATCTGCCTTCTTGGGCTTTATCACTTCTGGAACTACTGATGAAGTTGACCCGGCCCAGATAGGCCGGTTTACGCCCAGCAGTAATATCCCCAACAGAAAGAAAATCCTAACAAAATAAAATGACGCTCCAAGTAAAACTCATATCATGTAACGAATGAAGACATAGCACCAACTGAGGTTACCGATAATGTTGGAGACGAAAGAGGGTATGCCTTCCGGTGCATCCCCAAGCTTAGTTGCTTGGATCTTCCTTGAATATTACCTTGGGGTGACATGGGAATCCCCAAGCTTACGGTCTTGTCACTCCTTCTTTCCTCATATTGACATCTCACCCAAAACTTTAAAACTTCAATCACACAAAACTTAACGGAACTTCGTGAGATAGGTTAGTATGATAAAGAGCAAACCATTTAACTTTGGTACTGTCAAAGTAAAGATTCATAATTGTTTCCACACAATGCCTACTGTAGCATATCATTTCTACAATTTATATTGAACAATATAAGCCATAGAACTAGAAAACAAGCAAACTATGCATTGAAAACAGAATTTGTCGAAAACAGAATAGTTTATAGTAATCTGTACTCCAACCATCTTTCTGCTACTCCACAATTCTGAAAAATTAGGAAAACCTGGGTTATTTGTCTATTAATCTTCTGCAAAAAGAATCCGCATTTTATCACGCTTCTGTTAAAAATGAGAATTGTTTTCCTGAGTGCAAAAGTTTATTTTTTTCAACAAGATCAAATCAAGTATCACCGTAAGCCATCCCAAAGGTCTTACTTGGCACTTTATTGAAACGAAAGCAATAAAACATGATTGCTACAGTAGCTTAATCATGTGAGCACACAAAAACAGTAGGTAAAAGTGTTGGGTTGTGTCGGTGTACTAGAGTAGGGGTACCCTAGTATCCCGAACTCGTGCACGGGCAGTTGCAGCGCCCCGCGGCAAGGCTTGCCGAATGACCGCCAGGGTCCTCCGTGGGTTCCCTTAGAGCCCCTTCAAGAACAAAGTATTTAAGATGAAGAGACAAGACCCCGGCAAGAGGAGCTTGCCGGGAAGGCCAACCAAGGCGCCACAAGAAACTTACCGCGACGCACCACATGTCCCGGCGAGATCCGGCGAGCGACAAGCTTCTGGACGCGACAAGACGACGACCCCGGCAAGGTACTTGCCGGGGGCCAGCTGCCACCCCATACCCGCGCTCCAGCGCACCCGCCCGCGTGTCGCCATGAGGCTTCCTCAGGGGTGCGTGGCGGGAGCCTGTGCAGCCAGGGGTACGCGGTGGCAAGCGGAGATGAAGAGAAGGCCATCGTGGCAAACGGTGGCGCTCCTAACGGTCACTTTTTGCACTGTTTAGGCAACTCAGACGGGCATTCAATGACCTTGTCCCCTGCCGTCAGAGTTAGGTAGGGTGCACTGCGTCCACAGTAGCAGTAGCTGCACCTACCGCATCCTTTTCCATTTTTACCCTTCTAGTCTACGTTGCCACCTGTCGGTGACCCCTTGAAAGTATAAAAGGAGGCCCAAGCGCAACGTAGAAGGGGTTCGGCTCATTCGAAACATCAGGAACACTCTCACGCTCGGTCTGGCAGCGTCCATCGCTCCTGAGCAAGAATTCAATACACACAAACAAGCAGCAGTAGGGTTTTACGCATCCGTGCGGCCCGAAGCTGGGTAAAACTGCTCGCGTGTACTGCCTCGATCTGCTCTTTGCTCGACCTCCGCCCTCACCGAATCGAAAGGGGCCCGGTCCCCATAGGTGTTCGTGGATCAGTTTCCCCGACATCTTTGGCGCGCCAGGTAGGGGGCGTCGAGGTTGTGTGAACCTGATCCGGTGTTCACACGAGCTAGATCTTCATTCCCTTCATCAACATGCCACCGAAGAAGAAGACTTCGGGCAGCCGCTCCGTCCACGTCGTTTCCGCCACCGTTGGAGCAAACGGATGGTGGAATGGACGCCGGCGGAAGAATGGACGTCGACGAGGAAGCTCATAATGGTGCCAGGTCCAAGAACAAGGCTGCACAAACCTCGGCGATCGTAGATGTTCCGCGCCACTCTCAGGAGGCGCAAGATCAACAGCGTCATGGCACTAGCAGTGCCATACGCATGATAGCCCAAGGCCAAGCTGGTGGATCTCGAGGCGCTCAAGACCAGCATGCACGCCAGTGTGCTGGCACGAGCGAGGCACGGTCGCCTGGACGGGATACTGCTCCTTCTAACATAGTTAGAAGTTCGAGCACGTCCCGCTCCTCGCGCCGTCCGCCACAGCCACCCACCACTCTAGCAGAAGCTTTGGCGCGAGCTCAACTTCTTCTAGATTACCCTCCGACGTCGGACAAGATCAACGAATGGAGGGCCACCATTCAGAGTCTCATCGGCTACGCCAACAGCGACACTCCATGGCGGCCGAGCGCGTCGCCGCCGCGGCAGGACCACCGGACGCGAGCCGGTGGCGAAGAAACGGGCGGAGGTTCAACTACCATGCAATCACCGCCCCAAAGGCCAAGATCGCCGACTCGCCGGATCTACCTCGACAGCGACTCCACCGCATCGTCGGATCCACGAGCTCGTCGCGATCAATGCCAAGTTCTTCATGATCGACAACAAGAGGACGCTCGAACTCGCATCGAGCGCCGAAGAGAAGCGCGACGTCAGTCCGACAAGCGCGCTGGTTCCTCTGTTGACATGCATGCGCCAGGGGAACCAGGCGATCTGCCGTACGCGATAGGTTGCCCTGCGTTCACTCGTGAGCTGCGGCAAGTCCAGTGGCCCAGTACAAAGAACTTCAAGCCAGACGTACCGGAGAAGTACGACGGCAAGACGCATCCGTCGGAGTTTCTTAGCATCTACACCATCGCGGTGCAGGCTTCCGGGGGACGGGACGACAAGATCCTTGCCAACTACTTCCCGCTGGTACTCAAGCCCAACGTCAGGTCCTGGCTCATGCACTTGCCGGACAATTCCATCTCCTCTTGGGTAGATTTATGCCATCAGTTTGTCGGCGCCTTTACAGGCGGCCACAAGCCACATGGCCAAGAGAGCGATCTTCATCTGCTCGCCCAGAAGGAAGGAGAACCACTGCGCAAGTACATTCAGAGATTCAGCCGTGTACAGCACAACATCCCAGACGTCCACCCCGCCGCGATTATCAGCGCGTTCCATTAGAACGTGCGAAACCGAAGGATGAGGGAGGAGATGGCGATGTGTAAGATCAGAGACGGCAGTGAGCTTTACGCCCTGGCCGACAAGTGTGCACGCGCTGAAGAGGGGAGGAGGCTCCCCGGAGAGAGTACAGGAGCAGGAGGATCCGACAGTGAGGATGCCGCCCCGACAAGGAAAGGCCGGCGGCGGAACAACAGAAGGAAAAAGGGCAAGGAAGTGCTAGCTGTCGAGCAGACCGGCAATGGAGGTGGCGCCAAGGAAACTAAGGATGGTGGCTCCGGCAAGAAGGCCCAGCCTGTGGCGGCCGCCGACAAGCAGGACGGCTCCGGCAAGCAGTATTGCAAGATCCACCGCACCAAGGGCCACGATCTCCAGAGTTGCAAGAAGGTTGAGCAGCTCGTTGAGCTGCAGAAAGCTGAATACGAGCGACGCGACAAGGAGAAGGCCCAGGAAAGTGCTGGAGGAGCTGGCAAGAAACGCCCCGGCCGGGGAGGACGCCGCGGCAAGGCCAAGCAGCGGCAAGGAGATAGGCCTCCCCGTGGCCGCGACAAGGATGAAGACGACGACGATGATGAAGACGTGGATGATGATGAGGCCGATGAGCAGGAATTTCAGAAAGCTACAGAGGTCCTGTGCGTTGACGGTGGTGCTTCTCTGCATACTTCGCACCGCCAACTCAAGCAGTGGATGCGGGAGGTTAATGCAGCGGAACCATCCGTAGAGTCACGCAAGCCTCTGAAATGGTCCAGCACACCTATCATCTTCGACATTGAGGATCATCCTGATCGCGTAACTGCGGTCGGGTGCTTGCCGATGTTGGTTTCACCAACTATCCGCAACCTCAAGGTCACGAAGATGCTAGTTGACGGTGGGGCCGGCTTGAATCTGATCTCCTCCGTGGTCCTTCAGAAACTCCAGATCCCTGACAGCGAGCTCGAAGAGACCGGCACATTCCAAGGAATCAACCCGGGAAGGAGCAAGCCGAAGGGGAAGATCACGCTGCCGGTCACATTTGGCAGCGAGCTGAATTTCAGAACTGAGAGGGTCACATTTGACGTTGCCGATTTTCCATTGCCTTACAATGGGATCCTTGGCCGTCCAGCGCTCGCCAAGTTTATGGCAGCCTCTCACTATGCATACAACATGCTCAAGATGCCAGGCCCGATAAGTGTCATCTCTGTCCCCGGAGACAAGAAGGATGCCCTTATCTGCGCCGACAAGATCTACCAGGGAGCAGCAGCCGCAGCTGATCACAACACACTTGCCGCTGAAGCTCCCGGGGGGAAGAAGAAGACAAAGTCCGGCAAGAGCTCTAATGCCCACTCTGGCAAGCGCACCTCTTCGGAGTGCTGCGCTACCGTCAAGGACGCACCATCGAGCTCCACCGGCAAGTGTAAGAAGGCAATGGCAGCTCCACCTGAGACCAAGAAGGTGTCCGCCAAGGAGGATGGCACTGGTGGTACCTTCACCATTAGCGCCACTCTTGACCCCAAATAGGAAAGCGTGCTCATTGCTTTCCTGCGGGCGAATGTCGACGTGTTTGCATGGCAACCGTCTGATATCCCCGGTGTTCCCAGGAAAGTAATTGAGCACCACCTATCCGTTTGTCCTCATGCTCGGCCCGTCAAGTAGAGAGTCAGAAAGCAGGCAGTGGAGCGCCAAGAATTCATAGCAGAAGAAATCAAGAAGTTGGAAGCAGCAGGCCTTGTCAGAGGAGTGCTCCATCCCACGTGGTTGGCCAATCCTGTTGTTGTGCGCAAGGCTAACGGGAAATGGAGGCTTTGTATTGACTTCACTGATGTTAATAAAGCTTGTCCCAAAGATCCATTTCCCTTGCCGCGCATTGACCAGATTGTTGACTCCACAGCTGGATGTGATTTGCTTTCATTTCTTGATGCATACTCAGGATACCATCAGATCTTCATGGCAGAAGAGGATGAAGAAAAAACCGCATTCATCACCCCGTGTGGCACGTACTGCTTTGTACGGATGCCTTTCGGTTTGAAGAATGCCGGTTCAACATTCGCAAGGGTAGTCCACCACGCTTTTGAGCCGCAAATGCACAGAAATGTGGAAGCCTACATGGATGACATAGTGGTCAAGAGCAAGAACAGGGCGACCCTGATTCAAGATTTATACGAGACATTTGCAAATCTGCGCAAGATCAACCTCAAGCTTAACCCCGCGAAGTGCGTGTTTGGAGTCCCTTCCGGCAAGCTTCTCAGGTTCTTCGTGTCTCAGCGGGGAATTGAAGCCAATCCCGACAAGATCAAGGCCATCGAGCAGATTGAAGCACCGAAGCGCGTCAAGGATGTGCGAAGGCTTGCCGGTTGCGTGGCTGCTCTCAGCAGGTTTATCTCTAAGTCTGCTGAGCGCGCCCTGCCATTTTTCAAAATATTGAAAAAGGCAGGTCCAATGAAATGGACTCCGGAAGCGGAGGATGCGCTGCAGGACTTGAAGAGGTACCTTTCCTCCACTCCAATACTTGTCGCACCTAAGCCACAAGAGAAGTTGCTGCTATATCTGGCAGCAACCAATCAAGTGGTTAGTGCTGCGTTAGTAGTGGAGAGGGAGGCGGATGATGAGCCAGCGACCGCGACAAGTGAATCCAGCGACAAGCAGGGGGCTTCTCCGACAAGCTCTGGTCCCGACAAAGATGAATCTGCGCAGACGTGCAAGGAGGTGCAGAAGAAGATGGTGCAGCGCCCAGTTTACTTTGTCAGTTCCCTTCTGCAGGGAGCCATATCAAGGTACTCTGGAGTGCAGAAGTTGCTTTTCGGCCTCCTCATGGCCTCGAGAAAGCTGCGCCATTACTTCCAGGCACATGAGATAACAGTTGTCACTCGCTTTCCGTTGAAGAGGATACTGCAGAATCCAGAAGCAACAGGCAGGATTGTCGAGTGGGCATTGGAACTGTCAAGCTTTGGCCTCAAGTTTGAGAGCACTGCAACGATCCAAAGCAGGGCATTGGCAGAGTTCATAGCAGAGTGGACGCCAACCCCAGACGAAGAAATTCCAGAGACAAGCATCCCCGTCAAAGAGGCAAGCAAGGAGTGGCTAATGTACTTTGCTGGTGCCTTCTCGCTGCAAGGCGCTGGTGCAGGCGTGCTGCTTATCGCACCCACCGGAGAGCACCTCAAGTACGTAGTTCAGATGCATTTTCCCAAGGAGCAAGCAACGAACAATACTGCCGAGTATGAAGGTTTGCTTGCCAGCCTCAGAATCGCAGCCGACCTTGGGATCAAGAAACTCATTGTAAGGGGTGACTCACAGCTTGTCGTCCGCCAAGTGAACAAGAACTACCAGGGTCCATTGATGGAAGCTTATGTTGATGAAGTGAGAAAGCTAGAAGAACACTTTGACGGCCTGCAAATGGAACACGTTCCACGAGCTCAGAACGATATTGCTGACGGCCTATCAAAGTGCGTTGCACTAAAGTTGCCTGTGGAACCAGGGATCTTTGTGCTCAAGCTGACTCAACCATCCGTGACACCATCAACTGGACAGAATAAGAAGAGGAAGTTGGTTTCTGGTGACTACTTTCCGGCAGAGCTTCCCGAAGCCGCCGCCAAGAAGGTCCCCAAGATAGACGCCAAGAGTGCCGAGGAGCAGTTTGCTCCGGCAAGCCTTATGGCTTGTTTCGTTGTAGCAGACGCTCCCGACAAGTCTTGCTCCGGCAAGCTTGTCGGGGAGCATCACGCTCCGGCAGAGCCGCAGGTTCTTGCCGTGGAAGCGGATGTTCCCGCAGCAACAGATACGCCTTTAGTCCTTGTTGTCGAGCCACAAGCTCCAGCATGGGCGCAGCAGATTGTCCGTTTCCTTCAGACAGGAGAGCTTCCCGAAGAGCAAGAAGAAGCGGAAAAAGTAGCCCGGCAGTCAAGTATGTACCAGTTTGTCGATAGCATACTGTACAGAAGAAGACTCAACGGTGTGAAATTGAAGTGTATTCGCCGGGAAGAGGGACAAAAGCTGTTGGCAGAGATACATGGGGGCATATGTGGCCACCACATAGGCGCAAGGGCACTTGCCGGCAAAGCATTCCGACAAGGCTTCTTCTGGCCGACAGCCCTCCAGGATGCAACTGCACAAGTAACCAAGTGTGAAGCGTGCCAGTTCCATTCCAAGCAGATACACCAACCAGCTCAAGCTCTCCAGACGATTCCTTTATCCTGGCCATTTTCGGTCTGGGGGCTCGACGTCCTCGGCCCCTTCCCCCGAGCTGTCGGGGGCTTTGAGTTCTTGTACGTTGCAATCGACAAGTTCACAAAGTGGCCGGAAGTGGAACCAGTGAGGAAGGTGACAGCACAGTCAGCAGTCAAGTTCTTCAGGTCGATTGTTTGCCGTTTCGGGGTTCCTAACAGGATCATCACTGACAACGGCACGCAATTTACGAGCCGCACCTTCATGCAGTACGTCCAAGACCTTGGCGCCAAGGTCTGCTTCGCTTCTGTTGCTCATCCGAGAAGCAACGGTCAAGCAGAGAGGGCAAATGCTAAAGTGTTGCGTGGGCTCAAGACCAGAACTTTCGACAGGCTGCACAAGTGCGGAAAGAACTGGATCGAGGAGCTGCCGGTGGTTCTTTGGTCAATCAGAACGACAACCAAATCGATCCACTGGCCAAACACCTTTCGCTCTAGTCTATGGAGCAGAGGCAGTTCTCCCCATGGAACTCGTATACGGGTCACCTCGAGTGCTCGCTTATGATGAGCTTGAGCAAGAGCAGCTGCGGCAAGACGACGCGCTGCTCCTTGAGGAAGATCGTCTTCAGGCTGCTGTACGAACTGCTCGATACCAGCAAGCTTTGCGCCGCTATCATAGCCGCAAAGTTAAAGCCAGAAGCTTCAAGGAAGGCGACCTTGTTCTTCGGTGTGTTTAGTCCGCCAAGAATTCCAACAAGTTGACGCCGAAGTGGGAAGGCCCTTATCGGGTGAAACGAGTCACTAGGCCCGGCGCTGTCCGCCTTGAGACCGAAGATGGCATTCCGGTGAGCAACTCCTGGAACATTGAACATCTTCGTAAGTTTTACCCGTAGGGCGCGGTTGCCGGAAGCTTTTCCGGCAACCACCTTTTGTACAAGTCTTGCCGCTGTTGCATGTAATCCTTTCTACAAAGCCGGGCGCAGACCCCGTGCACCAGTAAAGTTCATGTGCCCCGCACATCTTGTCAGTTTTTTTTATGCTATAGTCCTTTTTCGCATATGTTATCTGACACTTTGTGCAGCACCAAATCCCGGTAAGCGATAACGAGCCCAAGGCTCCATATCATTACTTTATTTCTCTGTTTCTTTCTCAAAAGAAGGAAGGTTCCCTCGCCCACAAGGTTTACCGGGGGGGAAGGAGAAGATAATGGTGTGGACCAGGCCGTTCAAGAAAGTTTCTCCTTGCCGGGAAGCAGACGACAAAAAAGCTAACTTGCCAAAGTTTAAGCAATCAATTTTTTTTTAAATTCTTTAAGTTATCTCCCTTGAACGACCGCACTTTGTATGGAAAACCTGTGCGCGGAGGAACCAACTCGTAGCTAGTTGCGCCT
The DNA here is from genome assembly GCF_002162155.2 of Triticum dicoccoides. Lineage (NCBI taxonomy): Eukaryota > Viridiplantae > Streptophyta > Magnoliopsida > Poales > Poaceae > Triticum > Triticum dicoccoides. The sequence goes on from NC_041390.1 coordinate 282,463,242, forward strand.
TTACTTTGTTTCGAGTCCGCTCAACAACTTAAGTGAGCTGCTAGCGCCCTTACTTTGCTTCGAGTCCGCTCAGCAACTTAAGTGAGCCGCTAGCGCCCTTACTTTGTTTCGAGTTTGCTCAGCAACTTAAGTAAGATGCAACTAGTTGCGACAAGGTTTCTTGCCGGTAGCGGCACCGCCAGCAGGCTGCTGACGTCCCGCACTCAGCGCTCGCGGCCCAGGTGTCTGCACCGGCAAGTTCCCTAAAAGCGTAGGGTAAAAAGACATACAAAGGGAGGGATCAAGTAAAGGGAATAACATTGCAATCATTCCATAGAACAAAGCTATATTACAAAAATAACTTGTCGTGCCTCTAATAAAGTGTTCCCGTGACATGGCTGGCAGCGACAAGGAAAGAAGAAGTGGGTGGCCTAATCTACGCGATCGCCTTCGACCCTCTTGATTCCGCTCACCTTGTCCACAATGGGTGCGACAAGGGCTTTGAGCTCCTCCAGATCAGCTTCTGGCGGCAAGGTCCTGAGGATATTGGTGAGGCGGAGGCCCGGATTGTGGAAGGCCACCTTCATCAGCACCTTCTCCAGAACTCCGGCGCAAATCGTGCGTGACTCGTCGGCCAGCTGCTTTGGGATCCGTTCCCGGAGCTGCTGGAGAGCCGTCGCCACGCCCTTGAAGAACAGAGTGAGCTTGGCGCTGGGTTGGAGATTCTCGTCAGAGGAATACCCGAAGCCTTCCACCCCCAACTGCACCAGCTCCTCTTCAATGACTGCAGCAACGCTCACGAGGCCCTCCGTCCAGAGCGCCACGGTATCTCTGAGGAGATTCTGGGTTTCGGCGGCCCTCGCCAGCAGCGCATCGTTGGCCTTGATGTCTTTCTTCAAGTCTGCCTCCCGTTTCCTGGCGCTGTCCAACGTCTCCGTCAAGGTGGCCAGCTTCAGCGTCAGATCTGCGTTGGAATCCTTGGCGGCGCTCAGTTCCTTGCCCCTCTCGGCGAGTCGGCCCTGCAGCTCACCGTGGGCAAGGGCGTCCTTCTCGCGCTCTAGCTTGAGCGCGGCAAGCTCTTCGCCACCAACCTTCAGATCAGCTTCTAGCTGCGCCACCTTTGCCTCCAATTCTTTCTTGGCGGCCTCGGCAGCCGCAGCCGCATCCTTTGCCTCTTGGAGCGTCCCGCCAAGTGCCCGTTCGCACGCGGCAAGCTCCTCTTCGTGGCTGTCGAGGTTCACTTTCCGCTGAGTCAGCTCGCCTTCTCGCGCGTACAGCTTCTCGCCGGTGAGCCGCTGCTGCTCTTCAGCCTCAGCCTTCTCAAGGAGGAAGGCCTTCCGCTCCTCAGCAAGCTGCTCCCGCTCCTCCGCCAAGGCCCGGAGAGTTTCTTGGCAAAGACCCCGGAGCTCCTCCGCACGCTTCTCTATGTCCATGCTCGCCCTCGCGACAAGCGCTTCCCGGGACTCCAATTTGACTTGGCGGGCGCGATAGAGCGCCAGCAGCCTCCGCAGCAGCCGCTCCTCCTCGGGCTCGTCACTGTTGCTTCCCGGCGTGTCAACGATCGATAACCCGGCGGAGGCGAGCACCTCCCCATCCAAAACTTCTCCTTCCACCGGCGCCCTGGAGCTTGACGCCCAAGGGAGCTTGATGAAGATGCCCTCGCCAGCCTTCAGATAGGCGCCGGGCTGGGGCTCCTCGGAGCCTGACGCTGCGGCAGCGGCGGAGGGATCGGCGATCAGTGCAGCGCCTGACGCTCCTGCGGCCTCAGGGCCGTCAGTGCGATCGCCAGATCCCCCGCCAGCTTCCTCGGCGGCAGCCTTGGCGGCCTCTTCACCGGCAGGCTCATCGGCACCAGCTCCGTCTTCGGCGGCCGTGGCATCATCAGTATTGCCGCGCGCGTCCTCCTCGCTGCCCGCTTCGGTCTCCATCTGATCAGCGGAGGGTGGGTCTGACGACCGGAGAAGAAGGAGAAATCAAACAAGTATCCGAGAAGAGAAATCAGCAGAAGACTACAAGGAAAGTTTCGGGCAAGAAGGACTACCTGTGCTAGGATCTGCTATCATGACCTCCACCACCGGCGGATCGTTAGCGCTGTCCCTTGCCGGAGACTCCTCCCTTGCCGGAGGCTCCTCCCTTACCGGAGAATGCTCCCTTGCCGGGGAGTCCGCCCTTGGCGGCATAGTCGAAGCAGACGACGAGTCGGAGGAGATCACCATGCCCTCCTGATGAAGCTGTTCTGCTCCTGCACAAACAAACCAGTGGTCAGATGTCAACAAAGGAAAAGAGCAACCACGCGCACCCAGAAGCAGAAAGTAAACCATATGCTTACGCTGGGGGCTGCTCTGCGAAGTGATGGCCGGATCCGGCAAGGTGGTCTCGGGCGCGCCTCCTGTCGTCGCAGTGGGATCGTCCTCGATGACCACCACCTGAGCCTTGGCCCTCTTCGCCGCCCTCTGGGCCAGAGTCCTGAAAAGGGAGAGTCCAGGGTGGGTTAGATCAGATGCAAGACAGGAATGGCAAGTTGAAGAACTACAAGAACAACAAGGGAATCTTACTCTTCTTCCACTTCCTCGTCGGAGCTGAGCGCGGAGAGGTCGAAGTTCAGCCCACCCCCGGCGCGATGAGGTGGAGGGGTGGGATCCCTTGGCCGCTTGGCGGGGACTGCGGCGCCAGCCCGAGATGACCCCGCCCCAGTTGCCACTGCGGCAGGAGGCGCACCCGCGGCAACCGTACTTGCCGCGGCGGAGCGCGTCGCGCGGCGCTGCGGCTGTTGGCCAGCTTGCCGCCCTGCTGCGTCCCCGATCCTGCGGAGGCGCCTTCTTGGCTGCACTAGGGGCTGCGTTCCGGGCCCTGTTCCCGGCAAGCTCCCCGAAGATGGCGGGCGCTCGTACCCTCGGCGGGCTCGCTCAACTCTGCGTCGGGCGCGGCAAGCTCTTCTTCGTCTTCGGGCCACTCCCGCTCAGCAAGACTCATCACCGATGCCGCGTCCGCTTCCTCCACCGTGAACCCAAATTCACCCGCGGCTGCGGCTGCCGCCGCCTCTTCCGCCCTGGTGGCGATGCGCTCCATCTCTTGATCAGTGGTGTCGCGGGTGAGGAGCTTCTTCTCGTCAGCATTGACCGCCACCTCCACTAGGCTGTCGAAGAACTGCTGCACGACGTCGCCGGCAGGCTCTTGCCAAGTTGGAGCGATCCTGTGCGAGTCACACAACAGCATCATGGCGCAGATGCGGTCGCGCGAGGAGTTGTTGCATAGAGGAACGACGCCTGCCGGCAACCTGAACCACTCGGGATGCTGCGGGTCGTGCTTGAATATTTCCTTAAGTATCCCGTCCAATTCTATGACGGTGAAATTGAAGTTGAGGCCTGGGCGCAACCTCATGATGTCTGCCGGGCCTCCAAATTCCTAGGCAGGTCTCCCCTTCGCCTGCAGAGGGGCGATGCGGCGGCGGAGGAAATTTGCACCGACAGCTCCTACAGTCAACCCGGCAAGCCTGAGGCGCAAGATCCGGGTGGTGGCGATCTTCAACTTGTCATCGTCCGTGGACAGAGCGCTCCAATCATTGCCTCGCACTGCTGGGGCTTGGCGCATGGCGGTGAACGGCTGCGGGCTCTCTTCTACAACCCAGCACCAATCTGCTCTCCACTCGTCCCACTTGCTGCGGAGCTCCCCCTCCAGATAGGTCTCCTTCTTGCCGGCCCGCGAGATCCAGGCGATCCCGCCGGCAAGAGGTTCCCCTCTCTCGACACGAGGCATAAAGAAATGGCGGAAGAGAGCTACGTTGGGGTGGACTCCGACAAAGTTTTCGCATAGATGGGCGAAAACTGCCATGGTCAAGACGGTGTTGGGGGTAAAATCAAGGAGGTGGAGCCCGTAGGTGTTCATGATATCACAGAAGAAATCAGAGAATGGCGAGCAGAGCCCGCAGTAGAAGAACACGGCAAAGAAAGGGTACCCGCCAACTGGAGCTTCTTGCGAGGTGATGGCGGAGAGTACCTTTGTGCGTGGATGCGCCCGTGTCTCCGTCGACCAGAAGAGATAGTACCACTCCCTCAGATCCTTTGCAGAGAGCTCGGGGAGGAAGGTGGCCTGCTCTTTCCGCAGCGCCTCAAGCCACTGCGCTTCGGTCGACTTCACAGCTTTCGCGGCCTTCCCCTTTCCGGGCTTCGGAGCCATGGCGGAGGCGGTGGGGGAGATCGACGACGCTGGTAGTGGCGGCGGCGACGGGAGCGGAGCGCTGCTCTCTTTCGACTTTGGAAGCGGAGGAGGGCGGCGGAGGTTTCTGAGATTGCAGCAGCGAATGACGAAGATAGGAGAAATACCCCTGTTTCCCCTGCTTATAAGGAGGAGGGGGCGGACGTTGCGCTCTTTCCGAATAAAGAACCACCCATGATCTCCCCCACGACGCCGTGATTGACGCGTGCCGTTGCGGGGGGTGCGGTGGATACGGAGTTAGATTCGGCATACCCCAGGCCCGCGCGTGCCCGTGCCCTGTTTTGGGCCTAGCCCAACAGTGCTCGGCACCGTGTATGGCCCAGGCCCGGGGGCTCCTGTCGGTGTACTAGAGTAGGGGTACCCTAGTATCCCGAACTCGTGCACGGGCAGTTGCAGCGCCCCGCGGCAAGGCTTGCCGAACGACCGCCAGGGTCCTCCGTGGGTTCCCTTAGAGCCCCTTCAAGAACAAAGTATTTAAGATGAAGAGACAAGACCCCGACAAGAGGAGCTTTCCGGGAAGGCCAACCAAGGCGCCACAAGAAACTTACCGCGACGCACCACACGTCCCGGCGAGATCCGGCGAGCGACAAGCTTCTGGACGCGACAAGACGACGACCCCGGCAAGGTACTTGCCGGGGGCCAGCTGCCACCCCATACCCACGCTACAGCGCACCCGCCCGCGTGTCGCCATGAGGCTTCCTCAGGGGCGTGTGGCGGGAGCCTGTGCAGCCAGGGGTACGTGGTGGCAAGCGGAGATGAAGAGAAGGCCATCGTGGCAAACGGTGGCGCTCCTAACGGTCACTTTTTGCACTGTTTAGGCAACTCAGACGGGCATTCAATGACCTTGTCTCCTGCCGTCAGAGTTAGGTAGGGTGCACTGTGTCCACAGTAGCGGTAGCTGCACCTACCGCATCCTTTTCCATTTTTACCCTTCTAGTCTACGTTGCCACCTGTCGGTGACCCCTTGAAAGTATAAAAGGAGGCCCAAGCGCAACGTAGAAGGGGTTCGGCTCATTCGAAACATCAGGAACACTCTCACGCTCGGTCTGGCAGCGTCCATCGCTCCTGAGCAAGAATTCAATACACACAAACAAGCAGCAGTAGGGTTTTACGCATCCGTGCGGCCCGAAGCTGGGTAAAACTGCTCGCGTGTACTGCCTCGATCTGCTCTTTGCTCGACCTCCGCCCTCACCGAATCGAAAGGGGCCCGGTCCCCATAGGTGTTCGTGGATCAGTTTCCCCGACAGGTTGTCTCCCAACAAGCGCTTTTCTTTAATGTCTTTTTAGCTAGGCATGATGATTTCAATTATGCTCATATAGAAGATAAGAATTGAAACATAATGGGAGCATAATGAAGCATATGACTAGCACATTTAAGTCTAACCCACTTCCTATGCATAAGGATTTTGTGAGCAAATAATTTATGGGAGCAAGAATAAACTGGCATAGGAAGGCAAAACAAGTGCAACTTCAGAACTTTCAACATAAAGAGAGGAAACTTGATATTATTGTAATTCCTACAAGCATATGTTCCTCGCTCATAATAATTTTCAGTGGCATCATGAATGAATTCAACAATATAACTATCACATAAAGCATTCTTTTCATGATACATAAGCATAGAAAACTTATTACTCTCCACATAAGCAAATTTCTTCTCATCAATAGTAGTAGGATCTGAAAGTGCGTTATATCGACTAGAGGGGGGGTGAATAGGCGATTTTTATGAAAGTCTTCAGAACATAGAAGTTTTAAAGACAAACGATAAAATTAAACCTATTACCATGCAGCGAAAGGTAGACTACGCTAGGCAAACCATAGTCAAGTATTCAATGAAGTGAAAGCACAAAGACTAATAGCAGCTAGGTAGTAAGGATCAGGTAGGAAGGTATTGTGAAGCCAAATAGAACACGCAGTCACTCAGTGAAGACAAATGATAGTGCAAACATACAATTACTTCACAAGGAGTAACAGTAAGTAAAGGGAAGTGAAGATGAAACCAGTGACTCGTTGAAGACAATGATTTGTTGGACCAGTTCCATTTGCTGTGACAACTGTACGTCTGGTTGGAGCGGCTAGGTATTTAAACCTTAGGACACACAGTCCCGGACACACAGTCCCGGACACCCAGTCCTGAACACGCAGCTCAGGACACCCAGTCCTCACCGTATTCTCCTTGAGCTAAGGTCACATAGACCTCGCCCAATCACTCTGGTAAGTCTTCAAGGTAGACTCCCAAACCTTCACAGACTTCGTTCACGGGCAATCCACAATGTCTCTTGGATGCTCAGAACGCGACGCCTAACCGACTGGAGGATGCACAGTCCTCAAGTGTAATAAGTCTTCAGATCACACAAACAAGAAGACTTAAGTGATGCCCGATTCTCTCTGGCTCTGGTGGTTAGGGCTTTATCCTCGCAAGGAATTCTCTCTCAAAGGCTTCGAGGTGGGTTGCTCTCAAACGACAAAAGCCATACTTTCAATCTGAGCAGCCAACCATTTATGGTTGTAGGGGGTGGGCTATTTATAGCCACTTGGCAACCCGACCTGATTTGTCTGAAATGACCCTGGGTCACTAAGGAACTGACACGTGTTCCAACGGTCAGATTTCAAACTCACACGGCAACTTTACTTGGGCTACAAGCAAAGCTGACTTGTCCGACTCTGGACAAGATTCGCTCTCATAGTCTTCACTCGAAGACATAGGTTTTTGGTTTAGGCATCACTTCAGTCATTCTGACTGGTTCTCTTGGACCCCACTTAACAGTACGGTGGTTCCTATGACTCAACACAAAAGAAAGAGAACTACGAAAGATCTAAGTCTTCGAGCTCCATAAGCTTCATATAGTGTCTTATCTTGTCATAGTCTTCAATGTGAATATCTTCTTATACCACCTTTGACTTCAATGTCTTCATACATTGTTAGGGGTCATCTCTGGTAGTAAAACCGAATCAATGAGGGACTTCTACCTGTGTTATCCTACAATTCTCACAAACACATTAGTCCCTCAACTAGGTTTGTAGTCAATACTCCAAAACCAACTAGGGGTGGCACTAGATGCACTTACAATCTCCCCCTTTTTGGTGATTGATGAAAAACTAGTTGAAGTTTTCAACGGGGAATATAATCTGTGAAATTGTAAAGGATAAGGAATTGTCTTCATAAGTTGCAAGGGCTCCCCTGAAGATGTGCATATAAGTTAATTTGCTTTTTGGAATGCAAATGCACATGGCAGGTTGTACTTGTGGAGATCCACTTCAACTTATGATGACAATTCACTATGCATGTGAAAGTATATGAAGATAATGACATGCATAATGGAAAATGGACGTCTGCAGAATGAGCTAAGTGCGGAATTTATCGTCGCACATGCGGAATTTATCTTCACAAAACAAGGTGGCAAATAAGTAGCAGACGACCATCTAGTTTAAGTGTTACAACTCATAAGAACCAAATGTAGAAAAAACGAGAGTTGTAAGCACGAAGCAAAATATAAAGCACCCGCCCATATGGACCCGCTTGAAGACTATCAATCTCATATGCTTCTCCCCCTTTTATCAGTAATGACCAAAAAGGTTTGAAGACATAGAGCCTCTACTCGTTCCCATGAGGAGTAGGTGAAGTAGCAGGGTTGTTGGTGTTGTTTGGCGGTGCAGAAGATCTTGGAGGTGCTGAAGGAGGTGGCGGTGAAGTAGCATCGTCTTCTTCCTCAATAATTCTGGCAGTCACTGTGGCAGCAGAGGAAGAGAATTCAGAGTCTTCAAGGGATGGAGTTCCTAGCAGCACAGCCCTTCGAGGAGGTGTGGAGTCAAACTTGAATCTCTCAGTGAAGCCATCCTCTTGAAGATCAGCTTCAGAACACATGTCCACGTCAGTCAAGAAGATCCGATGGTTGCGGGCTGAGGGCTGATACGAGATGGCGGAGTGTAGCTTGATCAGCCGCATGACCCAAGGGGCGTAGAACTTCAAACCAAACAGATCAATGCCTGATGCAGCAAGTTGGCGTATGAAGAAGTCCTATGCATTGAAGCATTTTCCATGAAGTATATAGAAGACCAAAGTCTTCATTGCACCCTGAAGCTTGGCATTTGGAGAGTGCCCTTTGATAGGCCAGAGAGTTCGCCTGATGATGTGATAGATGGTTCTTGGCAGATACTCAAGGTCTTCAACGAAGAACTCTGTGGGATAAGCAGCATCTTGGGGCAATGGCTTCATCATGCTGAGCATCTGACTCATATCAGGTTCTGGCCGCTGAAAGATGCTCTCAATAGCTTCAGTATGCAGCTGACAGCCTTGCTCGAAGAGATCGCCGGGAGTGGGCAAGCTAGTGAGCTCAATGATGTCAAATGCATTGGCTTCGTGATGAACGTTGCCAGTCATCCACTCCAGGACCCAAGTCTTCGGATCTCTGCTGTACCCTCTGATGTGAAGTGTGGCATAGAATTGAAGCAGCAACTCTTCATTCCAATGCTCTTCGTCAGTAATGAACGGCAGCAGTCCAACTTCCTTGAAGCAATCTAAAGCTTCTTCCAGACAGGGCAGACCAGCTATAGCTTCAACGTCAAGGCGCTTGTGTGGGAAGATGCGACCTTGGTTGTAAAGAATGCAAGAGTAATAGCTTCGCTGAGGATAGCTCCAGAACCGATCAGATGATATCCTTTCCCTTGAGTAGGGGTTCCTGGAGCTATTGAAGAACGTGTTGTCTGCCCTGAAGCCATTGATATTGAAGGAGCCAGGTGCTGATGCAGGACCTGGAAACCTTGGCAGTCTTGGGATTGGCTTCTGGACCTGAGGCCTGTGCTCAACATGATAGTCGAATTGAGGACCGGCAGCAGACTCAGGAACAGAAGTGGCGGGATCAGTGGCTTCGCCGTCTTCTGATGCCTTTGTTGGGGAGGGCTCCACATTAGCTTCATTGGTGATTGTGGCAGCCTCACGATTTTCATCCTCCACTTGACTAGCTGGAGGGTCGGTCACAAGCACATTCTCCTGGAGAACTGCTTCTTGGTGGGACAGGGGAGTGGGATCTTGTGGGACTCCTTCTTCTGCGGCAGATGCAGTCGGAATGTCTTCAGCAGAGACTTGAGGCCTTGGACCTTTGCGAAGCCTGTGGAATGCAGACGACGCCTGTGTAGTTGGAGTGGGTTGGGCCTCATAGTCTTCTTCCTCTTGTGGGCGATCCGCCCATGAAGCATCATGTGCAATTGGCGTCAGTGGACGACCAATGCTGATGAGTTCGCTGTTTTCAAACTGAGGAAGGACTGCACCATCTACTACATTGTCATGATGACCAATGTCTTCAGCAGCGATGGGATCAGCTGCTGGAATGTCTTCAGCTTCATGAGCCTCTGTGGAAGCAGGCTCATGAATTGTCAGTTGTCGTTCAGCTTCAGGATAGACCATAGAAATGGGTTCAACTATCAAGGGCTCTGTGGAAGCAGCCCGAGCTTTCTTGGTCTTCCTCTTCTTCTTGGAGGGGGCAGTAGGAGAGGCTTTAGAGTGTTTCCTCTTCCTGGCTTCAGCCTCAGCAGTCCTTGTCTTCTTGAGCTCTGAAGCTGTTGACCGGCTTTTTGGCTTCGAGCCAGTCAGTCTAGTTGGGAAGACAATCGGAACTGCTTCTTGCCTTGGTGCATCAGGTTCAGCCGTAGCAGGCTTCTTCTTCTTCTTCGCGGCCATCCTGGGGTTGATGCCAGGACGCCCAAGTGCCTTGCGCTTCTCAGCCTCATTATAGGCTTGCACACATCTGTCAGCCAGAGTCTTCATGCGCTCACACGAACCCTGAGCTTCTGCACGCTTCTTCACAAAGGCTTCCTTGAGCTCGTGCATCATTGTCTTGAAGTTCTTCACTTCTTGCACGCTGAGCTTGGCCATATGCTTCTTGAACTGAGCCTTTTCATAGTCAATCTTCTGCTTCAGTTCAACAATGCGCTGGGCAATAGCAAGTTCTGAAGCAATGGCGCCTTGGAAGGTGACACTGAGGCCAATGGGTAGCTGCAGATCTTCAAAGCTGATGTTTGGCGTGTCAAACCACTCGTCAATGAAGTTGTGGATGATGGTGATATCAAAGAGAGGCAGATCATTGAAGATTTCTGCTTCTTCTTTGCTCTTGATGAGTTGCTCAAGAGCGTCATCTGCAAGATCTTCATCACTTGACAGATCAATGTCGTCATTGCACAGAATGGCAGCAGCTGTTAGCTCTTTGCCAGTGTGAGACAGAGGCATCTTGGTCTTCTGGGGCTTGGAGACGCGTGATAAGTCTTCAGACTGCACACTGTCTTCAGGAGGTGCAGTTGCCAATGGCTTCGCCCTTGAGATTTTTGGTGAAGGGGCCGGCTTTGAAGCTTTTGGCTTCTTCAACTGCTTTGGCTTCGGCACTGCAGGCGCGTCATCAGACTCAGTGTCAGCTGCAGGCTCATTCACTGCAGTCCCTTGAACTAATATGTAGGTGATGAGGCCTTCAAGGTTGGCGAAAGGACCGATGACATTGGGTTCAGCATCTCGTGTGCCATCTGCCCTTGGTGCTGAGGGACCAGGGTTGAAGTCTAATCCAAAAGTCTTCTTGTTCTGCTTCGCTGAGTTCTGAGCAAACTGGAAGTTGCGCTTGAACAGATTGTCATCACGACACCATAGTAGTGACGACGAGTGTGCATCAGCAGGCTGTGGTCCACGGACCATGCATGGATAGAAGCCTTGAGCAATGGCTTCATCTCTGGACCTGCGTAGAAGATTCTTGAATAGGATGTCTCCCCACGGTCTCTTGATGGCGTTTTTCTCAGCATACTCCTGGGTCACAAATCTATATTTGAACCATTGTTCTGCCCAATATCTTCAAATCCATTGGATTCGGGTCTTGCGCTGACTGTAATCCTCTTCAGGATCTGTCTTGTACATTTCTGAGAGTTCATCTGGCAGATCTCTGGAGGTCTCACCACGACGCTTTCTGTCACCCTTCCTTGCTGCTTTCTCTGGAGCCATAAACTTTAACTTGAAAGGCTTCAAGACGTTCAAAGGCTTCAAAGGGTTCCGCTTGCTGGACCAACAGGAACTGGCTTCGGGAGAATTTATGTGATGCTGTAAGAATTCTGCAAATGAATGCAAACTATGAGAACCAAAGGATTCTCCCACGGACATGTACCTGTGACAGCATTAAGGTGCGAGGGAAGGGGAAGAGGTCATATGCATTCTCAGAAGATTTTGAAGATAAATCAGTTTAGAAGACATTGACCTCATCGTGCGAAGACATTCACTCATAGATAAGAAGTTGGTTCCAGATTTGTACGAATCCACAGATCAGTACAAGTGAGGAATCTAACTAATTTGTGAAGCACAAGTGAATATACTAGGCATGTTATGAGATGCAGTATGAGAGAGATCTAGCTTGTGTGAACAAAAATTGCTTGTGGTAGAAAGTGAAAAGTCCATAGGATCAATGGTGCTATAAAAAGAGGAAGTTTTATTTACCACACTAAGAACTACTAGATGGAGTGTAAGATGAGGCCGAGCAGTTCGATCTTCCGTGCCCTAACTTGGCGACGGAGGACACCTACGGCGACGGCGGAGAGGACGATGTCCGCGGTCGGCGTGAAGACGGCGTCGGAGAGGTTGCGGCAGCGAAGTGCTTCGTCGCCGGCGTCGTCGAGGGCTAGCGGTGGCGCTAGGGTTCGTGCGAGGGTGGAAGAAGAGATAATGACCGCTGTGAGTGTGTATTTATAGGTACAGGGGCGGCACTGTGCTATTACACAGGTGCCCCTGGAGATTCGCATCTGAGGAACACGTGGCCATTATGCGGAATTTTGGGGTTTGTTCCACATCCCACGCACGCCTGGATTGTCGGGTAGTCGTTCCTACTTCTCCGGATTTCATGTGGAGGAATGAGCATTGAAAACGGACTTAATGGTTGCCTCTGTATCTTCTGCTAACAAGGACGCAGAGAAGACATTCGACAGTTTCAATAGTATGCATATGACATGGAGAGATAGAGTTCGAGATAGAAAACATAGAGAGGTTAGGATCCGATCACATTCACTTAGTTCAAAAGATTCAACACGAAGACATAGCTATAAGTGAATGTTGTAGAGGACAGAACACTAGTATATATATATATATATATCTATAATCAACATAGTGAAGATAATCATGAAAATATGTTGAGATCGAAGCCAAACCAAATGTGAAGACATTGCAAGGTAACGCCATGAGTGAAACACTTCAAAATAGAACGTTTGGTGGTGGCGTTACCCGCCGTATAGGAAGTATTAGACCCAGACACGGCGCACAATTATCGTGGCACTCCGAAGTCAAATTCCACATTAATGTATTCACACTTAGCCCTGTGTGGACTCGCGCAACCGTTACCCTTCATGGGTTGAAGTCTCCATCAACGTGGATGTAGGATAGCACCACCTATCCGAACCACGGGAAAAACATCCGTGTCTCCAATTGCGTTTGAATTCTCCAAACCCTTCCCTTTACATTCTTGCAAGTTGCATGCTTCACTTTCCACTGCCTATATACTCTTTGCATGCTTGCTTGAATTATGTGATGATTGCTTGACTTGTCCTAAATTAGCTAAAATCTGCCAAGAACTAAAATTGGGAAAAGGTTAAGTTTTTATTTGGTCAAGTAGTCTAATCACCCCCTCTAGACATACTTTCGATCCTACAAGTGGTATCAGAGCTTTGGTCTCCATTTGCTTTGATCCCCATAGCTTTTGGTGGTCATAGCCTTGGTTTCACAACCTAGGAGAGTATGGCGTCTAGCGAGGGAAATTATCACCGTAGAGGTCCTTACTTTGATGGTACTAATTTTGCTAGTTGGAAGCATAAAATGAAAATGCATATTCTTGGACATAACCCCGCTGTTTGGGCTATTGTGTGTGTTGGCTTGCAAGGTGACTTCTTTGATGGGAGAGAACCAAACCGTGAAGCTACCACGGATGAGTTGAAGATGTTGCAATACAATGCTCAAGCTTGTGATATTCTCTTCAAAGGATTGTGCCCCGAAGAATTCAACAAAATCAGCCGCCTTGAGAATGCGAAGGAAATTTGGGACACTTTGATTGATATGCACGAAGGTACCGACTCCGTCAAGGAATCCAAGTTGGATGTGCTTCAAAGCCAACTTGACAAGTTCAAGATGAAGGATGGTGAAGGTGTCGCTGAAATGTACTCTAGGCTTGCTCCCATCACAAATGAGATTGCCGGCTTAGGAAGTGAAGAGATGACCGATAAATTCATCATCAAGAAGATTCTAAGAGCCTTGGATGGAAAATATGATACCGTGTGCACATTGATCCAAATGATGCCCAATTACAAAGATCTCAAGCCAACGGAGGTGATTGGAAGAATTGTTGCTCATGAGATGTCACTTAAGGATAAAGAGGAACTTCACAACAAATCAAGTGGTGCCTATAAAGCCTCATGTGAAGCCCCTACATCACCAAGTGAGAAACAAGACTTCAATGAAGAATTGAGTTTAATGGTGAAGAGCTTCAACAAGTTCTACAAGAGTAGAAGCAAAGATAGAAGCTCCAAGTCAAGGTCCTACAATGACAAAAGATCTTCTAGTCGAGAGCGAAACTGCTACAATTGTGGAAGACCCGGACACTATTCCAATGAGTGTACGGCTCCCTACAAGAGAAGAGAAGATTCTCCAAAAAGAAGAAGCAAAGGATCACCACCAAGAGAGAGAAGGAGTAGAGATGATCGTTATGAACGAAGATACCCACGGAGAAGCAAGGATTCGGAAAGAAAGGAAAAATCATCAAGGAGCTACACAAGACGAAGACATCAAGCTCATGTTGGTGAATGGGTATCCGGCTCCGACTCCGGCAGCCACTCCGAGAGAAGTTATCACTCCGACTCCGAAGATACTCAAGATGAAGGTGTTGCCGGTCTAGCACTTGTGTCAACCAACTCCTACGACATATTTGACTCACCAAATGAAGGAATTGGAAGATGCTTCATGGCCAAAGGTCCTAAGGTAACACACCCCGAGTATGTTGATTTCAATAGTGATGAAGATGACTTGTTAGGTGATGATTTGCTTGTTGACAACTCTAGTGATGAATACTATGATGAAATGTCAATTAAACATGCTAATCAAGATAAAACGAATGACAATGATAAGGAGAAGATCGAGGCCCTAACTAAAGAACTAAACACTCTTAAGTTAGCTCATGAAACCATCTTCGAAGATCATCGAGAACTTTTAAGAGCTCATGAGAAATTACGCTTTGAAAAGCTCAACCTTGAGCAAGAGCATGAGTTCTTAAAGGCAATCAATGATGATCTCCGCAAGAAAAGTTCTTCTTACATTGCCAAGCGTTTACTCTTATCCACTTACATGCCTCAAGTCAAGTCTAACAAGAAAGATTCTTCCTCTAGTAGTAACAATGATCATGCTAAATCCAACATTGTTGCTTCTAGTAGTTCTCTTGATTCCACTAATGATTCTCTTAGCCAAGTTACACTTGAGCAAGAAAATAGCTTATTGAAGGGAATTATAGAGAAAGGAGTGTACAAAAGCCTTGCCGGGAGTAAGCAATTCGAGGAAATTGTGCGCAAGCAAGGAATGCACCGGAAGAATCAAGGTGTTGGTTTCGAACGAAAGTTCAATGCCAATGGAGTTGAGTGGGAAGAAGATCAATACCCCAAGAAAAAGTTTGTCCCTCAACAAGAGAAGTTCAAGGGGACACAAGCTCAAGATGATCTTCCACCACAAGACTACAAGCAAAAAGGCAAGGACACGCTTCAAGAGGAAATTGATGCATTTGAAGAAGCTCCAAAGACCTTAGTCAAGTGGATTCCCAAGACTACTTCAAGTTCCACTTCATCAAGTACGACTACAACTCCAAGGATTCCCATCAAGATGATGTGGATCCAAAAGAAGAAGAACTAGAAAGTTCTTGAGGGTGACTCCGCCAACATACTTCACTCTTATCATTTTGGCCAGAACAAGTGCAATCAACTTCCACATCTTGCACTAGTTCAAGGAGTCACAAACCCTCTTGTTGGTAAGACAAGGGACAAGGTAACCTAAAAGTTTTCATGGACATCATCTTTGTGTGCATCACTCTATGTCTATGGATATCCTTGTTTGTTCCTTGTGGAACTAACCCATGTAGGTATTGAAAGTGCAATTCACTCAAATGGATAGCTCCAAGAGATCTACATCAACATTGAGCATCCACATCTTCAATATCTACATGAAGTCATCATTGACAAAACCCAAGGTTAGTTCATCCCTATTAGGGGGGATATCACATCTAGGGGGAGCTTTACTCTAAGACTTGAGCTAAAGCAACTCTAAAGATGTGAACAAAACAATGCTTTATGTAAAAGTGGTAACCCCAATTGAGCTTAAACGATGAGTATGACCTATGATCAAGTGTTCTCACTTGACTCCTAAGTCAATATACTCATATATAGATGACCTAGTCATCGCAAATTGCTTGATAGATGCTAGAATTGGTTGTGCATGCCTTGTCACATATTTCATTTGCCATCTTATTGTGTGAGCATGCTGGTTGCATATTTTACTCATTCGAGGACATCCACTTGTTGTTTTGATTCTTCGGTTTTATCTTCTTTTGCCAAGTGGATGGACAAGAATGCCTAAGAACCTCCTCTAGCTATCTATGTTGTTCTCGTCTCAAACTCTATTCATGCTGCATCACAAAATTTGATCAAGTCAGATTCGAACCACTCTGTGTGAGGAGCGCTCGGAGTCCCAGATTCGTCATAGACTTAAACTTCCAAAACCTCGTTATGATTCTCGGTCTGACCGATACTCCACTTTCAGTCCTACCGAGATCATTAAGTTGATCTAGGTTTTCGATCTCGGTGCAACCGATTTGAACCTTTCGGTCACACCGAGTTTCAGTAACTGCTTGCAGTTATGAATCTCGGTGCCACCGAGTTGTTCCACTCGGTCACACCGACAGGGTCGGGCTATATATAGTCACGGGCAAAATTTTGGAAATTTCTCCGAACCCCTCGCCCGCGCGATAGCCTGCTCTGCCCTCGTGGTCTCCGGATCGTCTTCTCGCCGCCAGCCGCCTCCAGTCGCTGGTCTCCATCGCTGTCAACGGGAATTCTGCCCCACCGTTGCCGCCGTAGCAAGTCTCCGCCGAACTAGGGTATGGACTTGATCACAGTGCTATTCCCCGTCGAATTCCTAGCACATTGTGTTCTTCATGATTCTTGCCACAATTGAAACACTCCTATCCAGTCAAAACGCCCGTAGATTAGCTTTGATTCGAAAATTCTAGGTTTAGGTTTCCGCCGAAACCATCTCGGACCCACCGAGTTGAAAAACTCGGTCCCACCGATTTGGCTTATGCCATTGCACAAGTGAGACTCGGTCTGACCGAGAATTACTTATCGGTGTGACCGATTTTGGAACTTTGTGAAACCCTAGCAGTCTCGGTGCCACCGAACTGTGACTTGGTCCTACCGAGTTCACTAGTTTAGGTTCCAAAACTGCTTCGGTATCACCGAGTTTGAAAATCGTTAGATCCGAGATGATTTCAGTGGGAAACTAAAACTAAGTTTTTGGATCATTCTTTTGCAAAAATCTCTGCATTTTGTGATGCTCATCCTTTCTACCTCATCTATAATCTGTTCACAGGGTCAGCAGTCAGAGTTTGCAGCATGTCTAATCAAAGTGATAGCCAAAATGTGTCAGAACAGCAAGTGGTGATGAGTGAGGGCACTAGTCCCTCCAGCTCTTCTGATGAAGGCAGCAGGAGCACTCCTAGCAATTTGCCAAAGGCTGCCACGAGACAGAGGAAGAAGAGGACTTCAGATTCCAAAGATGAGGACTATGTGGCAGAGGAAGAGGCCACTTCTAAGAGAGTTGAGCCAGCTCAAGGCACTAAGCCAGGCCTGAAAATCAAAAGGCCAGCAGGCAGGCAGCCAATGTCAAAGGCCAGAATATCAACTGAGAAGCCCATAGAGCCAGTTGCAGCTGAGGGCAAGGAAAGAAAGGAAAGGGTGAAGAAGACTATGGCTAGAGTGCTTGGCAAAGCTTCCATCATGGAAGAGGAAGAAGAAGAAGAGGTGGCTGCACCAGCGCCCAAGGCACCCAAGCTAATGGGAGATGCCATAAAATCAGGGGGAGCTGCTTCCAAGGCCAAGCCAGCTCCAAAGCCAAAGCCAAAGAGGAATACAAGAAGCATTCCTGCAGCTGAGAAGAACAAGGCCCTAGTGTCTGAGACTGTTGCTGAAGAAGAGGAAGAAAATGTCCTGAGAAAGCTAAAGCCCAAGATCCTAGACCACAACGATGCTCATCCTGTGGCTGAGGATATGAAGCTCAGGAGAGATTTAGGGCTGAGGAAGTGGAGAGAAGCAGACCCATATGCTTCAAGGAGAAGGACAACAGTTGACTACAAGTTTCACACCAAGGAGCAGCAGGATTTTTATGAGACAGTGCTGCTAGATAAGAAGCCCATTGTCTGTGATATGCGATGGGTTGATTGGCAATACATTAAGGACAATGAGGAGCACTATTCTGGAGTGCAAGACAACTTCATAGCTTGTGGAGTAGCTGACTTTGTTGGGCAGAAGCTCACAAAGTGGAACGAGGAACTGATCATGCAATTCTACTCCACGGCACACTTTTATCCAGATGGAGGATCACATGGATGTCTGAGATTACAAGGTACCAATCCACAATTGCTGAATGGGCGAAGTTGATTAATGCCCCAGAGGAGCATGATGATGACATGGACATATATGCCAAGAAGAAGATGGACCACAACTCAATGTCCAATATGTACAAGGAGATCCCAAATGAAGCACTTGATACCTTCAAGTTTGGCTCAGTACATTACCTTGTGTCAGGGCTCCCGACTATCAATTGGATCTTGAGGCACACCTTATTGCCCAAGTCAGGTGATCACAAGATGATCAGAGGCCATGCTATCAACTTGCTACATGTGTTTGATGTGCCTCAGAAGTTCAAGGTGATGAGCCTCATAGTGGAAACTATCAAGAGGACTGCAGCAGATCAGAAGAGGAGTTGCGGATATGCCCCTCAAATTCAGGAGCTCATCAACTCCAAGATGGGCACGGGCATATATCTATTGGACAAGGAACACCTGCCCATCCGTCCAGATTTCGAGGACAATCAAGTTGTCATGACTGAGAACGAGCCATCATCTGCCCAAGCATATGCAAAGAAGGAGAAGGTGAGGAAGGAGAAAGCTGCCAAGATGCCTACTCAAGAGGAGGCATCTGAGTATTTCTTGAAGACTAAACAAGAGCAGCTTGGTTACTTGATTGCATCCACGCTGAGGATTGAGCAAAGTCTGGCCACCCTCACTCAGAATCAGCAGAGCCTAGAGAGAATCATGGAATAGAAGTTCTATGACTTGGATGTCAAGGTAACGGAAGTTCATTCTGCAGTGGAGCAGCTCCAGGAGGACATGCAGGAGAGGAGAGGCAGGACTACCACTCATGCCTTTGCCAGAGTGCCACGAGGCCCGAGGTCATCTACCGTGCCAGTTGCTGACATAAGAGCCACCACCTCAGCACCAGCCACAGCCTCAGTTCCACCAGCTCCAGCATCTACTTCAACTCCAACTCCAGCGTCTACTTCAGCATCAACCGAAGCCTTCTTCCTTGGAGTGATCCAGACTCCACCACCACCTGAAGATCAAGCCTGAGCGTCGATCTAGCACTATGCATTTTCTAGGAAATTTTTGGTAACTTGTTGCCAAAGGGGGAGAAGATGTACAGATCATAGGCTTCGAGAGAGAGAGTGTTGCTTTTCTCTCTTGCTTTATTTGGTGGTTTTTCAAACTTGTTTGCTTTTGAGTGCTTGAGATACTATGCTTGTGAGACATTGATGATCATGTGTTTGATCATAAGCTACACTTAATACTTGCTTATTGCTATTACCCTATCTATCTTGTGTGATCATTCACTATTGGTGATGAGTGCATGTATTTCATTCGTATCATTTTAAGCGCTCCACCAAGATGTATGTGACATGGAAGAGTAACCCATGACTCTAACTCTTTGTGCATTTGCAGTCCAAAGCAAATTTTAAATATGCACAAATTTAGGGGGAGCTCTTACTTATCACATACTTCTCAAAGCGACGATATATTTCATGCTTATTATCATTTGTTGAAGCTTTGATCTATATGTTGTCATCAATTACCAAAAAGGGGGAGATTGAAAGTGCAACTATCCCTAGGTGGTTTTGGTAATTCATAACAACATATAGCTCATTGAGATAATGCTATTCCAAGATAATTATTTCAGGAAAGCTCAATGATTGGCATGGCATGGATGTGAAAGTGGAACCCTGAAAATGCTAAGGACAAAGGATTGGCTCAAGCTCAAAAGCTCAAGACTCTTCATTTTATATTTTAGTGATCCAAGATCACATTGAGTCTTTAGGAAAAGCCAATACTATCAAGGAGGGATGAGGTGTTTCTTAATGAGCCTCTTGCTTCATGTGCTTAGTGATATGCTCCAAAACCCTCAACTACTTTCCCATATCCACATATGACCTAAACCCTAAGCCAAACTCGGTCCTACCGATTCTTCCTATCCGGCGCCACCGAGTTTCACTTGTCATTAGCCACTGCCAAACCCTAGCAATTCGGTCCTAACGATAAGGATCTCGTTCTCACCGAGATGGGGTTGCAAACTCTCTGTTTCCCTTTCGTAACTTTTTGGTCTCACCGAAAGAGCGAATCGGTCCCACCGAGATTGCAATGTAAACTCAGTGTTTCCCCTTTGTAACTTTTCGGTCTCACCGAGTTCCACTCGGTCTCACCGAAAGAGCAAATCGGTCCCACTGAGTTTGCCTGACCAACTCTCTGGTTAGCTAATTACCAAATTCGGTCTCACCGAGTTTGTGTAATCGGTCTCACCGAGATTACATTATGCCCAAACCCTAACCATATTGGTCCTACCGAGTTGCATGTCAGTCCCACCGAAAATCTCTAACGGTCACTAGGTTTACATTTTCGGTCCGACCGAGTTTATTAATTCGGTCCCGCCGAGATTTGAAAACTGTGTAATGGTTGGATTTTGTGTGGAGGCTATATATACCCCTCCACCTCCTTCTCATTCGATGAGAGAGCCATCAGAACACACACACCATTCCAACTCATATGTTCTGAGAGAGAACCACCTACTCATGTGTTGAGACCAAGACATTCCATTCCTACCATATGAATCTTGATCTCTAGCCTTCCCAAGTTGCTTTCCACTCAAATCTTCTTTCCACTAAATCCAAATCCTATGAGAGAGAGTTGAGTGTTGGGGAGACTATCATTTGAAGCACAAGAGCAAGGAGTTCATTACCTACACACCATTTGTTACTTCTTGGAGAGTGGTGTCTCCTAGATTGGCTAGGTGTCACTTGGGAGCCTCCGACAAGATTGTGGAGTTGAACCAAGGAGTTTGTAAGGGCAAGGAGATCGCCTACTTCGTGAAGATCTACCGCCAGTGAGGCAAGTCCTGTGTGGGCGATGGCCATGGTGGGATAGACAAGGTTGCTTCTTCGTGGACCCTTCGTGGGTGGAGCCCTATGTGGACTCGCGCAACCGTTACCCTTGGGTGGAGCCCTGTGTGGACTCGCGCAACCGTTACCCTTCGTGGGTTGAAGTCTCCATCAACGTGGATGTAGGATAGCACCACCTATCCGAACCACGGGAAAAACATCCGTGTCTCCAATTGCGTTTGAATTCTCCAAACCCTTCCCTTTACATTCTTGCAAGTTGCATGCTTCACTTTCCGCTGCCTATATGCTCTTTGCATGCTTGCTTGAATTATGTGATGATTGCTTGACTTGTCCTAAATTAGCTAAAATCTGCCAAGAACTAAAATTGGGAAAAGGTTAAGTTTTTATTTGGTCAAGTAGTCTAATCACCCCCCTCTAGACATACTTTCGATCCTACACAACATGATCTCTGAGAAAGTGATGACGAATTTCAATGTGCTTTGTCTTCGGGTGCTGAACTGGGTTGTTGGCAATCTTGATGGCGCTTTCATTGTCGCGGTAAAGTGGCACTTGCTTCAGATGAATGCCATAGTCCGTGAGTGTTTGCTTCATCCACAGAAGCTGAGCGCAGCAAGATCCAGCAGCAATGTATTCAGATTCAGCAGTGGAGAGAGATACACAGTTCTGCTTCTTTGAAGACCAACATACAAGTGATCGTCCCAGAAAGTGACATGTGCCTGATGTAGACTTGCGATCCACTTTGTCACCAGCATAATCAGCATCTGAGAATCCAACCAGATCAAACTCTGAGCCCTTTGGATACCATAATCCTAGAGTTGGGGCGTGAGCCAAATATCAAAGAATTCGCTTCACAGCTAAGTGATGCGACTCCTTTGGTGCCGCTTGAAATCGAGCACACATGCAAACACTAAGCATAATATCTGGCCTAGATGCACATAGATAAAGTAAAGAACCAATCATGGAGCGGTATACCTTTTGATCGAACTCTTTACCATTGTCGTCAGGACCCAGATGATGTTTGGCTGGCATTGGTGTTGTGAAGCCTTTGCAGTCTTGCATACCGAACTTCTTCAGGCAATCTTTGAGATACTTCTCTTGAGATATGAAGATGTCATTGTGTTGTTGTCGTATTTGAAGACCAAGGAATAACTTCATCTCCCCCATCATGAACATCTGATATTGCTCTTGCATCATATATCCAAACTCTTCACTGTACTTCTGATTGGTGCAGCCGAAGATAATGTCATCCACATATATTTGGCACACAAACAATTCGCCATCATATGTCTTCGTGAAAAGAGTGGGATCTAGGGAACCAGGTATGAAGCCTTTGCTCTTTAGGAAGTATTTGAGTGTGTCATACCAGGCCCGAGGGGCTTGTTTGAGGCCATACAGTGCCTTGTTGAGCTTGTATACCATGTCAGGATGTTTTGGATCTTCAAAGCCAGGCGGTTGTGCAACATACACTTCTTCTTCAATCTTGCCATTGAGAAAGGCACTCTTCACATCCATTTGATATAGAAGTATGTTATGATGATTTGCATAGGCCAGCAGTATGCGTATGGCTTCAAGTCTAGCCACAGGAGCAAATGTTTCATCGAAGTCAATGCCTTCCACTTGAGTATATCCTTGAGCAATGAGACGAGCTTTGTTTCTGACAACTTGACCATGCTCATCTTGCTTGTTGCGGTATATCCATTTGGTGCCTATTATATTGTGCTTCCGTGGATCAGGACGCTTAACCAGTTCCCATACATTATTCATCTCAAACTGTTGAAGCTCTTCTTGCATAGCTTGAATCCATTCAGGTTCCATGAAGGCTTCTTCAACTTTCTTGGGTTCTGTTATTGAGACGAATGCGAAGTGCCCATAGAAATTGCTAGCTGAGTTGCCCTTGAACGAGTGAGTGGACCAGGTGCATTGATGCTATCAATTATTCTTTCAATCTGCACTTCATTGGCAATGCGAGGATGTACAGGGCGAAGACTTTGCTCTTGCTGTTCATTGTCGTTGTTGGAAGGAATGTCTTCAGGCTGAGCATTGTCTTCATGTTGATCAGGTGCTGAAATGATAAGTTCTTCTTCAGGATGAGCTTCAGAAGGTATAATTTCTCCAGTTCCCATTAGCTTGATTGATTCACTGGATGGAACTTCATCTAGCACATTTGGCAGTTGCTCTCTTTGTGAACCGTTGGTCTCATCGAACCGCACATCCACTGTTTCAACCACTTTGTAATGAAAGAGATTGAAGACTCTGTAGGAGTGCGAATCCTTTCCATATCCAAGCATAAAACCCTCATGTGCTTTTGGTGCAAATTTTGAGGTGTGATGTGGGTCCTTGATCCAGCACCTTGCGCCAAATACTCTGAAGTAACTGACATTTGGCTTCTTGCCAGTAAGGAGCTCATAAGATGTCTTGTTCAGTAGCTTGTGAAGATAAACACGATTGATTGTATGGCATGCAGTATCAATGGCTTCATCTAGCATCGTTCTGGCCATCTCAATTAGTGTTCTGTTATTGCGTTCGACGACGCCATTCTGCTATGGCGTGTATGGGGCTGAGAATTCATGTGTGATGCCCAAGGTATCAAGATATGTATCAAGGCCAGTGTTCTTGAATTCAGTGCCATTGTCACTTCTGATGTGCTTTATCTTAGCGCCATAATTGTTCATAGCTCGATTGGCGAAGCGTCTAAAGACATCCTGCACTTCAGTCTTGTAAAGGATTATGTGCACCCAAGTATATCTAGAATAATCATCAACAATAACGAAGCCATAGAGGCAAGTAGTAGTAGTAAGAGTTGAGTAATGAGTGGGAACGAAAAGATCCATGTGAAGCAGTTCGAAGGGTCGAGTAGTGGTCATGATTGTCTTCGAGGGATGTTTGGCCCTCGTCATCTTCCCTGCTTCACAGGCACCGCATAAGTGGTCTTTCTTGAACTTGACGCCCTCGATGCCTATGACATGCTTCTTCTTCGCAAGGGTGTGGAGGTTCCTCATGCCAGCATGCCCAAGCCTCCGATGCCAGAGCCAGCATTCTGAAGCCTTTGCTAGAAGACATACTGCAAGCTGTGGTCCTGCTGAGAAATCTACCACGTACAAATCATCTTTTTGATACCCTTCAAACACTAGAGACTTGTCAGATTCCATTAGTACAAGGCAACGATATTTTCCAAATATTACGATCATGTTCAAATCGCAAAGCATTGAGACAGACATTAAGTTGAAGCCAAGGGATTTAACAAACATGACTTTATCCATGTGTTGATCCCTTGAGATTGCAACTCTACCTAGACCCAATACCTTACTTTTACCAGTGTCAGCAAATGTGATGTGGCTCTTGTCGGATGGACGTAAGGTTGAGTCCATAAGAAGACTTTTTTTGCCAGTCATGTGATTTGTACACCCACTGTCAATAATCCATTCTGAAGATGCTGGTGTCGTACCCTACAGTGCAGTTAGGGGGATAGGCTTCACCAAGAGCATTGTGAAGCAAAAACATTTGATGAACCAGTGGGTTATGAAAGCTTAGATCCAGGTTAGGACTAATAGGGAGAGTAGCAAGCGATTCAGGAACGAAGTACATAGTAAGACCATTCGGGCATTTGATCTTGCGGCCTACAAGATGTTCAAGGTCCCCAACAATTGCGTCAGATGATTTTGGTTTTCTGCTGGAGACCTTTCCCTGCAAAAGAGAGTTAAGCTTTCTTAGCCACCCACATCTTCAAGGGTGGCTTAGAAGCAATAAGTCTAAGTGCAGCATCTGAGAATTTTGGCTTTGAAGCCCTAGCAAACAGTCTTGCAGGCGGACAATAGTACTCATAAGAATAAGCAGAATAGTTCTTGGTCTTATGAACATGGCGGTTTGATGAACCGCTCTCATATTCATATGCCTGAGTATGGCTTCCCTGCAAAACATTTGCGTTAGTGCGACTCAGGTGAGTCCTCTGTCTGTATGAAGCCTTTGGTCTGAGGTTTGTCTTCTTCACGTGAGGTGTCATGACATCCACAGGAAGACTCTCCAGACACCTTTTCGGAACCCAGATCTTCTTCATAGGCGGTCCATTCCTGCAGTTAGTACCAATGTACCTGGCAAACACTTCACCATTCTGATTCTTAAACAGTATATAGTTTGCATCAAAGGATTCATTAATGATAATTGGGTTAGCACAAGTGAAGCCAGATAGATTGGATGGATCTGCTGAAGGTTCCTTTGCAGCAACCCACATAGTTTTGGGGTACTGCTCAGGTTTCCAATAAGATCCATCTGCATTCATTTTCCTTGCGAACCCAACACCCTCTTTCCTAGGGTTTCGGTTCAGAATCTGCTTTTTGAGGACATCACATAGTGTCTGATGCCCTTGAAGACTTTTGTACATCCCTGTTTCAAGCAATGTCTTCAACCTAGCATTCTCATCAGCAATAGCGGTGGTATCCTCAACAGAGGGGTTAGTTACCACATCAACAGTTGAAGATATCACAATAGCAGTAGCAGTAGAACATTCAGCAACAGAAGTAGCATTATCACGCTCAATGCATTTAAGACTTGGTGGTTCAAATCCTTCCTGAGCGGGACTGATCTGTTTGGCGTGAAGTGACTCGTTTTCTGTTTGAAGATCTTCATGAACCGCTCTCAATTTCTCAAGATCTTGCTTCCTTTGAAGATAATCATAGGAGAGCTTTTCATGAGTTGTTGATAGAGTTTCATGATGACTTTCAATTTACTGATACTTAACGTGAAGATTTTTTATGTCTTCAATTAAGGATTCCGATCGAGTCATTTCAGCACCTAACAGATCATCGCTTCTGTCTAACAGTTTTTGAATATGTTCCATAGCTTTCTGTTGTTCAGTTGCAATTTTAGCAAGTGTTTTGTAGCTAGGTTTTGAACCACAATCAGAGTCATTGTCACTAGATGTTTGAGAGTGAGTAGTGCATGTGTTTACCTTGGCACCACGTTCCATGAAGCAGTAGGTAGAAGCGGAGTAGTCCTTGTCATTTGCATCGGTGTCGGTGATGAAGTCATTGTCTTCAGTGTTGAAGATGGACTTGGCAACGTATGCTGTAGCCAGACTTGCGACGCCTGAGTCGGATTCCTCCTCAGACTCCACCTCCGCCTCCTCAGAAGCAGACTCCTCCTCTGAATCCATTTCCTTGCCAACAAATGCACTTGCCTTGCCAGATGAGCTCCTCTTGTGTGATGAAGACTTTGAGGAAGACTTGGAAGAAGACTTTGAGTATTTCTTCTTCTTCTTGTCGTCAGAGTCATATTCCTTGCTCTTCTTCTTCTTTTTGTTCTCATTGTCCCACTGTGGACACTCAGAGATGAAGTGGCCAAGTTTCTTGCACTTGTGACATGTTTTCCTCTTGTAGTCATGAGCAGGAGCTTCATCATTCCTTGAACTTGATCGGGAAGACTTTCTGAAGCCTTTCTTCTTGGTGAATTTTTGGAACTTCTTGACAAGCATAGCAAGTTCCCTTCCAATGTCTTCAGGATCATCAGAACTACTGTCAGATTCTTCTTCAGATGAGGAGACAGCTTTTGCCTTCAAGGCACAAGTTCGCCCATAGTTTGGACCGTAGATATCTCTTTTCTCCGAAAGCTGAAACTCATGTGTGTTGAGCCTCTCAAGTATGTCAGACGGATCGAGTGTCTTGAAATCAGGACGTTCTTGAATCATCAGGGCCAGGATGTCAAACGAACTATCAAGTGATCTCAGCAGCGTCTTGACGACTTCGTGTTTGGTAATCTCAGTGGCGCCGAGGGCTTGAAGCTCATTTGTGATATCAGTGAGTCGGTCAAATGTGTGCTGGACATTCTCATTGTCATTTCGCTTGAAGCGGTTGAAGAGGTTGCTAAGGACACTGATTCTCTGATCTCTCTGGGTTGAGATGCCTTCATTGACCTTGGAGAGTCAGTCCCAGACCAGCTTGGATGTCTTCAAAGCACTCACACGGCCATACTGTCATTTGGTCAGATGACCATAGATGATATTCTTGGCAGTAGAGTCCAGTTGAATGAATTTCTTGACATCAGCAGCAGTGACACCTTCTCCAGCCTTGGGAACGCCGTTCTCGACGACATACCATAGGTCGACGTCAATGGCTTCAAGATGCATGCGCATCTTATTCTTCCAGTAGGGATATTCAGTTCCATCAAAGACGGGGCACGCAGCGGAGACTTTAATTATCCCTGCAGTCGACATAGCTAAAACTCCAGGTGGTTAAACCGAATCACACAGAACAAGGGAGCACCTTGCTCTGATACCAATTGAAAGTGCGTTATATCGACTAGAGGGGGGTGAATAGGCGATTTTTATGAAGACAAACGATAAAATTAAACCTATTACCATGCGGTGGAAGGTAGACTACACTAGGCAAACCATAGTCAAGTATTCAATGAAGTGAAAGCACAAAGACTAATAACAGCTAGGTAGTAAGGATCAGGTAGGAAGGTATTGTGAAGCCATATAGAACACGCAGTCACTCAGTGAAGACAAATGATAGTGCAAACATACAATGACTTCACAAGGAGTAACAGTAAGTAAAGGGAAGTGAAGATGAAACCAGTGACTCGTTGAAGACAATGATTTGTTGGACTAGTTCCAGTTGCTGTGACAACTGTAGGTCTGGTTGGAGCGGCTAGGTATTTAAACCTTAGGACACACAGTCCTGAACACGCAGCTCAGGACACCCAGTCCTCACCGTATTCTCCTTGAGCTAAGGTCACATAGACCTCGCCCAATCACTCTGGTAAGTCTTCAAGGTAGACTCCCAAACCTTCACAGACTTCGTTCATGGGCAATCCACAATGTCTCTTGGATGCTCAGAACGCGACGCCTAACCGGCTGGAGGATGCACAGTCCTCAAGTGTAATAAGTCTTCAGATCACACAGACAAGAAGACTTAAGTGATGCCCAATTCTCTCTGGCTCTAGTGGTTAGGGCTTTATCCTCGCAAGGAATTCTCTCTCAAAGGCTTCGAGGTGGGTTGCTCTCAAACGACAAAAGCCATACTTTCAATCTGAGCAGCCAACCGTTTATGGTTGTAGGGGGTGGGCTATTTATAGCCACTTGGCAACCCGACCTGATTTGTCCGAAATGACCCTGGGTCACTAAGGAACTGACACGTGTTCCAACGGTCAGATTTCAAACTCACACGGCAACTTTACTTGGGCTACAAGCAAAGCTGACTTGTCCGACTCTGGACAAGATTCGCTCTCATAGTCTTCACTCGAAGACATAGGTTTTTGGTTTAGGCATCACTTCAGTCATTCTGACTGGTTCTCTTGGACCCCACTTAACAGTACGGTGGTTCCTATGACTCAACACAAAAGAAAGAGAACTACGAAAGATCTAAGACTTCGAGCTCCATAGGCTTCATATAGTGTCTTATCTTGTCATAGTCTTCAATGTGAATATCTTCATATACCACCTTTGACTTCAATGTCTTCATACATTTTTAGGGGTCATCTCTGGTAGTAAAACCGAATCAATGAGGGACTTCTACCTGTGTTATCCTGCAATTCTCACAAACACATTAGTCCCTCAACTAAGTTTGTCGTCAATACTCCAAAACCAACTAGGGGTGGCACTAGATGCACTTACAGGATCAAACTCAACAAAATAACTATCATGAGAGTGAAAATTAAAATCATGATGACAAGCTTCATGGTTATCATTATTATTTATGGCATACATGTCATCACCATAATCGTCATAGATAGTAACTTTGTTATCATAGTCAACTGAAGCCTCGTCCAAAATGGTGGATTTATCACTAAATAAAGTCATTACCTCTCCAAATCCACTTTCATCATTATAATCATCATAAATAGGAGGCATGCAATCATTATAACAAATTTGCACATAAAATCTTGGGGGGCTAAAAATATCATCTTCATCAAACATAGCATCCCCAAGCTTATGGCTTTGCATATCGTTAGCATCATGCATATTCAAAGAATTCATACTAACAACATTACAATCATGCTCATCATTTATACCAAACATTCTATTGAATTCTTCTTCTATCAATTGAGGAAAATTTCCCTTTCCATCATTTTCATGAAAGACTTTATAAAGATGAATAATATGATGCAACCTCAATTCCATTTTTTGTTGTTTTCTTTTATAAACCAAACTAGTGATAAAACAAGAAACTGAAAAATTCGATTGCAAGATCTAAAGATATACCTTAAAGGACTCACCTCCCTGGCAAAGGTACCAGAAAAGTGCTTCGTTGATGGGGTGTGAGTGCCGCTTACCTAACCTCCCCGGCAACGATGCCAGAAAAGAGCTTGATGTCTACTATGCAACTTTATTATTGTAGACACGTGTTGGGACTCCAAGCGCAGAGTTTTGTAGTACAGTAGCAATTTTCCCTCAAGTGGATGACCTAAGGTTTATCAATCCGTGTGAGGTGTAGGATGAAGATGGTCCCTCTCAAAAAACCCTGCAACCAAATAATAAAAAGTCTCTTGTGTCCCCAACACACCAAATACAATGGTAATTTGTATAGGTGCACTAGTTCGGCGAATAGATGGTGATCAAAGTGTAGTATTGATGGTAGAAATATACTTTTATAATCTGAATAAATAAAAACAACAAGGTAGTAAATAGTAAACGGGCACAAAAATGGTTTTGCAATGCTTGAAAATGAGGCCTAGGGTCTGTACTTTCGCTAGTGCAATCTCTCAACGGTGCTAATATAATCACTCCAAAGTTCCTATCTAGCGGAGAACATAAGAAGAAATTGTTTGTAGGGTACGAAACCACCTCGAATCTATTCTTTCCGACCGATCTATCCAAGAGTTCGTACTAAAATAACACCAAATAATTTAAGATTCATAATACTCAATCCAACACAAAGAACTTCAAAGAGTGCCCCAAGATTTCTACCGGAGAAACAAAAGACGAGAACATGCATCAACCCCTATGCGTAGATTACCCCAATGTCACCGCGGGAATCCGCGAGTTGAGTGCCAAAACATACATCAAGTGAATCAATATGATACCCCATTGTCACCACGAGTATTCATATGCAAGACATATATCAAGTGCTCTCAAATCCTTAAAAGTATTCAATCCGATAACAAAGAAATCTCAAAGGGAAAAACTTAATTCATCACAACAAGATAGAGAGGTGAAAACACCATATGATCCGACTATATTAACAAAGCCCGTGATACATCAAGATCATGACATCTCAAGAACACGAGAGAGAGAGAGATAGAGAGAGAGAGAGAGATTACACATAGCTACTGGTACAAACCCACAACCCCGAGGGTGGACTACTCCCTCCTCATCATGGTGGCCGCCGGGGTGATCAAGATGACCATCGGTGATGATTTTGCCCTCCGGCAGAGTGCCGGAACGGGTTCTAGATTACTTTCCGGTGGCTACAGAGCCTTGTGGCGGTGGAACGTCTGCTAGGTTAACCCCGTGGGTTTTTGGAATATTTGGGAATTTATAGGGTAAAGAGGGGGTGCGGGAGGCCACCGAGGTGGAGACAACCCACCTGGGCGCACCTAGGCCCCCGGGCGCGCCTTGGTGGGTTGTGCCTCCCTCGGAACACCCCCAGGTGCTTCTCTGGCCCACTTGTGGTCTTCTGGTCCATAAAAAAGCCACAAAAAGTTTCACGGTGTTTGGACTCCGTTTGATATTGATTTCCTGTGATGTAAAAAACAAGCAAAAATCAGCAACTCGCACTGGGCACTGGGTAAATAGGTTACTCCCAAAAATGGTATAAAGTTGCTATAAAATTATTGTAAAACATCCCAGAATGATAAATTATAAATACGTTGGAGACGTATCACTGAGCTCATCCACAACCAGAGATGAGTGGTTTTCATCTGGAGTGGCAGCATGCTCCAACCCGGTTCTCCACATCATCGAACGACGGCGTGATCGCGTCGGCCACCCACGGCCCCATGTCCGTCATCGACCTCAATGTCATGCTAGGGCACATCGGCGCCGGCCAGTCATCAAACATGCATTGTTCCCTCTCGGAGCCATGAACCTTCTAGTGAGTTGCTCCGGTTTGTGAGGGGTGTGTGTCCAAACTTTCATCAACCAGGCCAACTTTTTTACCACATCATCTTGGTGGCATGACATTACATCAACCAAGGTTTCATGTGTTTCAGATATTTTTTTACTTTTTTGGAATTAAAATGCCATGTCACTCCATGCATACATATGCATGTGTCCATGTCATGAGACAAATATGTTTGAAAATTCCTTCTAATTTGCTGCACATGGAATTAACTCGCACACAAGTACACAAATATGATTTTTCAAACCGTTATGGTTAGGCGTTGCATGTAGATGTAGTTCAAATTTGAATTACGGTCATTAAAT
Organism: Triticum dicoccoides; assembly: GCF_002162155.2. Classification (NCBI taxonomy): domain Eukaryota; kingdom Viridiplantae; phylum Streptophyta; class Magnoliopsida; order Poales; family Poaceae; genus Triticum; species Triticum dicoccoides. The sequence continues at coordinate 282,494,279 of NC_041390.1, forward strand.
TGCTAGAAAATCACTCAAATGTATTTAAAAGGTCAAATTACCTCTAGAATTTTCCAAAATTTCACATTACAGTTGTAGTAGTGCATGTTAGACATAGAAAAAAATTGAAGGACGTAAGAGGAAGCTATCTCCCGTTTGTCATCAAACATGCATTGTTCCCTCTCGGAACCACGAGCCTTCTAGTGAGTTGCTCTGGTTTGTGAGGGGTGTGTGTCCAAACTTTCGTCAACCATGCCAATTTTTTTACCACATCATATTGGTGGTATGACATCACATCAAGCAAGGTTTCATTTGTTTCTGATAGTTTTTTAATTTTTTGGAATTAAAACCCCATGTCACTCCATGCATCATGTGCATGTGTCCATGTCGTGAGACAAATATGTTTAAAAATTCCTTCTAATTTACTACACATGGAATTAACTCGCACACAAGTACACAAATATAATTTTTCAAACCAATTTCGTTAGGAGTTGCATGTAGATGTAGTTCAAATTTGAATTACGGTCGTTAAATGGCTAGAAAATCACTTAAATGTCTTTAAAAGGTCAACTGGCCCATAGAATTTTCCAAAATTTCACACTAGAGTTGCAGTAGTGCATGTTAGACGTAGAAAAAAATTGATGGCCACAAGAGGAAGCTATCTCCCGTTCGTCATCAAACATGCATTGTTCCCTCTCGGAACCACGAGCCTTCTAGTGAGTTTCTCCAGTTTGTGAGGGGTGTGTGTCCGAACTTTCGTCAAACATGCCAATTTTTTTTACCACATCATCTTGGTGGCATGACATTACATCAACCAAGTTTTCATGTGTTTCTGATATTTTTTAATTTTTTGGAATTAAAATGCCATGCCACTCCATCCATACATATGCATGTGTCCATGTCATGAGACAAATATGTTTGAAAATTCCTTCTAATTTACTGCACATGGAATTAACTCGCACACAAGTACACAAATAAGATTTTTCAAACCGTTATGGTTAGCCGCTGCATGTAGATGTAGTTCAAATTTGAGTTACGGTCATTAAATGGCTAGAAAATCACTTAAATAACTTTAAAAGGCCAAATGACTCCTAGAATTTTCCAAAATTTCATATTATAGTTCTAGTAGTCCACGTTACACGTAGAAAAAATTGAAGGCCATAAGAGGAAGCTATATATCTCCCTTTCGTCTTCAAACATGCATTGTTCCCTCTCGGAACCACAAGCCTTCTAGCGAGTTGCTCCGGTTTGTGAGGGGTGTGTGTCCAAACATTCGCCAAACATCCCAATTTTTTTACCACATCATCTTGGTGGCATGACATTACATCAAACAAGGTTTCATGTGTTTCTGATAGTTTTTTACTTTTTTGGAATTAAAATCCCATGTCACTCCATGCATACATATGCATGTGTCCATGTCATGAGACAAATATGTTTGAAAATTCCTTCTAATTTACTGCACATGGAATTAACTCGCACACAAGTACACAAATATGATTTTTTTTCAAACCGTTATGGTTAGCCGTAGATGTAGTTCAAATTTGAATTACGGTCATTAAATGGCTAGAAAATCACTTAAATGTCTTTAAAAGGTTAAATGACTCCTAGAATTTTCCAAAATTTCATATTACAGTTGTAGTAGTGCATGTTACACGTAGAAAAAAATGAAGGCTGTAAGAGGAAGCTATATATCACCCGTTCGTCATCAAACATGCATTGTTCCCTCTCGGAACCACAAGCCTTCTAGTGAGTTTCTCCGGTTTGTGAGTGGTGTGTGTCCAAACTTTCGTCAAACATTCCAATTTTCTTACCACATCATCTTGGTGGCATGACATTACATCAACCAAGGTTTCATGTGTTTCTGATATTTTTTAATTTTTTGGAATTAAAATGCCATGCCACTCCAGGCATACAACATATGCATGTGTCCATGTCATGAGACAAATATGTTTGAAAATTCTTTCTAATTTACTGCGCATGTAATTAACTCGCACACAAGTACACAAATAAGATTTTTCAAACCGTTATGGTTAGCCGTTGCATGTAGATGTAGATCAAATTTGAATTACGGTCATTAAATGGCTAGAAAATCGCTTAAACGTCTTTAAAAGGCCAAATGACTCCTAGAATTTTCCAAAATTTCATATTACAGTCCTAGTAGTGCACGTTACACGTAGAAAAAAATTGAAGGCCGTAAGAGGAAGCTATATATCTCCTATTCGTCATCAAACATGCATTGTTCCCTCTCGGAACCACGAGCCTTCTAGTGAGTTGCTCTAGTCTGTGAGGGGTGTGTGTCCAAACTTTCGTCAAACATCCCAACTTTTTTACCACATCATCTTGGTGGCATGACATTACATCAACCAAGGTTTCAAGTGTTTCTGATATTTTTTTTACTTTTTTGGAATTAAAATCCCATGTCACTCCATGCATACATATGCATGTGTCCATGTCGTGAGACAAATATGTTTGAAAATTCCTTCTAATTTACTGCGCATGTAATTAACTCGCACACAAGTACACAAATATGATTTTTCAAACTGTTATGGTTAGCCGTTGCATGTAGATGTAGTTCAAATTTGAATTACGGTCATTAAATTGCTAGAAAATCACTCAAATGTATTTAAAAGGTCAAATTACCTCTAGAATTTTCCAAAATTTCACATTACAGTTGTAGTAGTGCATGTTAGATGTAGAAAAAAATTGAAGGCCGTAAGAGGAAGCTATATATCTCCCGTTCGTCATCAAACATGCATTGTTCCCTCTCGGAACCACGAGCCTTCTAGTGAGTTGCTCTGGTCTGTGAGGGGTGTGTGTCCAAACTTTCGTCAAACGTCCCAACTTTTTTACCACATCATCTTGGTTGAATGACATTACATTAACCAAGGTTTCAAGTGTTTCCGATATTTTTTTACTTTTTTGGAATTAAAATGCCATGTCACTCCATGCATACATATGCATGTCTTCATGTCGTGAGACAAATATGTTTGAAAATTCCTTCTAATTTACTGCACATGGAATTAACTCGCACACAAGTACACAAATATGATTTTGCAAACCTTTATGGTTAGCCGTTGCATGTAGATGTGGTTCAAATTTGAATTACGGTCATTAACTTGCTAGAAAATCACTCAAATGTCTTTAAAAGGTCAAATGACCTCCAGAATTTTCCAAAATTTCACATTACAGTTGTAGTAGTGCATGTTAAACATAGAAAAAATTAAAGGCCGTAAGAGGAAGCTACCTCCCGTTCGTCATCAAACATGCATTGTTCCCTCTCAGAACCATGAGCCTTCTAGTGAATTGCTCTGGTTTGTGAGGGGTGTGTGTCCAAACTTTCGTCAACAATGCCAATTTTTTTACCACATCATCTTGGTGGCATGACATTACATCAATCAAGGTTTCATGTGTTTCTAATAGTTTTTTAATTTTTTGGAATTAAAATCCCATGTCACTCCATGCATCATGTGCATGTGTCCATGTCGTGAGACAAATATGTTTGAAAATTCCTACTAATTCACTACACATGGAATGAACTCGCACACAAGTACACAAATATGATTTTTCAAACCATTTTGGTTAGGCGTTGCATGTAGATGTAGTTCAAATTTGAATTACGGTCATTAAATGGCTAGCAAATCACTTGAATGTCTTTAAACGGTCAACTGGCCCCTAGAATTTTCCAGAATTTCACATTACAGTTGTAGTAGTGCACGTTAGACATAGAAAAAATTGAAGGCCATAAGAGGAAGCTATCTCCCGTTCGTCATCAAACATGCATTGTTCCCTCTCGGAACCACGAGCCTTCTAGTGAGTTTTTCCCATTGGTGAGGGGTGTGTGTCCGAACTTTTGTCAAACATGCCAATTTTTTTACCACATCATCTTGGTGGCATGACATTACATCAACCAAGGTTTCATGTGTTTCTGATATTTTTTAATTTTTTGGAATTAAAATGCCATGCCACTCCATGCATACGACATATGCATGAGTCCATGTCATGAGACAAATATGTTTGAAAATTCCTTCTAATTTACTGCACATGGAATTAACTCGCACACAAGTACACAAATATGATTTTTTTTCAAACCGTTATGGTCTAGCCGTTGCATCTAGATGTAGTTCAAATTTGAGTTATGGTCATTAAATGGCTAGAAAATCACGTAAACGTCTTTAAAAGGTCAAATGACTCCTAGAATTTTCCAAAATTTCATATTACAGTTGTAGTAGTGCACGTTACATGTAGAAAAAAATTAAGGCCGTAAGAGGAAGCTATATATCTCCCGTTCGTCTTCAAACATGCATTGTTCCCTCTCGGAACCACGAGCCTTCTAGTGAGTTGCTCCTGTTTGTGAGAGGTGTGTGTCCTAAGTTTCGTCAAACATCCCAATTTTTTACCACATCATCTTGGTGGCATGACATTACATCAACCAAGGTTTCATGTGTTTCTGATATTTTTTTACTTTTTTGGATTAAAATGCCATGTCACTCCATGCATACATATGCATGTGTCCATGTCATGAGACAAATATGTTTGAAAATTCCTAATAATTTGCTACGCATGGAATTAACTCGCACAAAAGTACACAAATATGATTTTTCAAACTGTTATGGTTAGCCCTTGCAGGTAGATGTAGTTCAAATTTGAATTACAGTCATTAAATGGCTAGAAAATCACTTAAATGTCTTTAAAAGGTCAAATGACTCCTAGAATTTTTCCCAAATTTCATATTACAGTTGTAGTAGTGCATGTTACACGTAGAAAAAAAGTTGAAGGACATAAGTGGAAGCTATATATCTCCCGTTCGTCTTCAAACATGCATTGTTCCATCTCGGAACCACGTGCCTTCTAGTGAGTTGCTCCGGTTTGTGAGGGGTGTGTGTCCAAACTTTCGTCAAACATCCCAATTTTTTATCACATCATCTTAGTGGCATGACATTACATCAACCAAGGTTCATGTGTTTCTGATTTTTTTTACTTATTTGGAATTAAAATGCCATGTCACTCCATGCATACATATGCATGTGTCCATGTCGTGAGACAAATATGTTCGAAAATTCCTTCTAATTTACTGCACATGGAATTAACTCGCACACAAGTACACAAATATGATTTTTCAAAGTGTTATGGTTAGCCGTTGCATGTAGATGTAGTTCAAATTTGAATTACGGTCATTAAATTGCTAGCAAATCACTCAAATGTCTTTAAAAGGTCAAATGACCTCTAGACTTTTCCAAAATTTCACATTACAGTTGTAGTAGTGCATGTTAAACGTAGAAAAAAATGAAGGTCGTAAGAGGAAGGTATCTCCCGTTTGTCATCAAAGATGCATTGTTCCCTCTCAGAACCACGAGCCTTCTAGTGAGTTGCTCTGGTTTGTGAGGGGTGTGTGTCCAAACTTTCGTCAACCATGCAATTTTTTTACCACATTATCTAGGTGGCATGACATTACATCAAGCAAGGTTACATGTGTTTCTGATAGTTTTTAAATTTTTTGGAATTAAAATCCCATGTCACTCCATGCATCATGTGCATGTGTCCATGTCGTGAGACAAATATGTTTGAAAATTCCTTCTAATTTACTACACATGGAATTAACTCGCACACAAGTACACAAATATGATTTTTCAAACCGTTTTGGTTAGGTGTTGCATGTAGATGTAGTTCAAATTTGAATTACGGTCATTAAATGGCTTGAAAATCACTTAAATGTCTTTAAAAGGTCAACTGGCCCCTAGAATTTTCCAAAATTTCGCATTACAGTTGTAGTAGTGCACGTTAGATGTAGAAAAAAATGAAGGTTGTAAGAGGAAACTATATATCTCTCGTTCGTCATCAAACATGCATTGTTCCCTTTCGGAACCATGAGCCTTCTAGTGAGTTGCTCCGGTTTGTGAGGGGTGTGTGTCCAAACTTTCGTCAAACATTCCAAAATTTTACCACATCATCTTGGTGGCATGACATTACATCAACCAAGGTTTCATGTGTTTCTGATTTTTTTTGGAATTAAAATGCCATGTCACTCCATGCTTAATTGTGTCATAGCCATTAGACCAATATGTTTGAAATCCTTCCAACTTACTACATATGGAATTAAATCACACACAAGTACACAAAATATTAGTTTTCAAACCGTTATGGTTAGCTGTTGCATGTACATGTAGTTCAAATTTCAATTACGGTTATTAAATGGCTAGAAAATCAGTTAAATGTCTTAAAAGGTCAAATGACCCCTGAAATTTTCCAAAATTTGACATGACAGTTGTATTAGTACTACAAAATTTCATATTACAGTTGTAGTAGTGCATGTTACACGTAGAAAAAAAATTGAAGGCCATAAGTGGAAGCTATATATCTCCCGTTCGTCTTCCAACATGCATTGTTCCCTCTCGGAACCACGTGCCTTCTAGTGAGTTGCTCCGGTTTGTGAGGGGTGTGTGTCCAAACTTTCGTCAAACATCCCAATTTTTTATCACATCATCTTAGTGGCATGACATTACATCAACCAAGGTTCATGTGTTTCTGATTTTTTTACTTATTTGGAATTAAAATGCCATGTCACTCCATGCATACATATGCATGTGTCCATGTCGTGAGACAAATATGTTTGAAAATTCCTTCTAATTTACTGCACATGGAATTAACTCGCACACAAGTACACAAATATGATTTTTCAAAGTGTTATGGTTAGCCGTTGCATGTAGATGTAGTTCAAATTTGAATTACGGTCATTAAATTGCTAGCAAATCACTCAAATGTCTTTAAAAGGTCAAATGACCTCTAGAATTTTCCAAAATTTCACATTACAGTTGTAGTAGTGCATGTTAAACATAGAAAAAAATGAAGGTCGTAAGAGGAAGGTATCTCCCGTTTGTCATCAAAGATGCATTGTTCCCTCTCAGAACCACGAGCCTTCTAGTGAGTTGCTCTGGTTTGTGAGGGGTGTGTGTCCAAACTTTCGTCAACCATGCAATTTTTTTACCACATTATCTAGGTGGCATGACATTACATCAAGCAAGGTTACATGTGTTTCTGATAGTTTTTAAATTTTTTGGAATTAAAATCCCATGTCACTCCATGCATCATGTGCATGTGTCCATGTCGTGAGACAAATATGTTTGAAAATTCCTTCTAATTTACTACACATGGAATTAACTCGCACACAAGTACACAAATATGATTTTTCAAACCGTTTTGGTTAGGTGTTGCATGTAGATGTAGTTCAAATTTGAATTACGGTCATTAAATGGCTTGAAAATCACTTAAATGTCTTTAAAAGGTCAACTGGCCCCTAGAATTTTCCAAAATTTCGCATTACAGTTGTAGTAGTGCACGTTAGATGTAGAAAAAAATGAAGGCTGTAAGAGGAAACTATATATCTCCTGTTCGTCATCAAACATGCATTGTTCCCTTTCAGAACCATGAGCCTTCTAGTGAGTTGCTCCGGTTTGTGAGGGGTGTGTGTCCAAACTTTCGTCAAACATTCCAAATTTTTTACCACATCATCTTGGTGGCATGACATTACATCAACCAAGGTTTCATGTGTTTCTGATTTTTTTTGGAATTAAAATGCCATGTCACTCCATGCTTAATTGTGTCATAGCCATTAGACCAATATGTTTGAAATCCTTCCAACTTACTACATATGGAATTAAATCACACACAAGTACACAAAATATTAGTTTTCAAACCGTTATGGTTAGCTGTTGCATGTACATGTAGTTCAAATTTCAATTACGGTTATTAAATGGCTAGAAAATCAGTTAAATGTCTTAAAAGGTTAAATGACCCCTGAAATTTTCCAAAATTTGACATGACAGTTGTATTAGTACTACAAAATTTCATATTACAGTTGTAGTAGTGCATGTTACACGTAGAAAAAAAATTGAAGGCCATAAGTGGAAGCTATATATCTCCCGTTCGTCTTCAAACATGCATTGTTCCCTTTCGGAACCACGTGCCTTCTAGTGAGTTGCTCCGGTTTGTGAGGGGTGTGTGTCCAAACTTTCGTCAAACATCCCAATTTTTTATCACATCATCTTAGTGGCATGACATTACATCAACCAAGGTTCATGTGTTTCTGATTCTTTTACTTATTTGGAATTAAAATGCCATGTCACTCCATGCATACATATGCATGTGTCCATGTCGTGAGACAAATATGTTTGAAAATTCCTTCTAATTTACTGCACATGGAATTAACTCGCACACAAGTACACAAATATGATTTTTCAAAGTGTTATGGTTAGCCGTTGCATGTAGATGTAGTTCAAATTTGAATTACGGTCATTAAATTGCTAGCAAATCACTCAAATGTCTTTAAAAGGTCAAATGACCTCTAGAATTTTCCAAAATTTCACATTACAGTTGTAGTAGTGCATGTTAAACGTAGAAAAAAATGAAGGTCGTAAGAGGAAGGTATCTCCCGTTTGTCATCAAAGATGCATTGTTCCCTCTCAGAACCACGAGCCTTCTAGTGAGTTGCTCTGGTTTGTGAGGGGTGTGTGTCCAAACTTTCATCAACCATGCAATTTTTTTACCACATTATCTAGGTGGCATGACATTACATCAAGCATGGTTACATGTGTTTCTGATAGTTTTTAAATTTTTTGGAATTAAAATCCCATGTCACTCCATGCATCATGTGCATGTGTCCATGTCGTGAGACAAATATGTTTGAAAATTCCTTCTAATTTACTACACATGGAATTAACTCGCACACAAGTACACAAATATGATTTTTCAAACCGTTTTGGTTAGGTGTTGCATGTAGATGTAGTTCAAATTTGAATTACGGTCATTAAATGGCTTGAAAATCACTTAAATGTCTTTAAAAGGTCAACTGGCCCCTAGAATTTTCCAAAATTTCGCATTACAGTTGTAGTAGTGCACGTTAGATGTAGAAAAAAATGAAGGCTGTAAGAGGAAACTATATATCTCCCGTTCGTCATCGAACATGCATTGTTCCCTTTCGAAACCATGAGCCTTCTAGTGAGTTGCTCCGGTTTGTGAGGGGTGTGTGTCCAAACTTTCGTCAAACATTCCAATTTTTTTACCACATCATCTTGGTGGCATGACATTACATCAACCAAGGTTTCATGTGTTTCTGATTTTTTTTGGAATTAAAATGCCATGTCACTCCGTGCTTAATTGTGTCATAGCCATTAGACCAATATGTTTGAAATCCTTCCAACTTACTACATATGGAATTAAATCACACACAAGTACACAAAATATTAGTTTTCAAACCGTTATGGTTAGCTGTTGCATGTACATGTAGTTCAAATTTCAATTACGGTTATTAAATGGTAAGAAAATCAGTTAAATGTCTTAAAAGGTCAAATGACCCCTGAAATTTTCCAAAATTTGACATGACAGTTGTATTAGTACTACAAAATTTCTCGTACATTTAAAACACCATCCGTTTCCACTTTACTCCAAATTCGTCTTTCATAGCTAATAAAAATATCTACAACATCACACATAGTTGTTTTCTAGGAACCGTTTGCGATGAAAATATCTGGGTCTATTTAGGTCTCCCTCCTTAAGCTTCGCCGGCTCGTCTGCTCCAGTGCCGGCAACCCTCGAATCCATGAATCTCGATCCCTTTTCCCGCACCCCCTTCTTGCAAAGAAGACACCATGGAAACACTTCGTGAAGGCCCGTACAATGGTCGCGTCCCCCCCCTCCCCCGAGCACCACCGCCTGCGCTGAGAGCGCGGCCTCCTACGCCGAGAGTGCCGCCGTATCCGCATTGAGCGCAGCTGCTTCCACCGAGAGGGTGTCAGCGGCAGCCGATAGGGCAGTTGTAGCAGCCGAGACGGCTGCACCTGCTGCTGCGACAGTGGCTGCAAACGCCGAGAGCGCTCAAGCTGCCATCTGTGCCGCTGATGTCACCCTGGCCCGGGTCGAGGCCATCCACACCAAGATCGAGGATGCACACGCCAAGATATTCCAGGCCACCTCGGACCCCATCATGCAACCCACATCCGAAAAGGTGGCAGTGGCCATGGAGCACCTGCTTCCTCATGTGGTCGTCGAGTAGGAGCTGGAGATGCAGGAGGCGGCGGAGATCGAGGAGCGCCGGGAGGAGGAGTTGCGCGTGGCCGAGGTGGAGGTAGAGAAGAGTCTGTCCATCGAGGAATCGACGGTGGAGCACCAATGCGAGCTCTGGCGCAGCCACTACTACGAGTACTACAACCTTGACGGCGGCGCTGAGGACAAGGATGAGGACGCGGTCAACTTCAGCAGGGGGACGCGGAGTCCACCAACGGCGGCATGTCGCCAGGACAAGTCATCGATGTCTCATCTCACACCGGCGATGCATAGGCCGGCGCGGCGGCAAATTTGTTAAAATTATGCGTACTTAGGCTTTATTTTTAATGCTGGTCTTTTGGTAGAGCAATGTTTAGGTCAGATGGCTCTGTTTAATTACTAAAATTGCTCAATTCAGTTAGTGTGGTATGTCTGCTGTACACTCTTTTGTGTGCCCAAATTAGCAAGCGATGTTAAATCATGCAATGATGTACCCGGGGAAATTGCCACCAAAATTTGAATTATCAAACTCATCCCAAGCGCGTAAAGCAGAAGAATTGTTTGCGATGCACACAATCGTTCAAAGTGAATGGTCCGGCGGCACCACGCGCAAAGTTTCCCTCCACATTTCCAAAATTTTGGCCTACCGCCAAAATATCTACCCCCGCCCCCCTTCCCCACCCCCTTTTCTTCCCGACCACAAGTCACCTTTTCCTTGTTTCCTCCTTCCTTCCTTTCTAAGCTATAGCCGCTTCCTCGCTCTCACCGTCTCGCATCCTACCGCCGGGGTCGCCATGGTCTTCTTCAAAGACCTCTCCAGCGGTTCCTCCTCCAGTGACGACTCCTTCACCACCCGGGTATGCCTCTCTTCTCTTTCTCGGGCTATGACTTGGAATGAAGGATTTTTACCCGGTGGTCGATTTGAGTCATTTCTTCCTCTTGTAGCTCCCTAGGACCATCAGTGGCAATGAATGGAGCGGGGTGGCTGAAGATCTATCTGCTCGTTGTCACCGTCAATCTCCATGTGTGAAGCTAGTTGCGTTTGAATATATGGACAGTGGGAGCAAGTTTCTGGCATGTGTAGAGAAGGTTAGACCCTCTTCCGTTGTTACAAATCATTTGTTAGATGTGATTCAAACATTATCACGGTCCTAACCCATTCATAACACACCTTCAACCAAACGCATCCTAAGGCAGTGTCACAGTTTGTACCTAGTATCTTAAATTGTTGCCATCTCATCAGCGGTGCCACTAGAAAATTATTTGGCACCGCTTCAGTAGTTTGTGCAGCCAACTTTGGTCCACACATCCGAGAAGCCAAGCAGTAAAATACTAAATCTTTGTGGCACGAAGGAACTAAGCATCGGAGCAACTACGTGCTCCGCAGTCCGGGTCCCTGACTTTTTTCCGCTGCATCAGCTCGGCACTGCACGACACCGGTGCGAGATGTAGCAACAGTTGTCTTTACCCCAGTTTTGGCATACATAGTGGACAGCCTTAGTGCTATTTGTTAAATGTTACTAAATTTGTGTATGTACACACTTGTTAGTATCAATTTGCTATCATCCAAACACTGTCCCTATAGTGTTGCAGTTATATTTACCTTCCTCATAAAATGTTCAATTTGTTACTTATTGTACATGAGTAAGAACTTTTAGCGTTGTTGTAGTTAATTATAGCTTCTGATGTTCCAGAATTTGGGTGCTGTCTCTGTAGCAATTAATTCATTTGCACATTGATCTTTTTGAGAAGATATGTCATAATTAACATGTTTCTTCAGTTTTCAAAATAAGCATTGGTGATTTTCTATGTTGCTATAAACCCATTTCCCCTACAATTGTTACTGGTCTAGTTTTAAATATTATAGGATGAACGGAAGTGTTCTTACCTAGATTGGGTTGATCAAGAGTGGCCACAGTCTTTGAAGATGTGCCTAGCGAAGCTCTAGAGCATGTATGAGGAAGAGAACAGACGTAGGGTTAGAGAAACTATTGTCAATGCTGAAGAATATTTGATGTTGCGGGATAAAAAGTTGAAGGTGGAGAATGAGCTCAAATTTTTTAAATCAGTGAAAGTGCAACTATCCCTAGGTGGTTTTGGTAATTCATAACAACATATAGCTCATTGAGCTAATGCTATTCCAAGATGATTATTTCAAGAAAGCTCAATGATTGGCATGACATGGATGGTGAAAGTGGAACCCTCAAAATGCTAAGGACAAAGGATTGGCTCAAGCTCAAAAGCTCAAGACTCTTCATTTTATATTTTAGTGATCCAAGATCACATTGAGTCTTTAGGAAAAGCCAATACTATCAAGGAGGGATGAGGTGTTGCTTAATGAGCCTCTTGCTTCATGTGCTTAGTGATATGCTCCAAAACCCTCAACTACTTTCCCATATCCACATATGACCTAAACCCTAAGCCAAACTCGGTCCTACCGATTCTTTCTATCCGGCGCCACCGAGTTTCACTTGTCATAACCCACTGCCAAACCCTAGCAATTCGGTTCTACCGATAGGGATCTCGGTCTCACTGAGATGGGATTGCAAACTCTCTGTTTCTCTTTCATAACTTTTCGGTCTCACCGAAAGAGCGAATCGGTCCCACCGAGATTGCAATGTAAATTCAGTGTTTCCTTTTTGTAACTTTTCGGTCTCACCAAAAGAGCAAATCGGTCCCACCGAGTTTGCCTGACCAACTCTCTGGTTAGCTAATTACCAAATTCGGTCTCACCGAGTTTGTGTAATCGGTCTCACCGAGATTACGTTATGCCCAAACCCTAACCATATCGGTCCTACCGAGTTGCATGTCAGTCCCACCGAAAATCTCTAATGGTCACTAGGTTTACCTTTTCGGTCCGACCGAGTTTGTTGATTCGGTCCCACTGAGATTGGAAAACTGTGTGTAACGGTTGGATTTTGTGTGGAGGCTATATATACCCCTCCACCTCCTCTTCATTCATGGAGAGAGCCATCAGAACACATACACAATTCCAACTCATATGTTCTGAGAGAGAACCACCTACTCATGTGTTGAGACCAAGATATTCCATTCCTATCATATGAATCTTGATCTCTAGCCTTCCCCAAGTTGCTTTCCACTCAAATCTTCTTTCCACAAAATCCAAATCCTATGAGAGAGAGTTGAGTGTTGGGGAGACTATCATTTGAAGCACAAGAGCAAGGAGTTCATTACCTACACACCATTTGTTACTTCTTGGAGAGTGGTGTCTCCTATATTGGCTAGGTGTTACTTGGGAGACTCCGACAAGATTGTGGATTTGAACCAAGGAGTTTGTAAGGGCAAGGAGATCGCCTAGTTCGTGAAGATCTACCGCTAGTGAGGCAAGTCCTTCGTGGGCGATGGCCATGGTGGGATAGACAAGGTTGCTTCTTCGTGGACCCTTTGTGGGTGGTTGCTTCTTCATGGCCCCTTCGTGGGTGGAGCCCTCCGTGGACTCGCACAACCATTACCCTTTGTGGGTGGAGCCCTCCGTGGACTCGCGCAACCGTTACACTTCGTGGGTTGAAGTCTCCATCAACGTGGATGTAGGATAGCACCACCTATCCGAACCACGGGAAAAACATCCGTGTCTCCAATTGCATTTGAATTCTCCAAACCCTTCCCTTTACATTCTTGCAAGTTGCATGCTTTACTTTCCGCTGCCAATATACTCTTTGCATGCTTGCTTGAATTGTGTGATGATTGCTTAACTTGTCCTCCAATAGCTAAAATCTGCCAAGAACTAAAATTGGGAAAAGGTTAAGTTTTTATTTGGTCAAGTAGTCTAATCACCCCCCCCTCTATACATACTTTCGATCCTACAAGTGGTATCAGAGCTTTGGTCTCCATTTTCTTTGATCTCCATAGCTTTTGGTGGTTATAGCTGTGGTTTCACAACCTAGGAGAGTATGGAGTCTAGCGAGGAAAATTATCACCGTAGAGGTCCTTACTTTGATGGTACTAATTTTGCTAGTTGGAAGCATAAAATGAAAATGCATATTCTTGGACATAACCCCGCTGTTTGGGCTATTGTGTGTGTTGGTTTGCAAGGTGACTTTTTTGATGGGAAAGAACCAAACCGTGAAGCTCCCGCGGATGAGTTGAAGATGTTGCAATACAATGCTCAAGCTTGTGATATTCTCTTCAACGGATTGTGCCCCGAAGAATTCAACAAAATCAGCCGTCTTGAGAATGCAAAGGAAATTTGGGACACTTTGATTGATATGCGTGAAGGTACCGACTCCGTCAAGGAATCCAAGTTGGATGTGCTTCAAAGTCAACTTGATAAGTTCAAAATGAAGGATGGTGAAGGTGTCGCTGAAATGTACTCTAGGCTTGCTCTCATCACAAATGAGATTGCCGGCTTAGGAAGTGAAGAGATGACCGATAGATTCGTCATCAAGAAGATTCTAAGAGCCTTGGATGGAAAATATGATACCGTGTTCACATTGATCCAAATGATGCCCAATTACAAAGATCTCAAGCCAACGGAGGTGATTGGAAGAATTGTTGCTCATGATATGTCACTTAAGGATAAAGAGGAACTTCACAACAAATCAAGTGGTGCCTACAAAGCCTCATGTGAAGCCCCTACATCATCAAGTGAGAAACAAAACTTCAATGAAGAATTGAGCTTAATGGTGAAGAACTTCAACAAATTCTACAAGAGTAGAAGCAAAGATAGAAGCTTCAAGTCAAGGTCCTACAATGACAAAAGATCTTCTAGTCGAGAGCGAAACTGCTACCGTTGTGGAAGACCTGGACACTATTCCAATGAGTGTACGGCTCCCTACAAGAGAAGAGAAGATTCTCCAAAAAGAAGAAGCAAAGAATCACCACCAAGAGAGAGAAGGAGTAGAGATGATCATTATGAACGAAGATACTCACGGAGAAGCAAGGATGCGGAAAGGAAGGAAAAATCATCAAGGAGCTACACAAAACGAAGACATCAAGCTCATGTTGGTGAATGGGTATCCGGCTCTGACTCCGACAGCCACTCCGAGAGAAGTTATCACTCCGACTCCGAAGATACTCAAGATGAAGGTGTTGCCGGTCTAGCACTTGTGTCAACCAACTCCTACGACATATTTGACTCACCAAATGAAGGAATTGGAAGATGCTTCATGGCCAAAGGTCCTTAGGTAACACACCCCGAGTATGTTGATTTCAATAGTGATGAAGATGACGTGTTAGGTGATGATTTGCTTGTTGACAACTCTAGTGATGAATACTATGATGAAACGTCAATTAATCATGCTAATCAAGATAAAACGAATGACAATGATAAGGAGAAGATTGAGGCCCTAACTAAAGAACTAAACACTCTTAAGTTAGCTCATGAAACTATCTGCGAAGATCATCGAGAACTTTTAAGAGCTCATGAGAAATTACGCTTTGAAAAGCTCAATCTTGAGCAAGAGCATGAGTTCTTAAAAGCAATCAATGATGATCTCCGCAAGAAAAGTTCTTCTTACATTGCCAAGCGTTTACTCTTATCCACTTACATGCCTCAAGTCAAGTCTAGTAACAAGAACAAGAAAGATTCTTCCTCTAGCAGTAACAATGATCATGCTAAATCCAATATTGTTGCTTCTAGTAGTTCTCTTGATTCCACTAATGATTCTCTTAGCCAAGTTACACTTGAGCAAGAAAATATCTTATTGAAGGGAATTATAGAGAAAGGAGTGTACAAAAGCCTTGCCGGGAGTAAGCAATTCGAGGAAATTGTGCGCAAGCAAGGAATGCACCGGAAGAATCAAGGTGTTGGTTTTGAACGAAAGTTCAATGCCAATGGAGTTGAGTGGGAAGAAGATCAATACCCCAAGACAAAGTTTGTTCCTCAACAAGAGAAGTATGATACTTCTTTCAAGGGGACACAAGCTCAAGATGATCTTCCACCACAAGACTACAAGCAAAAAGGCAAGGACAAGCTTCAAGAGGAAATTGATGCATTTGAAGAAGCTCCTAAGACCTTAGTCAAGTGGATTCCCAAGACTACTTCAAGTTCCACTTCATCAAGTACGACTACAACTCCAAGGATTCCCATCAAGATGGTGTGGATCCAAAAGAAGAAGAACTAGAGAGTTCTTGAGGGTGACTCCGCCAACATACTTCACTCTTATCATTTTGGCAAGAACAAGTGCAATCACCTTCCACATCTTGCACTAGTTCAAGGAGTCACAAACCCTCTTGTTGGTAAGACAAGGGACAAGGTAACATAAAAGTTTTCATGGACATCATCTTGTGTGTGCATCACTCTATGTCTATGGATATCCTTGTTTGTTCCTTGTGGGACTAACCCATGTAGGTATTGAAAGTGCAATTCACTCAAATGGATAGCTCCAAGTGATCTACATCAACATTGAGCATCCACATCTTCAACATCTACATGAAGTCATCATCGACAAAACCCGAGGTTAGTTCATCCCTCTAAGGGGGGATATCACATCTAGGGGGAGCTTTACTCTAAGACTTGAGCTAAAGCAACTCTAAAGATGTGAACACAACAATGCTTTATGTAAAAGTGGTAACCCCACTTGAGCTTAAACGATGAGTATGACCTATGATCAAGTGTTCTCACTTGACTCCTAAGTCAATATACTCATATATAGATGACCTTGTCATCGCAAATTGCTTGATAGATCTAGAATTGGTTGTGCATGCCTTGTGACATATTTCATTTGCCATCTTATTGTGTGAGCATGCTGGTTGCATATTTTACTCATTCGAGGACATCCACTTGTTGTTTTGATTGTTTGGTTTTATTTCGTTTTGCCAAGTGGATGGACAAGAATGCCTAAGAACCTCCTCTAGCTATCTATGCTTTTCTCGTCTCAAACTCTATTCATGCTACATCACAAAATTTGATCCACTCTGTGTGAGGAGCGCTCGGAGTCCCCGATTCGTCATAGACTTAAACTTCCAAAACCTCTTTATGATTCTCGGTCTGACCGATACCCTACTTTCGGTCCTACCGAGATCATTAAGTTGATCTAGGTTTTCGATCTCGGTGCAACCGATTTGAACCTTTCGGTCACACCGAGTTTCAGTAACTGCTTACAGTTATGAATCTCGGTGCCACCAAGTTGTTCCACTCGGTCACACCGACAGGGTCGGGCTATATATAGTCACGGGCAAAAATTTGGAAACTTCTTCGAACCCCTTCGCCCGCGCGATAGCCTGCTCTGCCAACTTGGTCTCCGGGTCGTCTCCTTGCCGCCAGCCGCCTCCAGTCGCCGGTCTCCATCGCCGTCAATGAATTCTACCCCGCCGTTGCCGCCGTAGCGAGTCTCCGCCGAACTAGGGTATGGACTCGATCTTTGTGCTATTCTCCAATCCGATTTTTAGCACATTGTGATCATCATGATTCTTGCCACGATTGAAACACTCCTATCCAGTCAATGCGCTCGTAGATTAGGTTTGATTCGAAAATTTTAGGGTTAGGTTTCCGCCGAAACCATCTCGGACCCACCGAGTTGAAAAACTCGGTCCCACCGATTTGGCTTATGCCATTGCACAAGTGAGACTCGGTCTGACCGAGAATTACTTATCGGTGTGACCGATTTTGGAACTCTGTGAAACCCTAGCAGTCTCGGTGCCACCGAACGGTGACTCGGTCTGACCGAGTTCGCTAGTTTAGGTGCCAAAACTGCTTCGGTATCACCGAGTTTAAAAATCGGTAGATCCGAGATGATTTCAGTGGGAAACTAAAACTAAGTTTTTGGATCATTCTTTTGCAAAAAATCTCTGCATTTTGTGATGCTCATCTACTCTACCTCATCTATAAACTATTCACAGGGTCAGCAGTCAGAGTTTGCAACATGTCTGATCAGAGTGACAGCCAGAACATGTCAGAACAGCAAGTGCAGATGAGTGAGGGCACTAGTGTTGGAAATATGCCCTAGAGGCAATAATAAAAGTATTATTATATTTCAATGTTCATGATAAATGTCTTTTATTCATGCTATAACTGTATTATCCGGAAATCGTAATACACGTGTGAATACTTAGACCACAATATGTCCCTGGTGAGCCTCTAGTTGACTAGCTCGTTGTGATCAACAGATAGTCATGGTTTCCTGACTATGGACATTGGATGTCGTTGATAACGGGATCACATCATTAGGAGAATGATGTGATGGACAAGACCCAATCCTAAGCATAGCATAAAAGATCGTGTAGTTCGTTTTGCTAGAGCTTTGCCAATGTCAAGTATCTCTTCCTTCGACCATGAGATCGTTTAACTCCCGGATATCGTAAGAGTGCCTTGGGTGTATCAAACGTCACAACGTAACTGGGTGACTATAAAGGTGCATTACAGGTATCTCCGAAAGTATCTGTTGGGTTGACACGGATCGAGATTGGGATTTGTCACTCCGTATGACGGAGAGGTATCTCTGGGCCCACTCGGTAATGCATCATCATAATGAGCTCAATGTGACCAAGGTGTTGGACACGGGATCATGCATTACGGTACGAGTAAAGTGACTTGCCGGTAACGAGACTGAACAAGGTATTGGGATACCGACGATCGAGTCTCGGGCAAGTAACGTACCGATTGACAAAGGGAATTGCGTACAGGGTTGATCGAATCCTCGACATCGTGGTTCATCCGATGACAACATCGAGGAGCATGTGGGAGCCATCATGGGTATCCAGATCCCGCTGTTGGTTATTGACCTAAGAGCGTCTCGGTCATGTCTGCATGTCTCCCGAACCCGTAGGGTCTACACACTTAAGGTTCGGTGACGCTAGGGTTATTAGGAAGACTAGTATGTGACTACCGAATGTTGTTCGGAGTCCCGGATGGGATCCTGGACGTCACGAGGAGCTCCGGAAGGGTCCGGAGGTAAAGATTTATATATGGGAAGTTGTCAAACGGACACCGGGAAGTTTCGGGGTCATACCGGTATTGTACCGGGGCCACCGGAAGGGTTCCGGGGGTCCACCGGGAGGGGCCACCCCTCCCGGGGGGGCACATGGGCTGCGTGGGGCAGGGAGCCAGCCCCTGGTGGGCTGGGCGCACCCCCTCCCTTGGGCCCTTGCGCCTAGGGTTGAGGGGGGAACCCTAGAGGGGGCGCCCCCCTTGGCTTGGGGGGCAAGCCACCCTCTCCCCCTCTCCCCTTGGCCGCCGCACCCCCCTAGATGGGTTCTAGGGGGCCGGCCCCCTTCTCCCTTCCCCCTATAAATAGAGGGGTGAGGGGAGGGCAGCCAGACCACCCTCCAAGGCGCAGCCCTCCCCTCCCCAACACCTCTCCTCCTCCGTTGTGTGCTTGGCGAAGCCCTGTCGGAGTACTGCCTCTCCACCATCACCACGCCGTCGTGCTGCCGGTGGAGCTGTCTTCCTCAACCTCTCCTTTCCCCTTGCTAGATCAAGAAGGAGGAGACGTCTCCCATCCCGTAAGTGTGTTGAACGCGGAGGTGCTGTCCGTTCAGCACTTGGTCATCGGTGATTCGAATCACGTCGAGTACGACTCCATCATCACCTTGCAAGCTTCCGCACGCGATCTACAAGTGGTATGTAGATGCAAACTCTCTCCCTTGACTCGTTGCTTAGATGAACTCATAGATTGATCTTGGTGAAACCGTTGGAAAAATTTTAATTTTCTGCAACGTTCCCCAACAGTGGCATCATGAGCTAGGTCTATGCGTAGTTCTCTTTGCACGAGTAGAACACAATTTTGTTGTGGGCGTGGATTTTGTCATCTTACTTGCCTCTACTAGTCTTTTCTTGCTCAACGGTATTGTGGGATGAAGCGGCCCGGACCAACCTTACACGTACGCTTACGTGAGACCGGTTCCACCGACTGACATGCACTAGTTGCATAAGGTGGCTGGCGGGTGTCTGTCTCTCCCACTTTAGTTGGAGCGGAATCGATGAACAGGGCCCTTATGAAGGGTAAATAGAAGTTGACAAAAAATCACGTTGTGGTGATTCGTAGGTAAGAAAACGTTCTTGCTAGAACCCAATTGCAGCCACGTAAAAGATGCAAGAACAATTAGAGGATGTCTAACTTGTTTTTGCAGCGATTGATCATGTGATGTGATATGGCCAGAAGTTGTGATGAATGATGAATTGTGATGTATGAGATCATGTTCTTTGTAATAGGATTCACGACTTGCATGTCGATGAGTATGACAACCGGCAGGAGCCATAGGAGTTGTCTTTATTTTTTGTATGACCTGCGTGTCATTGAATAACGCCATGTAAACTACTTTACTTTATTGCTAAACGTTAGTCATAGAAGTAGAAGTAGTCGTTGGCGTGACAACTTCATGAAGACACGATGATGGAGATCATGATGATGGAGATCATGGTGTCAAGCCGGTGACAAGATGATCATGGAGCCCCGAAGATGAAGATCAATGGAGCTATATGATATTGGCCATATCATGTCACAACTATATAATTGCATGTGATGTTTATTATGTTTATGCATCTTGTTTACTTAGGACGACGGTAGTAAATAAGATGATCCCTTACAAAAAATTTCAAGAAGTGTTCTCCCCTAACTGTGCACCGTTGCTACAGTTCGTCGCTTCTAAGCACCACGTGATGATCGGGTGTGATGGATTCTTACGTTCACATACAACGGGTGTAAGATAGTTTTACACAGCGAAAACACTTAGGGTTAACTTGACGAGCCTAGCATGTGCAGACATGGCCTCGGAACACGGAGACCGAAAGGTCGAACACGAGTCGTATGGAAGATACGATCAACATGAGAATGTTCACCGACGATGACTAGTCCGTCTCACGTGATGATCGGACACGGGCTAGTCGACTCGGATCGTGTAACACTTAGATGACTAGAGGGATGTCTAATCTAAGTGGGAGTTCATAATTTGATTAGAACTTTATTATCATGAACTTAGTCTAAAACCTTTGCAAATATGTCTTGTAGATCAATGGCCAACGCTAATGTCAACATGAACTTCAACGCGTTCCTAGAGAAAACTAAGCTGAAAGATGATGGCAGCAACTATACGGACTGGGTCCGGAACCTGAGGATCATCCTCATAGCTGCCAGGAAACAATATGTCCTAGAAGGACCGCTAGGTGACGCTCCCGTCCTAGAGAACCAAGACATTATGAATGCTTGGCAGTCTCGTGCTGATGATTACTCCCTCGTTCAGTGCGGCATGCTTTACAGCTTAGAACCGGGGCTCCAAAAGCGTTTTGAGCACCACGGAGCATATGAGATGTTCGAAGAGCTGAAACTAGTTTTTCAAGCTCATGCCCGGGTCGAGAGATATGATGTCTCCGACAAGTTCTACAGTTGTAAGATGGAGGAAAACAGTTCTGTCAGTGAGCACATCCTGAAGATGTCTGGGTTGCACAACCGTATGACCCAGCTGAACATTAACCTCCCAGATGAGGCGGTCATTGACAGAATCCTCCAGTCGCTCCCACCAAGCTACAAGAGCTTTGTGATGAACTACAAGATGCAGGGGATGGAAAAGACCATTCCTGAAGTGTTCTCGATGCTGAAGTCAGCAGAGGCTGAAATCAAGAAAGAACATCAAGTGTTGATGGTCAATAAGACCACTAAGTTCAAAAAGGGCAAGGGTAAGAAGAACTTCAAGAAGGACGGCAAAGATGTTGCCGCGCCTGGTAAGCCAGTTACCGGGAAGAAGTCAAAGAATGGACCCAAGCCTGAGACTGAGTGCTTTTATTGCAAGGGGAAGGGTCACTGGAAGCGGAACTGCCCCAAATACTTAGCGGATAAGAAGGCCGGCAACACCAAAGGTATATTTGATATACATGTGATTGATGTGTACCTTACCAGTACTCGTAGTAACTCCTGGGTATTTGATACCGGTGCCATTGCTCATATTTGTAACTCACAGCAGGAGCTGCGGAATAAACGGAGACTGGCGAAGGACGAGGTGACTATGCGCGTCGGGAATGGTTCCAGAGTCGATGTGATCGCCGTCGGCACGCTGCCTCTACATTTACCTACGGGATTAGTTTTGAACCTTAATAATTGTTATTTAGTGCCAAGTTTGAGCATGAACATTGTATCTGGATCTCGTTTAATACGAGATGGCTACTCATTTAAGTCTGAGAATAATGGTTGTTCGATTTATATGAGAGATATGTTTTATGGTCATGCTCCGATGGTCAATGGTTTATTCTTAATGAATCTCGAGCGTAATATTACACATGTTCATAGTGTAGATGCCAAAAGATTTAAAGCTGATAACGATAGTCCCACATACTTGTGGCACTGCCGCCTTGGTCACATTGGTGTCAAGCGCATGAAGAAGCTCCATGCCGATGGACTTTTAGAGTCTCTTGATTATGAATCGTTTGACACGTGCGAACCATGCCTCTTGGGCAAAATGACCAAGACTCCGTTCTCCGGAACAATGGAGCGAGCAACCAACTTGTTGGAAATCATACATACCGATGTGTGCGGTCCAATGAGCGTTGAGGCTCGCGGAGGATATCGTTATGTTCTCACTCTCACTGATGACTTGAGTAGATATGGGTATGTCTACTTAATGAAACACAAGTCTGAGACCTTTGAAAAGTTCAAGGAATTTCAGAATGAGGTAGAGAATCAACGTGACCGAAAGATAAAATTCTTACGATCAGATCGTGGAGGAGAATACTTAAGTCACGAATTTGGTACACACTTAAGGAAATGTGGAATCGTTTCACAACTCACGCCGCCTGGAACACCTCAGCGAAACGGTGTGTCCGAACGACGTAATCGCACTCTATTGGATATGGTGCGGTCTATGATGTCCCTTACCGATTTACCGCTATCATTTTGGGGATACGCTCTAGAGACAGCTACATTCACTTTAAATAGGGCACCGTCTAAATCCATTGAGACGACACCGTATGAATTATGGTTTGGAAAGAAACCTAAGCTGTCGTTTCTAAAAGTTTGGGGATGCGATGCTTATGTCAAGAAACTTCAACCTGAAAAGCTCGAACCCAAGTCGGAAAAATGCGTATTCATAGGATACCCTAAGGAAACTGTCGGGTATACCTTCTACTTAAGATCCGAAGGCAAGATCTTTGTTGCCAAGAACGGATGCTTTCTGGAAAAAGAGTTTCTCTCGAAAGAAGTAAGTGGAAGGAAAGTAGAACTCGATGAAGTACTACCTCTCGAACGGGAAAGTGGTGCAGCTCAGGAAAATGTTCCTGTGATGCCCACACCAACTGAAGAGGAAAACATTGATGATGATCAAGGTACTTCGGATCAAGTTACTGCTGAACTTCGTAGGTCCACAAGGACACGTTCCGCACCAGAGTGGTACGGCAACCCTGTCCTGGAAATCATGTTGTTAGACAACAATGAACCTTCGAACCATGAAGAAGCGATGGCGGGCCCGGATTCCAACAAATGGCTTGAAGCCATGAAATCCGAGATAGAATCCATGTATGAAAACAAAGTATGGACTTTGACAGACTTGCCCGATGATCGGCGAGCGATAGAAAACAAATGGATTTTTAAGAAGAAGACGGACGCGGATGGTAATGTTACCATTTATAAGGCTCGACTTGTCGCTAAGGGTTATCGACAAGTTCAAGGGATTGACTACGACGAGACTTTCTCTCCCGTAGCGAAGCTGAAGTCCGTCTGAATCATGTTAGCAATTGCCGCATACTATGATTATGAGATATGGCAGATGGACGTCAAAACAGCATTCCTTAACGGGCATCTTAAGGAAGAACTGTATATGATGCAGCCGGAAGGTTTTGTCGATCCTCGGAACACTAACAAAGTATGCAAGCTCCAGCGATCCATTTATGGACTGGTGCAAGCATCTCGGAGTTGGAACATTCGCTTTGATGAGATGATCAAAGCGTTTGGGTTTATGCAGACTTATGGAGAAGCCTGCGTTTACAAGAAAGTGAGTGGGAGCTCTGTAGCATTTCTCATATTATATGTAGATGACATACTATTTGTCACACCCTAGCTAGTCATGCATTAGAGTGTTGCATCATGTTTACTCTTTCGTCAGAAACTTGAAATGGGGATCTGTGAAACCCTCAGAATCATTTTGAAAATGACCCAAATAAAAATTTCTCCAAAAGGGTCCAAGAAAATGCTCATGTTGCTCTCTGAAAATATTGGGCAGAGATAAAAATCAAACCAATATTTTTAAGAGCTCATAGGTATTTATATTGGGCTATTGGAATTAATGCATAAATATTTGCATTGGAAATATATTAGTTATATATATTAATATATGTCCAAATATTATGCCAATTATAAAGGAGCTCTGGAATAATATATCTAGCTCCTGCAAAAATTGGCATAAGTTAAATAAATGATTTAATATATTATTTAAATCAAAACAAATGTCAGAAATTAGAAAACAGAAAAATAAATAAAGGGAGAAACTTACCTGGGCTCCTCCCTGTGCAGCCCAGCCAGCTGGCCGGCCCAGCCAGCAGGCGGCCCAGCCCGCCTCCCTCCTCTGTCGTCTTCGTCCTCGACAGAGGGAGGGGAGTGTGGCCGGCGCGCGCGCGCCACCGCGCCATGCCACCTCTCTCCCTGCCTGCCTGCCCTCCCCTCCTCGCTCGATGCCCCGAACGACGCCACGCCTCCCCCCCTGCTCTCTCTCACTCTCCCTCAGTTCCTCCCTCCTCTCCCTCGCTCTCTCTCTCACACGGCCGAACACCACCATCGCCGCCGTTCGCCATAGCAGCCGTCTCCGGCCACCCCTCGCTACCCCCGACTAGCTCAGAAGCTCCGCCTCGACCCCCTCTTCCTCCCCACCGCTCCACGGGTCTCCGGAAGCCCTGCATCGCTGCCACGTCGCCGTTCCCCTCCTCGGGCTCCGACCACCGTCGCCGTCGATTCGCCGTCTCCAGCGCGTCCCCGAGCCCGCTTCGACGCCCACTGCAACCGCGGTGAGCTACGCCACCGTTTCCCCCTCTTCTCCCCCTCGTTCCCTCACCGTAGCCTCCTCCCCACCACGGCCGAACCTCCGCCGTCGCCGAGCTCGCCGTCGACGTAGCTCCGGTGACCATTTGGTCACCCCGGCGAGTCCAACGAGTTCGTAAGGCTCCATAGAGCATCCCTAGCGCCTCGCTTCGCTCGCCTTCGAGCTCCAACCCCGTTTCCGTGCACGACCGAACCCCGGCGGCCGCAGCCGAGCTCGCCGCCGTCGACTCCGGCCACCTCAGGCTCGGCCACCACCACCGTTCGACGCGCGGGAGCAAGAGCTCTCCAACGAGCCCAAGCACGGCCTCGCCCGTGCCCTGTAGCGCGATTCCGCATCGCGCCGCCGTCTCGGGCCTCGCCGGCGTCATGTCGCCGGTGGGTTTGACCCACTTTGACCACGGCAGGACCCCCCCTGAGTCCCTGACAGGTGGGCCCAGCCCTGTAGCTAATTAGGATTAGCGCTAACCACTGTTAGTTAACCCCCTGACACTGACCAGTGGGCCCCAGCGCCACTAATTAGTAATTAGGATTAATTTAACCCTGTTTAACCCCCCCTGTCACTGACGTGTGGGCCCCACACGTCAGGTTTGACCTCAGCCAGCCGCAGTTGACCACTGACGTCATGCTGACGTCATGCTGGCGCAATAATTATATTTCTGGATTTAAATTTAATCAGGAAATTCCAGAATATTATTTAAACTTCAAAAATTCATAACTTTTATTCTGTAACTCCAAATCAGACAAATTATATATGAAAAATGATCAGAAAAATCCAAGCTATCCATCTGTACTATTTTCATGCATGATCAAACAAGTTAAATTGATGTTTTAAGCAGAACAAGGAAAAGCACTTTAAAAGGCCATATTTGAATTTGAAATTTGAATCCTTGATTCAAATTTGTTCAAACCCTTCTGGTTTTAGTTGCATTAGCCCAACACACTCATATTGCCATGTTTCATGCATGCATCATATTGTTGCACATTGTTTGGTGATGGTTGTGTGTCGGTGTCCTTTGCGACAGGTTCTGCCTCCGAGGAGTACCGTGATTACCCTAACAAAGAACCGTATCAGTGCATCGAACCATCAGGCAAGCAACCAACCATTTGATCATATCGATACAATCCCATGTTCTCGCTCCTGCTCTCTTTTACTGCATTAAGACAACGCGTTTCAAACTGCTGTGTGCTGCGGTAGTTGAACCCATTTCCTCTGCATGACCTGTCATTGCCACAGTAACTAGATGAAACCCACTAGCATGTGTAGGAGTTGATTGAGCCATATGTATGTGTTGTTCCTACCTTGCTATGCCTGCTATGCTTAGAGTCGTGTCAGGTCTGGTTCATCTGGGTGATGGGCTAGAGTGAAATGATTATGTCGGTAATGAGAGTGGTGTGGTGAACACGATTTGGTAAAGGTATCGATGAGAGGCCATGTAGGAGTACATGGTGGGTTGTTTCATTGAAGCCGACCTTAAGCACCAAGATCTGTATGTGTGATTAAAGAAACAGTTACTACCATGCATTGGGCCCTGAAATATGACCCCGCTCGACTTCTTATTCACCCTAGCTCTCTGTCCAGGAGTTGCAAGTAGTTTCTGGTGTTTGTAGCCTACTGGAGGCCGTGGACAGCGCTGACCGTAGGGGTGGGCTGTGATGCGGTAGGTACGTGGCCGGGTGTACCGAATACCCATTAGGTATCTCGGAAACCCTGTTCACATCGTTCGGGGCCGTATGGGAAACCTCGGCCGGACTCCCTGCGGATGGAACCTGAATAGGCGATAAACCTGGACTAGAAGCTTAAGTGTTTAGGTAGGTCGTGGTCTACACCCACGTCGGCTTTCGCTTGAAGTCTGCCGAGCACATGTCGTGTGCAGACGCTAAGTGGTGGAAACATGTATGAAGAAGTACACCCCTGCAGGGTTAACATGATCTATTCGAATAGCCGCGTCCGCGGTAAAGGACTACTTGGTTGCCTATACAGTTCACAGACAAGTAAATGGAAACTACTAAAAGCCTCAAGATAAGTGTGAGTGCCGAGGATGGCTCTTCCGTAGGAAGACGGAGGTGGATCCTCGGTAGTGTATTGAAGTGGTGAGTAGTGGACTCGTGTGCGCAAAACCATTTCAAGTTGGAGTATCGTAGGATAGTCTAGCCAAGAGTCAAAGCTGGCTTGCTGCAATAACTCCACCAACCCTTCTCGATAATATGCATGTATGTAGGATCTGATGTAAGTCTTGCTGAGTACCTTTGTACTCATGTTGCTATAATTTACATTTTACAGAAGACGCTGCAACCCCTTCTGATGGGTTCTATGTAGACGTTGACATCAACGAGTAGGCTAAAGACCCAGGTGGTGACCCTGAGCTTGTGAAGGACCATGTAGTATAGCTAGGCTTTCCAAGCCTCTTTTATTTTACTAGTTGTCTGTACTCAGACAAATTACTTCCGCTGCTGGCTTGTATGACTGTATGACTTGAATGCTGGGTCGTGTGACCCGTACCTTTGTGTATGTTATGTATGGCTCCCTGAGCCTTAAATAAAGTACTTGTGTCGTAGAGTCATGTTGTGATGCTTCGTTGTATTTGCACATATCGAGCATATTGTGTGTATGATTGAAATGCTTGGTATGTGTGGGATCTGACTACCTAGTTGTTTATCTTTAGTAGCCTCTCTTACCGGGAAATGTCTCCTAGTGTTACCGCTGAGCCATGGTAGCTTGCTACTGCTCTGGAACACTTAGGCTGGCCGGCATGTGTCCTTCTTCGTTCCTGTGTCTGTCCCTTCGGGGAAATGTCACGCTTTGAGTACCGGAGTCCTGTTAGCCCGCTACAGCCCGGTTTACCGGAGTCCTGCTAGCCCAGTGCTACAGCCCGGACCCACTTGCTGATGACCGACACATTCGGAGCTGGGTCATGGATGCCTGTCCCTGTAAGTCTGTGCCACTTTGGGTTTACGACTAGTCATGTCAGCCCGGGCTCCTTATCATATGGATGCTAGCGACACCATCATATACGTGAGCCAAGAGGCGCAAACGGTCCCGGGCAAAGGTAAGGCGACACCCGTGGGGATACCGTGCGTGAGGCCGCAAAGTGATATGAGGTGTTACCGGCAAGATCGATGTGACATCGAGTCGGGGTCCTGACAGCGTTGGCATCAGAGCCGGACTGCCTGTAGGTTCTCCAAGCCAAACTGGTCGATGTTGAGTCTAGAAATTCTTTAGTTATATGTAGGGGAATTGTTTGTGGGTTGGAACGTAAGGCTCTTTTTACTCCTTTATCTTATGACATTCTGATCTGAGTCAGTCCATTCTTCCACCGGGGGTTAAGGAATTAGGATCTGTTCTCTCTATCAGGATCACGTGTTACTAATCAGTAGTACCTTATAAGCTTGATGGATACAAGCCTAGTTCAGTTCTACTACCACATTATGTTGTTAGAATGGATTCAGAACTTTGTTATGATGATGTTGAGTGTGTACGAAATCCTTTGTCAAATGTCTCAAAATCCTTCTTGAGCATTTACAGCTGTTATGCTGCCGAAATTTTGCTAGAAATTCTAATGCCTTTGCATTATGATTGTGCTTTCAGATGGCCACTCGCGACCTCAATCAAGTGGTTCGCCTGACTCGATGCCTAGATGTACCCGGCCATACTGCCAAGTTGGTCAGGGTAATGACTGAGGCTGGATACCGCTGGTATCCTGAGTACACGGTCGAAGAGCAATTTCGGGACTTTAATCAAAGCCAGTATCTATGCACTGTCAGGATATTTCCATCTTATCCTGGATCCACCGAGCCCCTTCACTGCTCCTATGGACTCGGGGTTACTATTGAGATGGCTGTGCAGGACGCCGCCTACTCTATGATGACCATTATGCGAGTCAGATCTGGTTTATTTCGGGACTCTGATTTCCGGTATATGCCAGGATCACTTCCGGGAGCACAAGGGTATCTCCAGGCTATCTATGCTGACCCCACTCAGGAGGATTCACGGACTCGCACCACTGCTGAGATGCTCGAGGATAAGGACCGTGAAAATCGGGCCTTAAGGTTAGAGCTCTTCAATACCCGTGCTGACCACTGGGCCACTTTGACTCGGTTCGCACCGGCGGTGCAAGCTGGATATTCAGATATGCGCGATCTCTACCCTGTGAGATCTGCTCTGCCAGACGTGATGGTTTGGCGTGATGTAGGAGGCATCACCCCACCTCGCGGTCCCCGCAGGCCACCGTCTGTTGGTCCAAGGCCTCATCCTAGCCCCTATGGTCCACAGGCTCCGCGAGATCGTCTGTTTCCGGATGATCATGTTGAGCTTCCAGGCTATGGAGGTGACTTCTATGAGGACTACTACGGATCGGTCTGAGTTAGTGGTAGTATCACTAGTTCGCACTAGCTGTGTCTTCTATCGTCCCGCGTGACTCGTGGGATATGACCTAGTTTGTACTCTTTCCGGAGGTGTAGAAAAATAATGTATAGGAGCTTGGAATGCCTCCGATGAGATGTAATCCTTTTCTCACCGTAATAGTACTTTGTTTGGTCTTGTACTAAACCCTGTATGGTGTGTATGACGATGGAATAAAAGAAGCAGCTTCTGTATTTACCATGTCATACGGATGATCATCTTGCATTCCGAGTTATTCCTTACATTCTGTATCCTATGTCGGAATTTTATCATTCTGACTAAATCATTGTCTTGTTTACCTAGGATGGTCAACACGCGCGCTAACCCTGCTTCTCAAGAGCAGGCCGAAGGCAGTGAAGGCAGAAATGAAAATCTGCCTCATCCTCCTTCACTAGCCGAGGTTATGATGGAAGCTGAGAGAAACAAGCGGGAGACCAACCGTTTGTTGGAGCGTATTGAACAGAACACAGCACACCATCAGAGGACTAACGTGGTGTCACTCAGTGATTTCATCAAATTACATCCACCCACGTTCCACCACTCCGTCGAGCCTCTCGACGCTGATGACTGGCTTTGCAGTATCTCTCACAAGCTGCGTTCCGCGCTAGTAGCTGAGGCTGACAAGGTCACCTTTGCTGCATATCATCTTGAAGGCCCCGCCAGTCTATGGTGGGAGAATTTTGGAGCTATGCGCCCAGCGGGCCATGTCACTACTTGGGCTGAATTCAGCGAGGCTTTCCGTGAACATCACATTCCGGAGGGTCTCATGGACCGTAAACATGAAGAATTTTGCAGTTTCACCCAAGGCCGACTTTTTGTGGATGTTTACAGCAGGGAGTTCGGTAATCTCGCACGATATGCAACCGAGGAAGTTTCTACTGACGCCAAGAAGCAAGCAAGGTTCCGTAAGGGCCTTAGTCCTGAGCTTCGCCGCGACCTCCGTCTGCATGAGTGCACATCTTTTCAGAAACTTGTCAACAAAGCCATCAGTGCTGAAACTGGTCAGACTGACTATGACGCAACACGCAAGCATGGCCGTGACATGGGTTCCTCATCCGGTGCTGGTCCTCAGAAGCGCTTTTGTGGGTTCCCAACACCGCCCTGCCACCCAGGTTCACACCGAGGCCATCTTTCCAGGCGCCTCGCCCTGTTCAACAGTCTGCACCGGCCAAGCCCTATGGGGGTCCAACTAACAATGCTCCTCCACGTACCAGTTCCGTGACTTGTTTCAAGTGTGGGGAATCTGGTCACTATATGCGTGAGTGTCCCCAGACCAACCCCAACCAGTCTGCTAAAGCTGTTGGCCGTGGCAAGCCGACAGGAAAAATATTCCACGCCAAGCCAGTCACCGCTTCACGTGGCCATGTCAACTCTATCTCTGCCGAAGAACCTCAAGAGGATCCCAACGTCGTTCTCGGTACGCTTCTTGTTAATTGCCACCCGGCATCTGTTCTTTTCGATACAGGAGCCTCTCATTCTTTTATATCTGAAGATTATGCTCGTTTGCATAACGTTGCATTCTGTGACATGCCATCCACTATGGAAATTTCTACTCCCGGGTCTAGATGGCAGACCTCTAGGGTAAGTTATGGAAATTAAATCCAAGTCGACAGACTTGTTTTCCTTGCATCATTGATAGCCCTTAAATTTTCAGATATTAATATCATTTTGGGTATGGACTGGATGTCAGCTCATCATGCCAAAATTGATTGCTTCTCTAGGACTGTTCAACTCACCCATCCTTCGGGGAAGATAGTCAATGTCTTGACCCGAATAGCCAAGCGACAATTATATTCTCTTAACGCCAGCCCTTTGCCAGACCTTGAGGACGTTCCGGTAGTCCGTGACTTCCCGGATGTCTTCCCAGAAGAATTGCCAGGTGTTCCACCTGACAGGGATGTTGAGTTCGTAATAGACCTCATCCCAGGAACCGTTCCGATTGCTAGAAGACCTTATAAGATGGCACCCCTAGAACTAGCCGAGCTTAAGAAACAACTCGATGAGTCCTTGAAAAAGGGTTTCATCCGCCCTAGTTCATCTCCGTGGGCTTGCCCCGTCCTATTCGTCAAGAAGAAGGATGGTACGGACCGGATGGTTGTAGATTACCGACCTGTCAATTTGGTCACAATCAAGAACAAATATCCGCTTCCCAGGATCAACGACCTGTACGATCAGCTCGCTGGATCCTCAGTCTTCTCCAAGATGGATTTGAGGTTGGGCTACCATCAAATCAAAATCAGAAACGGGGACATTCCTAAAACGGCCTTTGTTACTCGTTATGGCCAATACGAGTACACCGTCATGTCTTTCGGTTTAACCAACGCTCCAG
Source organism: Triticum dicoccoides (assembly GCF_002162155.2). Taxonomy (NCBI): domain Eukaryota; kingdom Viridiplantae; phylum Streptophyta; class Magnoliopsida; order Poales; family Poaceae; genus Triticum; species Triticum dicoccoides. Next base: position 282,525,936 of record NC_041390.1, read on the forward strand.
CCACCTTTTCTCGGTTAATGAACTCAATCTTCATGGAGTATTTGGATAAATTCGTCGTAGTTTACCTCGATGATATACTCATCTACTCCAAGAACGAGGAAGAACATGCCGAACATCTAAGGCTAGTGTTGCAGAAACTTCGAGAGCATCGCCTTTATGCCAAATTTTCTAAATGTGAATTCTGGTTGCCAGAAGTGACCTATCTGGGTCATGTAATATCTGGTAAAGGTATTGCTGTTAACCCTGAGCGAGTTCAAGCCGTCCTTAATTGGACTCCACCTGAATCGGTCAAGCAAGTTCGGAGTTTTCTGGGCTTAGCGAGCTATTGTCGTCGCTTTGTCGAGAACTTCTCCAAAGTTGCTAAACCTCTAACCGAACTCCTCAAGAAAGATAAGAAGTTCGAATGGACTCCACAATGTGAGCACAGCTTTCAGGAACTGAAAAGACGCCTGACTTCTGCTCCCGTACTGGTACCGCCAGACTTCTCCAAGGACTTTGTTATCTACTGCGACGCCTCGCGACAAGGACTAGGTTGCATTCTCATGCAAGATCGACACGTAATTGCCTACGCTTCACGACAATTGCACCCACATGAGGAGAATTATCCTACCCATGATCTAGAGCTTGCCGCCGTAGTCTATGCACTTAAGACCTGGCGACATTACCTCCTCGGTAATCGTTGCGAAATATTCACTGATCACCAAAGTCTGAAGTATATTTTCACCCAACCGGATTTGAATCTCAGGCAGAGACGTTGGGTTGAATTGATCACAGACTTCGACTTAGGAATAACCTACACCCCAGGGAAAGCCAACGTCATGGCTGATGCGCTAAGTCGTAAATCTTATTGTAACAATCTGATGTTACAACAAAGTCAACCGCTTCTCCATGAGGAATTTCGGAAGCTTAACCTTCACATTGTTCCTCAAGGATTTCTTTCCACCTTGGTGGCGAAACCTACTCTTACGGATCAAATCATTGCTGCCCAAAAGCGAGATAAGGGAATAGCTAAGATCAAGGAGAACATTGCTAGCGGAGGTGCTAGTTGTTTCTCCACAAATGATCATGGTGTTGTGTACTTTGAGAACCGTCTAGTGGTTCCCAAGAACCAGCATCTACGGCAGTTGATCCTTAAGGAGGCTCATGAATCTCCTCTCACCATTCATCCCGGTAGTACTAAGATGTATCAGGACCTACGCCAGAGGTTCTGGTGGACTAGGATGAAGAGAGAAATTGCTCAGTATATTGCTAATTGCGACGTCTGTCGTCGTGTAAAAGCAGAGCATCAACGGCCTGCTGGAACCCTTCAACCCCTAGCTATTCCTGAATGGAAATGGGATAAAATTGGTATGGATTTCATTACCGGTTTTCCCAGGACCAAGAGAGGGAATAATGCTATTTTCGTCGTGGTCGATCGTCTTTCCAAAGTAGCCCATTTCCTACCTGTTCGAGAGAGTATAACCGCTAGTCAGCTGGCAGACTTATACATCTCCCGAATAGTGTCCCTCCATGGTGTTCCTTTGGAAATTAACTCGGATCGAGGAAGTCTTTTCACCTCTCGATTTTGGGAAAGTTTTCAAAATGCTATGGGAACCCGTCTCTCCTTTAGCACCGCCTTCCACCCTCAGTCGAGTGGTCAAGTGGAACGCGTCAACCAGATTCTAGAAGACATGCTTCGAGCCTCTGTTATCTCATTCGGAATGGACTGGGAGAAGTGCCTTCCATTTTCCGAATTCGCTTACAACAACAGCTATCAATCTAGCTTGGGTAAAGCCCCTTTTGAAGTTCTCTATGGACGACGGTGTCGAACACCCCTTAACTGGTCAGAGACCGAGGAAAGACAATTCTTTGGCCCGGATATGATTCAGGAAGCAGAAGAACAAGTTCGCATCGTTCGTGAAAAGTTGAAAACAGCCCAATCTCGTCAAAAGAGTCAATATGACCGAAAACATAAGGCTATGACTTTCGAGGTTGACGAGAAGGCTTATCTTCGGGTCACCCCTCTGAAGGGAACCCATCGTTTCGGTATCAAAGGCAAATTGGCTCCTCGTTACATTGGACCTTTTCGCATTCTCGCCAAACGAGGAGAAGTTGCCTACCAGTTGGAACTACCTCCGCATCTCTCCAGAGTCCACGATGTCTTCCACGTTTCTCAACTCAGGCGTTGCTTCTCGGATCCTATCCGTGAAGTGGACCACGAAACGCTTGATCTCCAGGATAATCTTACATATCGAGAGTACCCCATTCGTATCCTCGATCAGGCCGAGCGTACCACTCGACGCCAGAACATCAAGTTCCTCAAAGTTCAGTGGTCTCATCATTCTGAGGATGAAGCAACTTGGGAAAGGGAAGATCGTCTTCGACTTGAGTATCCCGCCTTCTTCCCGGAGGAACCCAAATCTCGGGACGAGATTCTTTTGAGTGGGGGTGAGTTGTCACACCCTAGCTAGTCATGCATTAGAGTGTTGCATCATGTTTACTCTTTCATCAGAAACTTGAAATGGGGATCTGTGAAACCCTCAGAATCATTTTGAAAATGATCCAAATAAAAACTTCTCCAAAAGGGTCCAAGAAAATACTCATGTTGCTCTCTGAAAATATTGGACAGAGATAAAAATCAAACCAATATTTTTAAGAGCTCATATGTATTTATTTTGGGCTTTTGGAATTAATGCATAAATATTTGCATTGGAAATATATTAATTATATATATTAATATATGTCCAAATATTATGCCATTTATAAAGGAGCTCTGGAATAATATATCTAGCTCCTGCAAAAATTGGCATAAGTTAAATAAATGATTTAATATATTTTTTAAATCAAAACAAATGTCAGAAATTTGAAAAACAGAAAATTAAATAAAGGGAGAAACTTACCTGGGCTCCTCCCTGTGCAGCCCAGCCAGCTGGCCGGCCCAGCCAGCAGGCGGCCCAGCCCGCCTCCCCCCTCTGTCGTCTTCGTCCTCGACAGAGGGAGGGGGAGTGTGGCCGGCGCGCGCGCGCGCCACCGCGCCACGCCACCTCTCTCCCTGCCTGCCTGCCCTCCCCTCCTCGCTCGATGCCCCGGACGACGCCACGCCTCCCCCCTGCTCTCTCTCACTCTCCCTCGGCTCTCCCCTCCTCTCCCTCGCTCTCTCTCTCACACGGCCGAACACCACCGTCGCCGCCGTTCGCCATAGCAGCCGTCTCCGGCCACCCCTCGCTCCCCCGACTAGCTCAGCGGCTCCGCCTCGACCTCCTCTTCCTCCCCACCGCTCCACGGGTCTCCGGAAGCCCTGCATCGCCGCCACGTCGCCGTTCCCCTCCTCGGGCTCCGACCACCGTCGCTGTCGATTCGCCGTCTCCAGCGCGTCCCCGAGCCCGCTTCGACGCCCACTGCAACCGCGGTGAGCTACGCCACCGTTTCCCCCTCTTCTCCCCCTCGTTCCCTCACCGTAGCCTCCTCCCCACCACGGCCGAACCTCCGCCGTCGCCGAGCTCGCCGTCGACGCAGCTCCGGTGACCATTTGGTCACCCCGGCGAGTCCAACGAGTTCGTAAGGCTCCATAGAGCATCCCTAGCGCCTCGCTTCGCTCGCCTTCGAGCTCCAACCCCGTTTCCGTGCACGACCGAACCCCGGCGGCCGCAGCCGAGCTCGCCGCCGTCGACTCCGGCCACCTCAGGCTCGGCCACCACCACCGTTCGACGCGCGGGAGCAAGAGCTCTCCAACGAGCCCAAGCACGGCCTCGCCCGTGCCCTGTAGCGCGATTCCGCATCGCGCCGCCGTCTCGGGCCTCGCCAGCGTCATGTCGCCGGTGGGTTTGACCCACTTTGACCACGGCAGGACCCCCCCTGAGTCCCTGACAGGTGGGCCCAGCCCTGTAGCTAATTAGGATTAGCGCTAACCACTGTTAGTTAACCCCCTGACACTGACCAGTGGGCCCCAGCGCCACTAATTAGTAATTAGGATTAATTTAACCCTGTTTAACCCCCCCTGTCACTGACGTGTGGGCCCCACACGTCAGGTTTGACCTCAGCCAGCCGTAGTTGACCACTGACGTCATGCTGACGTCATGCTGGCGCAATAATTATATTTCTGGATTTAAATTTAATCAGGAAATTCCAGAATATTATTTAAACTTCAAAAATTCATAACTTTTATTCTGTAACTCCAAATCAGACAAATTATATATGAAAAATGATCAGAAAAATCCAAGCTATCCATCTGTACTATTTTCATGCATGATCAAACAAGTTAAATTGATGTTTTAAGCAGAACAAGGAAAAGCACTTTAAAAGGCCATATTTGAATTTGAAATTTGAATCCTTGATTCAAATTTGTTCAAACCCTTCTGGTTTTAGTTGCATTAGCCCAACACACTCATATTGCCATGTTTCATGCATGCATCATATTGTTGCACATTGTTTGGTGATGGTTGTGTGTCGGTGTCCTTTGCGACAGGTTCTGCCTCCGAGGAGTACCGTGATTACCCTAACAAAGAACCGTATCAGTGCATCGAACCATCAGGCAAGCAACCAACCATTTGATCATATCGATACAATCCCATGTTCTCGCTCCTGCTCTCTTTTACTGCATTAAGACAACGCGTTTCAAACTGCTGTGTGCTGCGGTAGTTGAACCCATTTCCTCTGCATGACCTGTCATTGCCACAGTAACTAGATGAAACCCACTAGCATGTGTAGGAGTTGATTGAGCCATATGTATGTGTTGTTCCTACCTTGCTATGCCTGCTATGCTTAGAGTCGTGTCAGGTCTGGTTCATCTGGGTGATGGGCTAGAGTGAAATGATTATGTCGGTAATGAGAGTGGTGTGGTGAACACAATTTGGTAAAGGTATCGATGAGAGGCCATGTAGGAGTACATGGTGGGTTGTTTCATTGAAGCCGACCTTAAGCACCGAGATCTGTATGTGTGATTAAAGAAACAGTTACTACCATGCATTGGGCCCTGAAATATGACCCCGCTCGACTTCTTATTCACCCTAGCTCTCTGTCCAGGAGGTGCAAGTAGTTTCTGGTGTTTGTAGCCTACTGGAGGCCGTGGACAGCGCTGACCGTAGGGGTGGGCTGTGATGCGGTAGGTACGTGGCCGGGTGTACCGAATACCCGTTAGGTATCTCGGAAACCCTATTCACATCGTTCGGGGCCGTATGGGAAACCTCGGCCGGACTCCCTGCGGATGGAACCTGAATAGGCGATAAACCTGGACTAGAAGCTTAAGTGTTTAGGTAGGTCGTGGTCTACACCCACGTCGGCTTTCGCTTGAAGTCTGCCGAGCACATGTCGTGTGCAGACGCTAAGTGGTGGAAACATGTATGAAGAAGTACACCCCTGCAGGGTTAACATGATCTATTCGAATAGCCGCGTCCGCGGTAAAGGACTACTTGGTTGCCTATACAGTTCATAGACAAGTAAATGGAAACTACTAAAAGCCTCAAGATAAGTGTGAGTGCCGAGGATGGCTCTTCCGTAGGAAGACGGAGGTGGATCCTCGGTAGTGTATTGAAGTGGTGAGTAGTGGACTCGTGTGCGCAAAACCATTTCAAGTTGGAGTATCGTAGGATAGTCTAGCCAAGAGTCAAAGCTGGCTTGCTGCAATAACTCCACCAACCCTTCTCGATAATATGCATGTATGTAGGATCTGATGTAAGTCTTGCTGAGTACCTTTGTACTCATGTTGCTATAATTTACATTTTACGGAAGACGCTGCAACCCCTTCTGATGGGTTCTATGTAGACGTTGACATCAACGAGTAGGCTAAAGACCCAGGTGGTGACCCTGAGCTTGTGAAGGACCATGTAGTATAGCTAGGCTTTCCAAGCCTCTTTTATTTTACTAGTTGTCTGTACTCAGACAAATTACTTCCGCTGCTAGCTTGTATGACTGTATGACTTGAATGCTGGGTCGTGTGACCCGTACCTTTGTGTATGTTATGTATGGCTCCCTGAGCCTTAAATAAAGTACTTGTGTCGTAGAGTCATGTTGTGATGCTTCGTTGTATTTGCACATATCGAGCATATTGTGTGTATGATTGAAATGCTTGGTATGTGTGGGATCTGACTACCTAGTTGTTTATCTTTAGTAGCCTCTCTTACCGGGAAATGTCTCCTAGTGTTACCGCTGAGCCATGGTAGCTTGCTACTGCTCTGGAACACTTAGGCTGGCCGGCATGTGTCCTTCTTCGTTCCTGTGTCTGTCCCTTCGGGGAAATGTCACGCTTTGAGTACCGGAGTCCTGTTAGCCCGCTACAGCCCGGTTTACCGGAGTCCTGCTAGCCCAGTGCTACAGCCCGGACCCACTTGCTGATGACCGACACGTTCGGAGCTGGGTCATGGATGCCTGTCCCTGTAAGTCTGTGCCACTTTGGGTTTACGACTAGTCATGTCAGCCCGGGCTCCTTATCATATGGATGCTAGCGACACCATCATATACGTGAGCCAAGAGGCGCAAACGGTCCCGGGCAAAGGTAAGGCGACACCCGTGGGGATACCGTGCGTGAGGCCGCAAAGTGATATGAGGTGTTACCGGCTAGATCGATGTGACATCGAGTCGGGGTCCTGACACTCTTGATGGGAAATAATATAGAATTTCTGGACAGCATTAAGGCCTACTTGAATAAGTGTTTTTCAATGAAGGACCTTGGAGAAGCTGCTTATATATTAGGCATCAAGATCTATAGAGATAAATCGAGACGCCTCATAGGTCTTTCACAAAGCACATACCTTGATAAGATTTTGAAGAGGTTCAAAATGGATCAGTCCAAGAAGGGGTTCTTGCCTATGTTACAAGGTGTGAGACTGAGCTCGGCTTAGTCACCGACCACGGCAAAAGATAAAGAAGAGATGAGTGTCATCCCCTATGCTTCAGCCATAGGATCTATTATGTATGCCATGCTGTGTACCAGACCCGATGTAAACCTTGCCGTAAGTTTGGTAGAAAGATACCAAAGTAATCCCGGCAAGGAACACTGGACAGCGGTCAAGAATATCCTGAAGTACCTGAAAAGGATGAAGGACATGTTTCTCGTTTATGGAGGAGACGAAGAGCTCGTCGTAAAGGGTTATGTCGACGCTAGCTTCGACTCAGATCTGGATGACTCTAAGTCACAAACAGGATACGTGTATATGTTGAATGGTGGAGCAGTAAGCTGGTGCAGCTGCAAGCAGAGCGTCGTGGCGGGATCTACGTGTGAAGCGGAGTACATGGCAGCCTCGGAGGCAGCGCATGAAGCGATTTGGGTGAAGGAGTTCATTACCGACCTAGGAGTCATACCCAATGCGTCGGGGCCGATCAAACTCTTCTGTGACAACACTGGAGCTATTGCCCTCGCGAAGGAGCCCAGGTTTCACAAGAAGACCAGGCACATCAAGCGTCGTTTCAACTCCATCCGTGAAAATGTTCAAGATGGAGACATAGAGATTTGCAAAGTGCACACGGATCTGAATGTCGCAGATCCGCTGACTAAACCTCTCTCGCGTGCAAAACATGATCAACACCAGAACTCTATGGGTGTTCGATTCATCACAATGTAACTAGATTGGTGACTCTAGTGCAAGTGGGAGACTGTTGGAAATATGCCCTAGAGGCAATAATAAAAGTATTATTATATTTCAATGTTCATGATAAATGTCTTTTATTCATGCTATAACTGTATTATCCGGAAATCGTAATACACGTGTGAATACTTAGACCACAATATGTCCCTGGTGAGCCTCTGGTTTACTAGCTCGTTGTGATCAACAGATAGTCATGGTTTCCTGACTATGGACATTGGATGTCGTTGATAACGGGATCACATCATTAGGAGAATGATGTGATGGACAAGACCCAATCCTAAGCATAGCATAAAAGATCGTGTAGTTCGTTTTGCTAGAGCTTTGCCAATGTCAAGTATCTCTTCCTTCGACCATGAGATCGTGTAACTCCCGGATATCGTAAGAGTGCCTTGGGTGTATCAAACGTCACAACGTAACTGGGTGACTATAAAGGTGCATTACAGGTATCTCCGAAAGTATCTGTTGGGTTGACACGGATCGAGATTGGGATTTGTCACTCCGTATGACGGAGAGGTATCTCTGGGCCCACTCGGTAATGCATCATCATAATGAGCTCAATGTGACCAAGGTGTTGGACACGGGATCATGCATTACGGTACGAGTAAAGTGACTTGCCGGTAACGAGACTGAACAAGGTATTGGGATACCGATGATCGAGTCTCGGGCAAGTAACGTACCGATTGACAAAAGGGAATTGCGTACAGGGTTTGATCGAATCCTCGACATCGTGGTTCATCCGATGACAACATCGAGGAGCATGTGGGAGCCATCATGGGTATCCAGATCCCGCTGTTGGTTATTGACCTAAGAGCGTCTCGGTCATGTCTGCATGTCTCCCGAACCCGTAGGGTCTACACACTTAAGGTTCGGTGACGCTAGGGTTATTAGGAAGACTAGTATGTGACTACCGAATGTTGTTCGGAGTCCCGGATGGGATCCTGGACGTCACGAGGAGCTCCGGAAGGGTCCGGAGGTAAAGATTTATATATGGGAAGTTGTCAAACGGACACCGGGAAGTTTCGGGGTCATACCGGTATTGTACCGGGGCCACCGGAAGGGTTCCGGGGGTCCACCAGGAGGGGCCACCCCTCCCGGGGGGGGCACATGGGCTGCGTGGGGCAGGGAGCCAGCCCCTGGTGGGCTGGGCGCACCCCCTCCCTTGGGCCCTTGCGCCTAGGGTTGAGGGGGGAACCCTAGAGGGGGCGCCCCCCTTGGCTTGGGGGGCAAGCCACCCTCTCCCCCTCTCCCCTTGGCCGCCGCACCCCCCTAGATGGGTTCTAGGGGGCCGGCCCCCTTCTCCCTTCCCCCTATAAATAGAGGGGTGAGGGGAGGGCAGCCAGACCACCCTCCAAGGCGCAGCCCTCCCCTCCCCAACACCTCTCCTCCTCTGTTGTGTGCTTGGCGAAGCCCTGTCGGAGTACTGCCTCTCCACCATCACCACGCCGTCGTGCTGCCGGTGGAGCTGTCTTCCTCAACCTCTCCTTTCCCCTTGCTGGATCAAGAAGGAGGAGACATCTCCCGTCCCATATGTGTGTTGAACGCGGAGGTGTTGTCCGTTCAGCACTTGGTCATCGGTGATTCGAATCACGTCGAGTACGACTCCATCATCACCTTGCAAGCTTCCGCACGCGATCTACAAGTGGTATGTAGATGCAAACTCTCTCCCTTGACTCGTTGCTTAGATGAACTCGTAGATGGATCTTGGTGAAACCGTAGGAAAAATTTTAATTTTCTGCAACGTTCCCCAACAACTAGTCCCTCCAGCTCTTCAGATGATGGCAGTAGGAGTACCCCAAGCAATTTGCCTAAAGCTGCCACCAGACAGAGAAAGAAGAGAACTTCAGATTCTGAGGATGAAGATTATGTGCAGAAGAGGAAGCAACTTCCAAGAGAGTTGAGTCAGCTCAGGGCACAAAGCCAGGCTTGAAAGTCAAAAGGCCAGCAGGTAGGCAGCCTATGCCAAAGGCCAGAGCTTCAACTCAGATTCCTGAAAAGCCTGCACCCAAGGAGCCAGTTGCTGTTGAAGGGAAGAAGAGGAAGGAAAGGGTCAAGAAGACCGTAGCCAGAGTGCTTGGAAAGGCTTCCATCATGGAAGAAGAGGAAGAAGAAGAGGTTGCTGCACCAGCACCTAAGGAACCTAAGCTTATGGGTGATGCTATAAGATCAGGGGCTGCCACATCTAAGCCCAAAGAAGCACCCAAAGCTGCCTCCAAGCCCAAGTCTGCACCAAAGAGAAATACAAGGAGCATACCTGCAGCTGAGAAGAACAAGGCCCCAGTGCCTGACACTGCTGAAGAAGATGAGGAAGAGCAAGTTCTTAGAAAGCTCAAGCCCAAGATCCCAGACCACAACGATGCTCATCCTGTGGCTGAGGATATGAAGCTCAGGAGAGACTCAGGGCTGAGGAAGTGGGAGAATCAGATCCGTATGCTTCAATGAGAAGAACCGTTGTGGATTACAGGTTTCACACCAAGGAGTAGCAAGATTTTTATGAGACAGTGCTGCTTGATAAGAAGCCAATAGTCTGTGACATGAGATGGGTCGATTGGCAATACATCAAGGACAACGAAGAGCACTATCCTGGAGTGCAAGACAACTTCAATGCTTGTGGAGTAGCAGACTTTGTTGGGCAGAAGCTCACAAAGTGGAATGAGGAGCTTATCATGCAGTTCTACTCCACCGCACATTTTTATCCAGATGGGAGGATTGTATGGATGTCAGAAGGAACCAGATACCAGTCCACAGTTGCTGAATGGGCTCAGCTGATTAATGCCCCAGAGGAGCAAGCAGATGATTTGGACATTTATGCCAAGAAGAAGATGGACCACAACTCAATGTCAAACATGTACAAGGAGATTCCAAATGAAGCTCTTGAGACTTTCAAATTTGGCTCAGTGCATTATCTTCTATCAGGGCTGCCAACAATTAATTGGATTTTGAGGCACACTCTCTTGCCCAAGTCAGGTGATCACAAGATGATCAGAGGCCAAGCAATCAATTTGCTTCATGTATTCGATGTACCTCAGAAATTCAAGGTCATGAGCCTCATAGTAGAGACTATCAAGAGGACTGCAGCAGATCAGAAGAGGAGCTGTGGTTATGCCCCTCAGATTCAGGATTTGAACAACTCAAAGATGGGCACGGGCATATACTTGTTGGACAAGGAACACCTGCCCATCCATCCAGATTTTGAAGATAATCAAGTTGTGATGACTGAGAATGAACCATCATCTGCCCAAGCACAAGCAAAGAAGGAGAAGGCAAGGAAGGAGAAAGCTGCCAAGATGCCAACTCAAGAGGAGGCATCTGAATATTTATTGAAAACCAAACAAGAGCAGCTTGGTTACCTGATTGCATCCACCCTGCGGATTGAGCAAGGACTAGCCACCCTAACTCAGAACCAGGCAAGCCTAGAAAGAATCATGGAACAAAAGTTCTATGACTTGGATGTCAAGGTGACAGAGATTCAGACTGCAGTGGAGCGGCTCCAAGATGACATGCAAGAGAGGAGAGGCAGGACTACGACTGATGCCTTTGCCAGAGTGCCACGAGGTCAGAGATCATCTGCAGTGCCAGTTACTGACCCCAGAGCCACCACGTCTGCACCAGCTACAGCCTCAGTTCCACCAGCTCCAGCATCTACTTCAGCTCCAACTCCAGCGTCTACTTCAGCGTCTACGGAAGCCTTCATCCTTGGAGTGATCCGGACTCCACCACCACCTGAAGATCAAGCCTGAGCGTCGATCTAGCACTATGCATTTTCTAGGAACTTTTTGGTAACTTGTTGCCAAAGGGGAAAATGTATAGATCATAGGCTTCGAGAGAGAGTGTTGCTTTTATTCTCTCTTGCTTTATTTGGTGTTTTTCGAACTTTGTTTGCTTTTGAGTGCTTGAGATACTATGTCATTGCTCGTGAGACATTGATGATCATGTGCTTGATCATAAGCTACATTTAATGTTTGCTTAATGCTATTATCTAATCTATCTTATGTGATCATTCACTATTCTTGGTGATGAGTGCATGTATTTCATTCTTATCATTTTAAGCGCTCCACCAAGATGTATGTGACATGGAAGAGTAACCCATGACTCTAACTCTTTGTGCATTTGCAGTCCAAAGCAAATTTTAAATATGCACAAATTTAGGGGGAGCTCTTACTTGTCACATACTTCTCAAAGCGACGATATATTTCATGCTTATTATCATTTGTCGAAGCTTTGATCTATATGTTGTCATCAATTACCAAAAAGGGGGAGATTGAAAGTGCAACTATCCCTAGGTGGTTTTGGTAATTCATAACAACATATAGCTCATTGAGCTAATGCTATTCCAAGATGATTATTTCAGGAAAGCTCAATGATTGGCATGGCATGGATGGTGAAAGTGGAACCCTCAAAATGCTAAGGACAAAGGATTGGCTCAAGCTCAAAAGCTCAAGACTCTTCATTTTATATTTTAGTGATCCAAGATCACATTGAGTCTTTAGGAAAAGCCAATACTATCAAGGAGGGATGAGGTGTTGCTTAATGAGCCTCTTGCTTCATGTGCTTAGTGATATGCTCCAAAACCCTCAACTACTTTCCCATATCCACATATGACCTAAACCCTAAGCCAAACTCGGTCCTACCGATTCTTTCTATCCGGGGCCACCGAGTTTCACTTGTCATAAGCCACTGCCAAACCCTAGCAATTAGGTTCTACCGATAGGGATCTCGGTCTCACCGAGATGGGATTGCAAACTCTCTGTTTCTCTTTCATAACTTTTCGGTCTCACCGAAAGAGCGAATCGGTCCCACCGAGATTGCAATGTAAATTCAGTGTTTCCTTTTTGTAACTTTTCGGTCTCACCGAAAGAGCAAATCGGTCCCACCGAGTTTGCCTGACCAACTCTCTGGTTAGCTAATTACCAAATTCGGTCTCACCGAGTTTGTGTAATCGGTCTCACCGAGATTACGTTATGCCCAAACCCTAACCATATCGGTCCTACCGAGTTGCATATCAGTCCCACCGAAAATCTCTAATGGTCACTAGGTTTACCTTTTCGGTCCGACCGAGTTTGTTGATTCGGTCCCACCGAGATTGGAAAACTGTGTGTAACGGTTGGATTTTGTGTGGAGGCTATATATACCCCTCCACCTCCTCTTCATTCGTGGAGAGAGCCATCAGAACACATACATAATTCCAACTCATATGTTCTGAGAGAGAACCATCTACTCATGTGTTGAGACCAAGATATTCCATTCCTATCATATGAATCTTGATCTCTAGCCTTCCCCAAGTTGCTTTCCACTCAAATCTCCTTTCCACAAAATCCAAATCCTATGAGGGAGAGTTGAGTGTTGGGGAGACTATCATTTGAAGCACAAGAGCAAGGAGTTCATTACCTACACACCATTTGTTACTTCTTGGAGAGTGGTGTCTCCTAGATTGGCTAGGTGTTACTTGGGAGCCTCCGACAAGATTGTGGAGTTGAACCAAGGAGTTTGTAAGGGCAAGGAGATCGCCTACTTCGTGAAGATCTACCGCTAGTGAGGCAAGTCCTTCGTGGGCGATGGCCATGGTGGGATAGACAAGGTTGCTTCTTTGTGGACCCTTTGTGGGTGGTTGCTTCTTCGTGGACCCTTCATGGGTGGAGCCCTCCGTGGACTCGCAACCGTTACCCTTTGTGGGTGGAGCCCTCTGTGGACTCGCGCAACCGTTACCCTTCGTGGGTTGAAGTCTCCATCAACGTGGATGTAGGATAGCACCACCTATCCGAACCACGGGAAAAACATCCGTGTCTCCAATTGCGTTTGAATTCTCCAAACCCTTCCCTTTACATTCTTGCAAGTTGCATGCTTTACTTTCCGCTGCCAATATACTCTTTGCATGCTTGCTTGAATTGTGTGATGATTGCTTGACTTGTCCTCCAATAGCTAAAATCTGCCAAGAACTAAAATTGGGAAAAGGTTAAGTTTTTATTTGGTCAAGTAGTCTAATCACCCCCCCCCTCTAGACATACTTTCGATCCTACATCAGACTTCGCTGAGATGGTGTTGGCGAAGGAGGAGGCACTTTCCTAGTTGGCCTGTGCAAAACAGGTTCTTACTGAACTGAAAGCAGAGGTGGATAAGACGAGCCTGGATGATCTCGATTAGGGAAATGAATATATTGTTCTTATGAAGTTGAACAAGCTATATGTTGTACTGTGATGTTTTCATGTAGCTATCTTACTGTGATGTTATAATATATTTATGTGCCTGATATGAAATTGGCAAATAGCTGTTCGATATGAAATGTGAATTTGCATAATACTAGAATTATTAATTGCAAACTAATAAACCTGCTAAATGTGTCATTGACCTTTGCAAACGGATCTAGTAGTAAAAGCGTTTGTGATGAATAGCCCAATGCCACATAGTTTTCTTCATCAAATCGTGTGTGATGTAGTTGATAAAAGCAAACAGTTAACCAAGGCAGGCCGTGTGTGATAGCTACACTTTTCACACACGAGCCTACACATGAAATTGTGTGCGATGTACATACAAACGGAAACGTTTTCCCTAGATTGATTGTGTGGGATGTACATAAGAACGGAAACGTATTCCTTGGATTGACTGTGTGTGATATACATACCTACGGAAATGTTTTTCTGGGATTCACCATGTGGGATGTACATACCTACGGAAATGTTTTTCTAGGATTCACCATGTGGGATGTACATACCTACGAAAATGTTTTTCTGGGATTCACCGTGTGGGATGTACATACCTACAGAAATGTTTTTCTGGGATTCACTGTGTTGGGGATATGGCTACCAGGTATGACCCGCCCAGGAGGGGCCGGGTCAACTACAAATGGCGGTTTATGTAAATAAAGCCCAACAGTATGCAAGATGACGGTTTAAGATTAGGCTTATCATAGGCCCAAGCTAGGAGGCGGCTCATGGCCCGTAAGTATAAATCGTCATGTATGAGTAGACTTGTAATGCAAGGCATGTAAGATATGTCGCCGAGCTGGGCACGTTGTATGAGCCGACCGGGACTCTGTAGGCCGCAGGGCGTCAACCCGTGTATATAAGGGGACGACCCGACGGCGGCTTAGGGCAAGAAACAACAGATCAAGAGCCAAGCTAGCGTATTCGCTCCTTGGTCATCGAAACCTAGCAATACCACATCAACTGGACTAGGCTTTACCTTCACCGCAAGGGGCCGAACCAGTATAAACCTCTTGTGCCCTTTGTCCCGATTAACCCCTTTAAGCTTCCTAGTTGCGATGGCTCCATGACTAAGTCCTTTCACTAGGACATCTGTCGTGACAGCTCCACGATAGTTGGCACCCACCATGGGGCCAGCGCACAGTGGATTTGAATTCTTGAAGGGCAGCTTCGTAGGGCTCAAAGGATACGCCGTGGGCCGGATGACCAAGAGTCGTCGCGGCAAGCTCTACATTGACGACGCAGGCTGGGGCCCGGACGCCGGCTCAATTGAGTACGGGTACTGGGTCCCCTTCGGCGGAATCCACATCTTCATCGGCCGGATCGATGAGCCGGGCCCTGAGCCGGACATCTGCATCGACCTCATCGAGATAGCTCAGCATGTGAGACCCGCCCGGGCTCAGCCCGTCGTGAGGCGTGCCTTCATGGGTTGCATCCATGGAGGGGACCGGTTTATCCGACGACCTCTGTTGAAGTAGGTGTGGCCGCAAGGACAAAGGTGTCCCTTTATTGGTGTCGGCTCCTTGTAATGAGCGCTTTCCAAAGGATTTCAAGGGGCCTCGGAAGGTGCCTAATTACATAGCCGACTTACAGCCCGGGGCATGGATTGAAAGTTATGAGATGGCCATGGAATTGCTGGAGGTCAGTGACGCAGCAATGGCTAAGTACTTCACTATGATGCTGGATGGAACGGCCCGCACTTGGTTAAAGGGATTGCCACCTAATTCCATTGGTTCCTGGGCCGAGTTAAAGGCACGGTTTATTCAGAACTTCAATGATACATGCAAGCAGCCCATGTCGATTGTGGACTTGACTAATTGCAAGCAAGAGAAAGGTGAGTCCACGACCCATTGGGTGCGCCGGGTAAAGGAAATAATACATTCATCTGATAAGATGGATGCCGGCTCTGCGGTCTTAATGTTGGAGAAAAATTGCCGCTTTGAACCTCTGAAACAGAAGCTGGGGTGGCTCAAGCGCGATTGTAATGACATGGGCCAGATGATGGCGGCTCTAGTCAAATACGCCGACTCTGATGGTACCAAGGATCCCGCGTCTGATGAAGAAAAGATAGGGAAGGGAAAGAAGAACGGCAACGCTAAGGGTCTTCAGCATAACTCGGCAAATCAAGGAGGCAATAATAAACGTAAGGTTGACAGCAGCTCGGAGTTTGTGGCAAATGCATAGGGCAACAATCAACGACGAAAGAAGAGGCCACCTCCTCGGTCAGGCAGGTCAGGTCCTATCCTCGAGAAGTTACTAAATGAGCCATGTCTAAGACACGACACCCGGGAGAATGATGCGGTGCATCCCACGATCATCCCCGTGTACACTTCGACTACTCCCCAAGCCCCAAAAGGACATACGATAAGACCTCGACCATACGCCATTGGACACAAGGTGAACTCACTCCTCTTCGAACCGTCACTTTCCACAAATGAGACATGGTTACTACCTCATGCATGGACCTTGCATATACTTAGGTACAACCGAGATGCCATGGAGGATCCAAGGACCAAGGCCAAGCATGGAAGAGGAGAAGGAAGAAGAAGAACGGACAAGACAGGACTTGCCCGGATCATCCGGACCCCCAGCCGGATGATCCGGACCAAGCCCGGACGATCCAGATGACCACCCGGACGATCCGGCTAACGTGCCCGAAGACACCCGAAACCTGCTCAACAAAGCCGGATTATACGGACGGCCACCCGGATCATCTGGACCCCCGACACGGATCATCCGGACCCCGCCTGCGCGCGTGACTTGGGCCGAGGCCCGTGTACCCCTTCGCCCCTCACTTACCCTTTCGCCCACTAGACTATAAATAGACCTCCTCCACCTCCTTTCGAGGGTTAGCGTTGGTTTAGCTCATTTCAGAGCTAGAGCTACGCTCATCCATATCGGATCTACTCCACGAGAGAGACCGCGGCCTCTACGGAGAAGATCCCTTTGGATTCAAGCCCCCTTTCTAAGGGATCCAAGACCTCCTTACGGAGAAGAACCGGTTACCGTTTGTATCGTCCGTTGTTGACTTTGGATCTTGTATCTCACCTTTGTGTTCATCGATCTAGCGCACGTGTGATCTATTCTTGTTGGTTGAGTGATTCTCTCGTGTTTTTTCTCTTGTATTTTCCCTCGTTTTCCCCTCGTGTTCTTCGTGTTCTTGGACGGGATTCGCTCCTTTCGTGAAAGATCGGGCCATTAGGGTTCTACCCTACATCATCTTGGTATCATGAGCCACGTTGATCACAATTTCGGAGCCTCCCCCACCGTTTTCTAGCCTTCTTTAGCTTGATTTCGTCCTAAATTTGAAAATCCCCACCAAAAATAGCCCCAATTTTTTTTTGTGATTTGTTGGTTTTGATGATGTTTTGTTGATTTTGATCCATGGATTTGCTTGGTTTTGAGTGGATCTAGCATCTCCCCAAGTTTCCCCACCTTCCATCCACAAAATCTCCTCAAATTTGCCCCGAAAATCCCCCATTTCCGCCCAAAAATTCATCCCCGAGAGAAAATGTCGAGCAGTTTGACCTGCCCGGATCATCCGGAAGTGCTCCCGGATCATCCGGATTCACCCGGATCAGCTCGACCATCTCCCGGATGTCCGGACGCCCCACACGACAGAAATCCGGTTGACGAACCCGGATCATCCGGACCTACTCCCGGATGTCCGGGTAACCCTGACACTGACTCGGCTGAATTTTTGTTTTGGGCATAACTAATTCATCCGAACTCCGTTTTTGACGTTCTTTAGCTCTTGACATTCCCCTTCCCACAAAAACACCACCAACATCATTTAACTCCATCAAATTTTCTGAAATTTGGCAAGTTTGCCTAGGCCCTCCACCATATCATCCGCTACACCACCATAGCCTTCCGCAACCTAACCAATTTTGTTCCCCATCGCATTAGTGGTTGCTTGAGGAGTGATTTGAGTCTCCTAAGGTGTCTAGGCTACTTAGGGACGGTCGCTTCTTCATCAACCACCACCACCACTTCCGCATAACCTTGCCCACCATACACTTCCGCCACCTCAACTTAACCAAATTTTGTTTGTGTTGTGAGTTGTGTCTCCTAAGGTGTTTCGGCTACTTAGGGACCACGCTTCCAACTCCGACACCGTGTAAAGTCCACTACCATAAACTCCACTTCCGCATTGCCTACTCGCAAAACCCATCGCAACCACCACCACATTCCCGCTACCACCATTTGACATTTGAGATTTTGAGTTCGCAGTTTTTCTGTTTCCTAAGGTGTTTCGGCTACTTAGGGACGAGTCTCCATCATTTTGGTATCTCCATCAAGATCACCGCCACTCATCATCACTGCGGACGGTAACCTCCATATCATCTTGGTATCATGGTACCCCTCCATTGTATATTCCCTTGCCATTGCATTGATAACCCCTAGCCCATTTTGTGTTACTTGCCTATCGAGACTAGCCATTTGAGTATTGCCGGCAACATTACTCGTGCACATTAGTGATCCACCCTTCCATTGCATACATACCATATCATATTGGTATCATCATATCATCCCTTGTGCCTCAAGATTGTTCCCGCATATACACAATTGCTATCTTGGTTTTGCATTTCGCAAAGTGGCCATACAAAAAAATGAATAAGCTTTTAAGCAAAAGAGAAAGAGCAAATAGCTTGTAAGCAATAGCCATAGCATCCACCACATTGCATAAGATTTTCATATCCGATCATCTTGGATCAAACACCGGGAACCATACGTACATAGCATACTTGGGATAGAAAGTTTATCCATTTTGCATCTTATAGGTTGTGCACAAGTGTTGTATCCGCCTATTGAGCAATCGTGCTAGCGTCACTCTTGAGTTGTGCAACACGAGCGTTTTCCGTGGATTCCACATTTTGTGCTCATTCCTTGGTTGCGCGACCCCATTTATCTATCCGTGTGTGCGTTTCCGTGTGCCATTCTTTGCTATTGGTCTACTTGTTTCACTTGCGAATTTGTGAATCTCTTTCAACATTATTTACTCTTGCTAACATTTTACATCAAATTTTTATGCCACTATCCTCACCGAGCTCCACCATAAGCCTTACTTGTGTAGGTGTGAGAAACTGATAAGAATTGGTACCAATTGTTCTATTTCCTTGTCCACATTGGAGTGATCATTGATCCACTTTCAACTTCGGTCAAAGTACATTTGGTATTCGTTCTTCTCTTTATCCGCTCATATTGGCTCGAATCTTGTGATGGATAGGCAAGGCATTTCATCTCCGGTCTTCCACAACAACGACGGCATGAACAACTACATCACCAAAGCGTCAATCTTCGATCTACAACGACAAATGCAAGGCGCACAATCAAGATTGTGAGAGCGCATCGAGAACCTCTCCATCGACATTCGTCACTCCGAAGCGAGGAAAAGGGACTACATCGACAACAAGGTTTCCGCACAAAAGGAGGAACAAGATGCAAGGATGGAGGAGATTCGGGCCTTGTTCAAGTCTACTTCGCCTTCGTCATCTTCAAGGCGACGGCAAGCACATCGGTCCTCTTCGGAGCGCCCAAGTGACACAAGCGCAAGACGTCCACGTCCACATCTCCATGGCGACCACCATCACGTTCGTGATCCACCTCATCATGAAGGGCAAGTCACCTCCAAGCAACATGTGCACAACGACGACGAATGACATCTACTACGAGCTCAAGTGCGACAATGACACCATCAAAAAGAAGATTCTCGAGATGTGCCTACCTACAAGTTCCAACAAGCCCTACTTCATGCCAAGTCCAAACTTCATGACCATAAGAGAAGACCGCGAGACAAGCACCACCAAGAGCACGCTACGGCTACAACAACTACTTCAGCATCTTTGCCAAGTGCTATCAAGGCATCTTCGCCTTTGGACGTACGGCATCTTCGCCTACTTCCCATGAGTTCGCCTACATCAACATATTCAACTACAAGGCAACCAACTATGAGTGAAGGAGACACTTCCATCTTCAGCAGCCCCTCAAGGAAGATGGCCGCGCATGGTAATTTCCCTTCGGTCATGGAGACGAGCTACGAGGTGCCACATCATTTGGGCCTCCAACAACAAGATGACGACAAGAAGGTCAAGTAAGGGCCATCCCCTTCGACCACGGCGACGAGCACGAACCTCTTCAACAACATGAAGACGGCGCCCAGATTGGATTCATACTCCGAGTCAAGCTACGAGAGCGCTCATGAGACCTTATCTTTGGTCTTCGAGGAGAGTGATGATGTGCCATCTTCGGCCTTCATCCACGGCTACGACCATGACATGCTTGAGCATGGAGACATTTGCACCAACATCTCTCCGACAACGAGATGTGACGAGATGCCCCAATTGCCATGTGAGGAGAGCCACCACCACATGAGTGACATGAGTGACTCCACCACACGTGACATTGAGAGCATTTCCTATGAGAGGATGAGTGTGACCACCACTAGCCCCACACTTGAGAGCATGCCACACATCCTATGTGAGGTTGAGAGCCATATGTGTGACTCCACCAACCATATGAGTGAGAGCATCCGAGAGGGAGTGAGTGAGCCACAACACTTAGTGAGTGAGGTAGTTGACACGACATGTGAGGCCACTTTGATTTCTAACGACTTAACCTCTACTCCTAGTGTGTTTTCTTCTTTGGTGCTAGGTCTCCTACATGACGACACGCCTATCCTCGACGAGTCCATACCTCCAATGGAGACAACGATGGCCATGGTGGAAGAAGATGCACCACCCACATGGTTCTATCACGATGAAGATGACCACGACTTGGTCTTCGACACCTCACCTATAACACATGAGCGATGCTCCATAGGTAACATAGGTGATGGTGCTTCTCTTGTCCCACTAGTGGACTATCTCGCCAATGATTGCTTGCATTATGTTGATCCACCTATTCCCATGCTTCATGCTAGTGCGACTTCTTCATGTCATGACTCACCTATTTATGATAAATATGATGATGAGCATGTTTATTTGCCTACTTGTGATGCTATGCTCCATAGGATATCATGTGAAAATTCTATTGGTCACATCATGTTTGACAATCCATTAACCTTGTCATATGCTATGAGTGAGATATCCCATATTGCATCATTTCAATCTCAACATAGTGTATATGCATGCCCCATTCACATAAATCCCATTTGCACTTATGGCATAGATGACGAGATGATGGTCATTGGCTTTTGTTTTTCTTGTGATGATATTGCCTTGCTTCCTTTACATGATTTGCGCAATTCATCTACTATGCCATGCCATGATCACAATGTTCCACATATGCATTGTTTTGGATGTTGTCAATATTCTCCGTGTGATGTTTCCACTAATGACCATGAGGAGACCCCCCATAGTTTCCTCATGCGTATTAGGAGATTTTGATGCATTCCATACTTGGCATGATTCCCATAATTGCTTGCACCATATGCATTCCATGAATAACAATGCTCTACATATTTCTTGTGATGCATTACACAATTTGAGTCTCCATTATGCTATACATAACAACAAACCTCTCATGATGGATGACATGTTTCTATATCACGCATCTCATTTATTTGAGCATTGGCTATTTTGTGCTAACCAACACAAGCACGTGCGCATCATGATGGATGATGTGTACATCTACAACGCACACACAATTTTCCCTTTGTCTTTGTTTTCTGTAGGTACTCACGTATACTTGTCAACCTCTCAATCCCAAGAGTTGACGAAACGAGCTCTTGAGAGCATAGATGACTTGGGATCCTGTGAACTACCCTTCCCACCGCTCTCTTCGCGCAACGACTACGTGCATCTCTCTCACTTGGATCTCACATGGCTATAGAAAAGGGAAAACAGAAAAAAGAGCAAGGGTAATGAGCCAAGGCCGCACAATTTAGGCCGCAAACTATTTCCGTTATAATTTGATTAATACATTGAAGTGCATTGATACAAATAGTGCAATAAGCAACGGGCTAAGCCACGACCAAGAGAGAGTTGCGTGTGGGTCCTGAAAACAGGTAGAATGATTGTTAAAGAAACCACCTAAAAATTCCCCTATATGTCTGTGCTTCATGCCATCTTGGTATATTTATCCTTTGAAAGGACCACTGATTGGACCACCAGGGGGAACCTGTGGAAAGAAAACCTGAAAAGGAGAAAAGGAAACCGTGAGAGTATGTGTGTCTGGGAGCGGTCGAGCCGTATTGTGGTTCACAGGCTAGTTATGCCTCCGTCTATGCCCATGGTATCTTGAGTGCGTAGTTATGTACGCGCGGTACGAATGCCGCTACTTGATCAGGACTGGGACGGAGGCCCAATTGCTAGTTGAGCTCTTGACAAGATGAGCTGTCCTGCTGTAGAGTAGTCCGGATTCTCTTGACAGTGTTCGGGGGCTCGGCCGCCGAATTGAGGTTCTGCTTGAAAAGGCCGCTCTACACTTCTGCTGCTAAGGCAGCGGTGTGCTCTTTAGTACGGAGGGAGTGTTCCGTGTATCCATTAACTATTATGACGTCGCGTGGTCCTGGCATCTTGAGCTTGAGATAAGCATAGTGTGGTACGGCATTGAATCGAGCAAATGCAGTTCGTCCGAGCAGTGTGTGATAGCCGCTGCGAACGGGGACAATATCGACGATTAACTTCTCACTTCGAAAGTTGTCCAGCGATCCAAAGACAACCTCTAGTGCGATTGAGCCCGTACAGCGAGCCTCTACACCTGGTATGACTCCTTTAAAGGTAGTCTTTGTGGGCTTGATCTGTGATGGATTAATGCCCATTTTGCGCACTATGTCCTGATAGAGCAAATTGAGGCTACTACCGCCGTCCATGAGGACTCGCGTCAGGTGGAATCCATCAATGATTGGGTCGAGGACCAGTGCGGCTGAACCGCCATGATGGATACTGGTCGGATGATCCCGACGATCAAAAGTGATTGGGCATGACGACCATGGATTGAATTTTGGGGCGACAGGCTCTATCACATAGACGTCCCTAAGCACACGCTTGCGCTCCCTCTTGGGGATGTGTGTAGCATATATCATGTTCACCGTTTTGACCTGAGGGGTAAACTTCTTTTCTCCCCCCTATGTTCAGTTGCCGAGGCTCCTCATCATCGTTCTCGCTTTGTGATCCCTTTTCTTTATTCTCAGCATTTAATTTGCCGGCCTGTTTGAAAACCCAACAATCTCTGTTGGTATGATTGGCTGGTTTGTCTGGGGTCCCATGGATATGGCACGGACGATCGAGTATGCGGTCCAAGATGGATGGTCCCTGATTGTTTCTTTTATATGGCATCTTCCACTGACCAGACTTGCAGCCACTGAATCCAGCGTTGACTATGGTGTCATCGGTGTTATCACCATTGCCTCGGCGTTTGTGCCTGCTGCGTTGGAGCTTACCGCTGCTATTTTTGGCCTCGGAGGTGCCGGTTTCATTTGTTGTATTTTTGCTACGGGCCAGCCAACTATCCTCACCCGCACAAAAGCGGGTCATGAGTGCCGTCAGGGATGCCATGGACTTCGGCTTTTCCTGGTCGAGGTGGCGGGCGAGCCATTCCTCACGGATGCTATGTTTGAAGGCCGCTAGGGCTTCGGCATCCGGACAATCGACGATCTGGTTCTTTTTAGTTAGGAACCTAGTCCAGAATTTCCTGGCTGACTCCCCAAGCTGTTGAACTATGGGACTTAAGTCATCAGCATCTGGTGGCCGGACATATGTACCTTGGAAGTTGTCAAGGAAGGCTTCTTCCAAGTCCTCCCAGCTGCCAATAGAATTTTCAGGCAGATTGTTTAACCAGTGTCGAGCTGGCCCTTTGAGTTTTAACGGGAGGTATTTGATGGCGTGAAGGTCATCTCCACGAGCCATATGAATGTGGAGTATAAAGTCCTCAATCCACACCGCGGGGTCAGTTGTTCCATCGTATGATTCGATATTTACGGGTTTAAACCCTTCTGGGAATTCATGATCCATTACTTCGTCAGTGAAGCAAAGAGGTTGTGTGGTGCCTCTATATCAGGTCGCATCACGACGTAGCTCCGATGGAGTCCGTCTGCGGCATTCGGCCCGTGCATGACTAGGTTTGTCACGTCCGTATAGATAGTCGTCGACACGTGTCGAGGCACGTTCTCGCGATCCGTAGATCGATCTGGTATATCTTGTTCTGTTGTTCAGGTCCTGCCAAAGGTCATATGTGCGACCACGAGCTGTTTCATCTATGCCTTTATAATGAGGCAGGGCGGGCTGGTATTCGGCTTGAGTTGCTGCTTTATCCCGACCACGTGGTGGCTGGTCAGCCCCATTGCATGATGATTTTATGGGCTCCAGCGCCTCATCATCGAACTGAGGTAGCAGTTTGCGCTTCGGGTAACTTTTGGCTGGGCAGTTAAGGCCATATTCCTCGGCTGTCAGGACATCAGTTCATCTATCATTTAGCAGATCTTGATCAGCTTGAAGCTGATGCTGCTTCTTTTTCAGGCTCCTTGCAGTGGCTATTAGCTGGTGCTTAAAGCGCTCCTGCTCGAGGCATTCCTCAGGCACGATGAAATCCTCATTGCCAAGGCTCACCTCATGCTCGGAGAGCGGAAGATAATTACTGTCCTCCAAGTCTTTGTTTATGGCCTGTTCATCGGGGCTAACTTACCCATCTTCCCGGTCTTCTTGTTCGAAAGTTGCTTCAACGAGGTCTTCATTATCTTCGGCACCGTCCGGAGTATTATCTTCTCCTGTGCCGGTATTGCTATCTTTTGCACGACGTGACTTAGAGCGGCACTGCTGACGTCGGCGCTTAGGCTGTGTCCCAGGAGGTTTATCCTCGACTGGATCTTTTTTGTCGTTGTCGTTAGGTTCTTTAGGTGTATCCACCATGTATACGTCATATGAAGAAGTGGTCGTCCAGCGTCCGGTGAACGGCGGGTTTTGGCCATGCTCCTCATCTGCATTGTTGTCCATACCGTTGATGTCTTCGGAGCTGTAAACCGTAATCGAGCATATCGGTTAAGTCTTCAACAGTGGCTATAAAGTGTGTGGCGGGTGGGAAGCAAAATTCCCCGTCATCAGCTTCTAGTTTGAACCGGATATAGTTCGGCTATGAATACCCCACTAAGGATAGATTTTTTAATGAGTTTAGCACATCGCCCAAAGGCAAGTGCCGGAAGATGTCCGTTGCACTGAATTCGGCGATCGATGACCGATCATGCTCGACATGCACGGACGCACATAGTTTGGAACTTACAGTCAGAAACGAGTCCGAGGTTTCAGTGACACAGGCATTATCAAAGGTTGGGTCTGTGTGCGGCTCCAACGCCATGGAGTCTGTGTCTTCCATGGCGGGGTTGAGCTTCCCATCCTCGGATGGCGTGACCTGCTCCGGATCTAAGGCATAGCGGTTACAGGTGCAATTTCCTGGGTATGGCCCGATGACAGATCTAAGTCATGTTCATCGAGGTGACAGGGACCGACCGTCGGTGGTCTCGAATCCGTCGAAGATCAAGTCTCCGCGGATATCTGCGACATAGTTCAAGCTCCCGAATCTGACCTGATGGCCAGGGGCATAGCTGTCGATCTGCTCCAGATGGCCAAGCGAGTTGGCCCGTAGTGCGAAGCCGCCGAACACGAAGATCTGTCCGGGGAGGAAGACTTCCGCTTGGACAGCATTGTTGTAGATGATTGAAGGAGCCATCAAACCTTTTGAGGACGGCACAGGGAACTCTCAATGAAAGCACCAATGTCGGTGTCAAAACCGGCGGATCTCGGGTAGGGGGTCCTGAACTATGCGTCTAAGGTCGATGGTAACAGGAGACAAGGGACACAATGTTTACCCAGGTTCGGGCCCTCTCTATGGAGGTAATACCCTACTTCCTGCTTGATTGATCTTGATGAATATGAGTATTACAAGAGCTGATCTACCACGAGATCATAATGGCTAAACCCTAGAAGTCTAGCATGTATGACTACGATTATATATATCCCCCGGTCTGGACTAAGCCCTCCGGTTTATATAGACATCGGAGGGGACTAGGGTTGTATAAGGTCAGTTACAGAGAGAGGAATCTTCATATTTGGTCGCCAAGGAGAGCTCCATCCGGACACGGGAGAGAGTCTTCGGTCTTGTATCTTCACAGCCCATTAGTCCGGCCCATGTCCAACAGGACGGGCGCCCGAGGACCCCTTAGTCAGGACTCCCTCAACAACGGCAGTAGTAAATTAGCAAGAACAATATATGAGAAATTTGTAGGCATTGGATCGGTGAATTCATTGGATGATATTCATCATATAACAGTCATTACCTAGGGCGATGCGAAACTAGCTCCAATTCATAAATATAATGTAGGCATGTAGTCCGTAAATAGTCATACGTGTTTGTGGAAAGAACTTGCATGACATCTTTTGTCCTACCCTCCAGTGGCAGCGGGGCCCATAAGGAAACTAAGGGATATTAAGGCCTCCTTTTAATGGAGAACCGGAACAAAGCATTAACACATAGTGAATACATGAACTCCTCAAACTACGGTCATCACCGTAAAGTATCCCGACTATTGTTACTCCGGGGTTTACGGATCATGACACGTAATAGGTGAATATGACTTGCAAGATCGGATCTAGAACATACATATAATGGTGAAAACATAAACGGTCCAGATCTGAAACCATGGCACTCGGGCCCTAGTGAAAAGCATTAAGTGGATACTAGGGATCAAGCCCTAACAAAAATAACTTGATTACATGATGAATCTCATCCAACTCCTCACTGACCAGCGAGCCTATGAAGGAATTACTCACTCCCGGTGGAGAGAATCATGGAACTGATGATGAAGGAGGGTTGGTGATGGCGAAGATCGAAGATCCCCCTCTCCGGAGCCCTGAACGGACTCCAAATCTGGCCTCCCAATGAAGAACAGGAGGTGGTGGCAGCTCCCTATTGTGAAATGAGATAATTCTTCCTCGTTGATTTTTTTCTCCGAATAAGGGTATTTAAGGAGTCAGAGATAGGGTTTGCGGGGCCACCAGCTGGGCACACCCCACCTGGGCGCGCCCGGAGGGGGACGCGCCCTGGTGGGTTGTGCTCACCCAGGGCCCCCTTCGGTGGTTCTTGGCTCCAGTATTTTTCTTTTATTATGAAATAAATCTCCAAAAGGTTTTGTTCCATTCCAAGAACTTTTATTTCTGCACCAAAACAACTCCATGGTAGTTCTACTGAAAACAACGTCAGTCCGGGTTAGTTTCATTCAAATCATGCAAATTAGAGTCCAAAACAAGAGGAAAAATGTTAGGAAAACTAGATACAATGTAGACGTGTCAGCCTTCCAAACAAAGAAGCTCACAATCGAGGCCACCAATGCCGACAGAAAAGCAAAAAGAGCTGGCTCTAGCAATCATGACCGTGGACATGACCAACATGTCCCCGAAGAGAAGTGGTTGGTTCAAGAAGCGACAAATGGAGATGCTCGACCAAGACGTCAAGAACTAAGGGGGCCTTGGGCCGTGGACTATGGCCATTCTTTTTCAAGGCTAGAAAGTGTGCCGGCCACTAGCTTTGTTGCGGTCGAGAAAATTTGGGGGTTGATCATTTTGTAGGCTCGCAAGCGTGTCAGCCGCTTGCTTTGTTGTGGGCGAGAAAATTTGAGGGTTGATCATTTTGTAGGCTGGCAAGCATGCTGGCCTCTGGCTTTGTTGCCGGGATGAAAACTCGGGGGTTGATCATTTTGTAGGCTGGCATGTATCATGGTCGTTGGCGTTCTGACCGGCATCTGAACTATGGCCGCTGGCATGAACTATGCCCACGGTGCCAAAATTTCAGTTTCCTATCCATTTGCAAAAAAATTAGGTGGCCATACGAGATGCGTCCGCGTGTTGGGTGCACAGCCAACGCATCTATCGGACACTGCAACGTTTCCCTAACGTACAAGATTCAGACAAAAAGGAAGTCTTTGGGTGGAGTTGGCCTTACACTTTGACTGCGATCCAAACATTAAAATCCCAACCACGGCACCTCCGTTATCCCATCCGCTCTCTCGCAGTCTGTGCTCCACTCCACTCCACTCCACCCCCACCCCCCACCCGAGCCACCGCCATGGTCATGCTCACCTCCCTCTCTTCTCTGTGCCTCTGCGGCTCTGCTCACCGCTGTTCCGCCTTCGCACCCATCTCCATATCATACCGCATGCTCGCAACTCCCTCCGACAGAGGTAAATGTCTTGACTTTCTGAACCTTCATCCCCTGTTGACGAACCTGTCCTTTCTCTCGCCCCAAATCAGCCTATCAATGCGCTTCTCCTCCTTATAACTCACAGGGTCTCGTGAATCTAGAATACACCATAGAAGGTTCCGGAGAACCGAGGGTGCTACTGAGAGCATGGAAGATTCAGTCAAGCGAAAGATGGAGCAGTTCCACGAAGGGGCGCTAATGACCCACAAGTATAGGGGATCTACCGTAGTCCTTTTGATAAGTAAGAGTGTGGAACCCAACGAAGAGCAGAAGGAAATGACGAGCAGTTTTCAGCAAGGTATTCTCTGCAAGCACTGAAATTATTGGTAACAGATAGTTTTGTGATAAGATAAATCGTAATGAGTGACAAGTAAATAAAGTAATTAAGGTGCAGCAAGGTGGCCCAATCCTTTTTGTAGCAAAGGACAAGCTTGTACAAACTCTTATATAAAGATAAGCGCTCCCAAGGACACATGGGAATTATTGTCAAGCTTGTTTTCATCATGCTCATATGATTCGCGTTCGTTACTTTGATAATTTGATATGTGAGTGGACCGGTGCTTGGGTGCTGCCCTTCCTTGGACAAGCCTCCTACTTATGATTAACCCATCTCACAAGCATCTGCAACTACGACAGAAGAATTAAGGTAAACCTAATTGTCGGTGTCAAAACCGACGGATCTCGGGTAGGGGGTCCCGAACTGTGCGTCTAAGGCAAATGGTAACAGGAGGCAGGGGACACGATGTTTACCCAGGTTCGGGCCCTCTCGATGGAGGTAATACCCTACGTCCTGCTTGATTGATCTTGATGATATGAGTATTACAAGAGTTGATCTACCATGAGATCGTAGAGGCTAAACCCTAGAAGCTAGCCTATGGTATGATTGTTGTTGTCCTACGGACTAAACCCTCCGGTTTATATAGACACCGGAGGGGGCTAGGGTTACACAAAGTCGGTTACAAGGGAGGAGATCTACATATCCGTATTGCCAAGCTTGCCTTCCACGCCAAGCGAGGTCCCATCCGGACACGGGACGAAGTCTTCAATCTTGTATCTTCATAGTCCAACAGTCCGGCCAAAGGATATAGTCCGGCTGTCCGGAGACCCCCTAATCCAGGACTCCCTCAGTAGCCCCTGAACCAGGCTTCAATGACGATGAGTCCAGCGCGCAGTTTTGTCTTCGGCATTGCAAGGCGGGTTCCTCCTCCGAATACTCCATAGAATATTTCAAATACAAGGATAGTGTCCGGCTCTGCAAAACAAGTTCCATATACCACCGTAGAGAGAATAATATTTCCACAACTCTAATCTGCTGACACGTTTTCACAGCATGACATCGTGTCATGGCCCAGTCATTATTCGAACCGTTTTTCTCAACCAGCACCGCACATATCGCGAGGCGGTTTTCTCGACACGTCTTGTCAAAGCAGAGATCGTGTCCCCTTATTACGGGATTCTCATCAATACGGACGTGGGTAACCCAACCGCGCCATCAATTACGGCGCTTGGGGAATAAGCGATCATACCAGGCAAGTGGGGAGGCGTATCACCTCTTCCGCCCTTATAAAGGGACAAAGATTCCTCCTTTTTACCCACGCCTTCTTCCTCCTCGCTTATCCATTCTCACGCACGCGAGCTCCAGCGCCCAAGCTCGCGTCTTTCTTCTCAAACCACTCCAAGCATATCCGGAGCGGGAGGCAATTGGATGGTCTCCTCCGTCACGGAGGAGCACATCACAAAGTTACGGGAAGCCGGATATCTGGCCGCGGATATCGCGCACCGGCTGCCAGATGCGGGGCAGATCATCCCTACGCCCGAACCCCAAGAGAGGGCAGTTTTTCTTACCCACTTCGTCCGCGGACTGGGATTTCCCCTCCACCCATTTCTCCGCGGGCTCATGTTCTGCTACGGGCTGGATTTTCATGATCTGGCCCCCAATTTCATCCTCAACATCTCAGCATTTATCGTCGTGTGTGAGGCCTTCCTCCGCATCAGGCCCCACTTTGGCCTGTGGCTGAAGACTTTCAATGTTAAGCCGAAGGTGGTGGTCGGCCAGCAAGCAGAGTGCGGAGGCGCCATGATGGGCAAAATGCTTAACGTCACCTGGCTCGAAGGCTCCTATGTGGAGACCATAAAGGGGTGGCAATCAAGTTGGTTCTACATCACCGAGCCGCGCGACACCAACTGGGTGGCGGCCCCCAAATTTCGATCCGGAATCCTCCTGAAAAGAGAAGGGCCTGTCCTGGGGTTCTCCAATAGAGCTGACCGGACTCCAGACCTGCATCAGGAACATGATGAGCAAGAAAATCAAGCTCGTCAACATGGTCCAGGTCATGCTCTTCCACCGGATCCTCCCGTGTCAACGACGGGCATTCAATTTGTTGGAGTTCGACCCGGCCAAGCACCAGACGCTGTGAGAGCTCTTCGACACGACGCACAAGGACGTCTGGAAAGTGCTGTTCAAGGGCGCCGAGGTACCTCCTCCCCTTACCGAGGACCGCGGACTCAGCGCAAAGCGCCATGCCAATCCGGTAAGTTTTCATATCTCACAGGATATTTATTTGCCCTAGTTTAATCATGTGCGGAATCTAAGCTTCCACGCCATTAACAGGACTGGGTAAAGACAGCGGACCAGCTCAATTGCCCAGCCCCCTGCTTCAAGATCCTGCGGATGCTCTCCTAACGGAGATGCTGGCTCCGGCACCTTATGAGGTGCCGGTGAAGAAGGCCACGGGGACCCAAAAGGGTCTCCGGCACAAGGTTATATCGGACTCATCATCCGATGACTCCAACGCGCACTCCTCCCATGAAAAGAAGGAGGAGGAGGAGGAGGAAAGTTCTCCCCCCCAGCCGGGGGAGACAAGAAAAGGAAGGCCGACCCAACCGGGGAGGCCAAAGGGTCCAAGAAGGGAAGGACCCTCCTTCCGGACTGCTCCACAACGGCCGCCTACAGCTGCGACGAGTGGTTACCCAGGGAGAAGCCCCTGGCGAAGTCGTAAGTATCCGGACACCATAGTAATTCATGGTATGTTTTATTGCACTGTTTCTCATTGCGCCGCATATGATTATGCAGTCCGTCCCGAACCCATCTCGACGTATCTTCGTCGGACAGTTCATTGGACTCGTCGAATATGAATAGCGATTCACTTCCGACCACCTCCACCCCTTGCCCTACAGACAACATCGAGGTGTTGTCCCGAAAGGCGCCGAGACGAGGGGAGGTAGTCCTAGGGGCGACTCGAGGCGACCTTTCGGACCCTAGGCGCAAAGGGAGCAAGACTCCCACGGGCTCCAAGTTTGGCCCCCAACCGAATACTGCCCCGGAACCTTCGGTGGTTCCGGACTCTGGCAGGTGATCCCCCGTTAAGGGGGGCAAGCCGCCCATGCCGGTGTCCTCTGTCCATCCAGAGGCATCGGACAACTTGATGGAAGCGCTTCACGGCACTTCCATGGACGAAGAGCACCGCACTATCATGAGTGCGGTGATCGACAAAGTTCAGTCCGCCAAAAACGGACTGACCGAAGCTTGCGCCAGCCTCCTAATAGGCTTTGAGGTAAGCAATCAAAATATAAGAAAATATTACCGCATAGACAGTAGCCCCTGATGCTCTGTTCGGTGTTCGCGAAGAAAGGCCGAATAGAGGATCAAATGATGACTCAGGAGTCTAATCAGAATATGTCTGTGTGTATGTGCAGGCTTCACTGCTGGCCGCTGCCGCACGTATTGCGGAGGTCTCTGCACTGAAGCACGACCTGGAGCGGTCCGAGGACGAGCTCAGCCTTACCAAGAGGCAGCTCGAGGAGAGCAAAGGTAAGCAATACCTTGTCTATATATTTAAAAAGAAGTTCGGGTGTAAAGTAATAGGATCATCATGAATTTGCCAGGGGCCACGACCAAAGTGGCGACCCTGAAGAACACAATGTCCGAGGCCGAAGACAAAGTGGCCAAGGAGCGCATTGAGCGGGAAAAGCAAGAAGCCCGGGTAGGCGAGGTGCAGCAAGAGCTCGAGGCTCTCGCCAAAAACACGAGTCCTTGGAGCTTGACTCTAAGACGCGAGAGTCCGAGCTTGCGAAGGCGCTCGAAAGCGCCCGGAGCGCCAAGGCTGAAGCCCACAAGGCCCTCCAGGAGATTGATGCGGTGAAGAAGATAGCAGCGTGTAAGGCATTCATTATGCAAAGCAAGCATGTGAAGGAAACTTTCCTTTTACTTACCCGAGTTCGGAGCTCTCCAGGAGCGTTCGCAGATCTTCCCCGCAGTGTACTGGATGCCACGGAGTTTTACCGAGCTGAGGAGGGGAGCTTGACAGAAAAGTTGTTCTGGTCTCAGTATACTAGGACCGAACACCCAATGCCCTTGAGCGACCAGCTGAAGCAATTGGTCGAGCTTCACAAGGCGGTCGAACAGGCCATGAAGGGTCTTATAGTCCGGATGTGGCCTGGCGAGCCCCTGCCCGGCAGCTACTTCGATCTGGTGAGGCGGCTTGTGGATGCCTGCCCACGGCTTGAAGTCATAAAGCGGTCCCTCTGCATCGAGGGTGCGCGCAGGGCTTTTGCCCGGGCGAAGGTGCACTGGGCGAAGCTGGACGCCGAGAAGCTGGTGAAGGAGGGGCGCCGGAGGGCAAGGAGCGTCGCTGCCCCGAAATGTATTATGATAGTGTCCTGAAGGGTTCCCGCCTTGTGGCGGATGAATGTGCCAGAGATGTAATTTTTGAATGAACATGCTCATGTGATCATGTAGTGTGAAACGAGTTCATTTGCGCTATGCAACGCTTTTTTAATTTAAAATATTACCTTCTGTGCGGCCGTTTATAAAATCTGAGAGTTGGCCAGTCGTCGGCTTCTTCCCCCATGTAACTAGTACTGGGGTGTTCGGGATAAACCTGAGCACTCTTTATCCCAATTTTGGGTCCTTCGAGGGAGGTGTTCAGCACAACGAACCAGGCAATCGGACTATAAGGCTTTATCACTCTCACTTAGCCATAGAAGTCTACAATTTTAAATTTTGGCGAAGCCCCTAGTATTTGGAAGGCTGAATTTGGGGCGCTATACACGCCTAAGTTGGGCAAGGCCGACTCCTCGCCCGAAGCGGAAAAAGTCTTTAAGGACTTGAGACCTCTCGAACAGCGACCAACTCTCGCCTTATCATGACAGTAAGTTTTCGGCTTTCTCTACTAAGGTGCTCGTCCGGAAGAACCGGGACACAATCGCAGTAGTTCTCCCAGCGCTACCTTAACCGATATAGCGGAACGTAAGGTACCAAAGCATGGGAGCCAGGCAAACCCAACTATTGACCCAAGACATGATTCGGAGCTGATGCATATAATGCTATAAGTTTGGGGTGCCGCACTGTCGAAAGTGTTCGGACTTCTCACACCGTATTATGGGGTAAACGAGAGCCCCTGGCGTGCTGACCATACCAGAATGTGCGGGTGCAAGTTGTCGTAAATGAACATATAAGAAAAAGGGATGAATAATGCAACAATAGACTAATGTTATGCATTGTTATTTAAATAATACGTCGAAGCGTACTGATACAAGTGGTGCAATAAGCATAAAATAGGACTATTTGACATGTCCTATCCAAGGGCAAGCTGTGTATGGATAGTAGAAAGTGGGTATATCGATTATTATTAGAGACCACCTGGGGGTTCCCGTGTACATCTTAGCTTCTTGCCTCCTTGGTTGTTCCTTCCTGTAATGCGTCCGGCAATCGTAATGCCGGAAAGGGCTTCCAGAGAATTAGGTCTTGGAAGAGAAAAATGATAAAGGTATACAGCCCCTAGGGCGGTTAAACCGCATTGCGGCACGTGCCTTGATCGTGCACCTGCCTATGCCCATGGTATTTTCAGTGCGTAATTATGTACGCGCGGCAAGGATTTCGTCGCTTGACTGGGACTGGGACGGGGGCCGAATTGCTAGGTGAGCTCTGAACATGCTAGGCGATCCTGTTGCGGTTTACTCCGGACTCGCTTGACGGTGTCTGGGGGTTGTATCGCCGAATTGGTGGTTTGCCTTAAAAGGCTGCTTTGTGCTTCTGCTGCGAGGGCCGCAGTGTGCTCTTCCGTGCGGAGCGAGCGTTCTGTGTTTCCATTAACTGGTATGACCCCCTAGGTTCTGGCATCTTGAGCTTGAGGTATGTGTAATGCGGTACCGCATTGAATTTTGCAAATGTGGTTCCGAGCAGTGCTTGATAGCCACTGCGGAATGGGACGATATCGAAGATTAACTCCTCGCTTCGGAAGTTGTCCGGAGATCCAAAGACCACTTCCAGTGTGATTGAGCCCGTGCAATGGGCCTCTACACCTGGGATGACACCCTTAAAGGTGGTTTTGGTGGGTTTGATCCTCGAGGGCTCTATACCCATTTTGCGCACTATATCCTGATAGAGCAAGTTCAGGCTGCTGCCGCCGTCCATAAGGACTCGAGTGAGGTGAAATCCGTCGATGATGGGGTCTAGGACCAGTGCGGCAGATCCGCCATGACGGATACTAGTGGGGTGGTCCCTACGATCAAAGGTGATCAGACAAGCGGACCATGGGTTGAACTTTCGGGCGACGGGCTCCATCGCATAGACGTCCCTTAGTGCACGCTTCCGTTCCCTCTTGGGAATGTGGGTTGCGTATATCATGTTCACCGTCTTCACTTGTGGGGGGGAACCTCTTCTGTCCTCCCGTGTTCGGCGGCCGGGGCTCCTCCTCGTCATCACTATGCAGCCCCTTGTCCTTGTTTTCGGCATTTAACTTGTCGGCCTGCTTGAACACCCAGCATTCTCTGTTGGTGTGATTGGCTGGCTTATTGGGGGTGCCGTGGATTTCACACGAGCGCTCAAGTATGCAACCCAAACTGGACGGGCCAGGAGTACTTCTTTTGAATGGCTTTTTCCGCTGACCGGATCTAGAGCCTCTGAATCCGACATTGACTGCCGTATCATCAGTGTTATCGCCATTGTTGCGGCGCTTTTGTCTGTTACAACATGGTCTGCCGTTGGCATCTTTGGTATCTGGAGTGCCCGGATTCCTAGATGTGTTGTTGTTGCGAGCCAGTCAGCTATCCTCGCCCACGCAAAAGCGGGTCATGAGTGTCGTGAGGGCTGCCATAGACTTCGGCTTGTCCTGGCCGCGGTGCCGGGAAAGCCACTCGTCATGGATGTTATGCTTGAATGCTGCTAAGGCCTCTGCATCCGGACAGTCGACAATTTGGTTTTTCTTAGTTAGGAACCATGTCCAGAATTGCCTGGCCGATTCCCCTGGCTGCTGAGTTATATGGCTCAAGTCATCAGCATCCGGTGGTCGCACATAAGTGCCCTGGAAGTTGTCAAGAAATGCATCTTCCAAATCCTCCCAACTGCTGATGGAGTCTGCTGGCAAGCTATTCAGCCAATGCCGAGCTGGTCCTTTGAGTTTTAGTGGGAGGTACTTGATGGCATGCAGATCATCACCGTGAGCCATGTGGATGTGAAGGAGGAAATCCTCAATCCATACAGCGGGATCTGTTGTACCATCATATGGTTCAAT
This sequence comes from Triticum dicoccoides, assembly GCF_002162155.2. Taxonomy (NCBI): domain Eukaryota; kingdom Viridiplantae; phylum Streptophyta; class Magnoliopsida; order Poales; family Poaceae; genus Triticum; species Triticum dicoccoides. Next base: position 282,561,396 of record NC_041390.1, read on the forward strand.
ATTTGCGGGTTTAAAACCCTCTGGGATTTCGTGATCCATAACTTCATCAGTGAAGCATAGGGGGTGTGCGGCGCCTCTGTGTCGGGCTATATCACGACGCAGTTCATATGAGTCTTGTCTGCTGTATTCAGCCCGGCCGGATTTACTTTTAGTGTATCCGGCGCGACGGTCATCGTCCCGTGTTGGCGCGCGCCCCCGTGACCCGTATGTTGACCTTGCATGTTTTGCCCTGCTGTCCAATACGTCTCGCAGGTCCTGTGTGTTGCCCCGGGCCTTGGTATTATTGATTGAGTGGCGGCGGGTGCAGGCTGAACTTCAGGCTGAAACACCTCTCTGGCTCGGCCCTGCGGTGGCCGGTCAGCCGCATCGTACACTGGTGATGGAGGTTTCAATGCTTCCTCCTCGAGGTGAGGTAGCAACCTGTGCTTTGGGTAACTCTTGGAGGGGCGCCCGAGTTCGTATTCCTCGGCCGCAAGGACATCGATCCATCTGTCTGCTAGCAAGTCTTAATTAGCTTGAAGCTATTGTTGCTTTTTCTTCAGGCTATTTGTTGTGGCCATAAGCCGGCGCTTGAAGCGCTCCTGCTCGACGGGATCCTCAAGCACGATAAATTCTTCGTCGCCAAGGCTCACCTTGTCTTTGGAGAGAGGCATGTAATTGTCCTCCTCCGATTCTCCATCTGTTGCCTGCTCTGGAGGGCTAGCTGTTCACCCTCCCGCTCTACATCGTGCTGGAGGGGATTGTGGTTTTCTTCGGCACTATCCGGAG